>NC_092370.1:118814623-119158373 GCF_030028105.1 Mobula birostris | reverse complement strand
AAAACATGATCGATCCACCCCTGTGCTTGACAGTTGGAGAAGTGTTCTTTTCATGAAATTGTGCACCCTTTTTTCTCCAAACATACCTTTGCTCATTGTGGCCAAAAAGTTCCATTTTAACTTCATCAGTCCACAGGACTTGCTTCCAAAATGCATCAGGCTTGTTTAGATGTTCCTTTGCAAACTTCTGATGCTGAATTTTGTGGTGAGGATGCAGGAAAGGTTTTCTTCTGATGACTCTTCCATGAAGGTCATAGTTGTGCAGGTGTTGCTGCACAGTAGAACAGTGCACCACCACTCCAGAGTCTGCTAAATCTTCCTGAAGGTCTTTTGCAGTCAAACGGGGGTTCTGATTTGCCTTTCCAGCAATCTTACGAACTGTTCTCTTGGAAAATTTACTTGGTCTTCCAGACTTCAACTTGACCTCCACTGTTCCTGTTAACTGCCCTTTCTTAATTACATTACAAACGGAGGAAATGGCTACCTGAAAGCACTTTGCTATCTTCTTGTAGCCTTCTTCTGCTTTGTGGGCATCATTTATTTAATTTTCAGAGTGCTAGGCAGCCGTTTAGAGGAGCCCATGGCTGCTGATTGTTGGGACAAGGTTTGAGGAGTCAGGATATTTATAAAGCTTTGACATTTGCATCACCGGGCCTTTCCTAACAATGACTATGAACAAGCCATAGCCCTAACAAGCTAATTGAGGTCTGAAACCTTCGTAAAAGTTATCTGAGAGCTCAAATCTCTTGGGGTGCCCAAACTTTTGCATGGTGCTCCTTTCCTTTTTTTTCCACTTTAAAATTGTACAAAACAAAAATAATACACTAATCTTGTTTAAAATGTTGAAAAGAATGTTTCATCTTTAACTTTATGACTTTTGGAGATTAGTTCATCTTCTACTCATTTAACTATTCACAGTAACAGAAATTTTGATCAAGGGTGCCCAAACTTTTGCAGGCCTCTGTAATAACTTATCACTCCATTGCGGGTCTGGATCTTGAGTAATCTCAGGCTATTTGACTGTGGGCAACATTGACAAGCTTCAACAACTCCTCAGCTCATTTCACCATTGTAAACTCTCACAGCACCAAGCCGACCATCTGGCCAATCAAGCCTCTGCTTATTCTTTGAATCAGCCTCTCTCCCTGCTCTTTATCCTACAGTGCTGCACCCTTCTCTCTTTCGAGAAAGTTTTGAAAGTTCCTGTTCAACATATTCTTATCAGGTACCAATTTCCCAACCACAATGGCTCCCTGCTGAAGAGCCTCCACCTGCCCCTCTCCAGTGCTGTAGATGACCACCTCCTCTCTGTCCCACTCCAGTGCTGTAGATAACTCAGTACATGAGACAATATCAAACCAATTCTCCAGTGTACCATTTTAACCAGAATGACTGTAAACTTCACCCTCCTGGAAACAGAGAAGTTCAATAAGCCCAATGTGGAAGTGACAAATGTTGTGCTTGGAAACTATAATCTGGAGTTGTCTTTAAAATTTTTTTAACCATTGGGTCTGCTTTGTATTAGGGCCAATATTAATCCCTTGATTAATGTGACAAAATTAAAGAACAAATCACTATCACATTCCTAAACACACACCTCTCAGCTGGCCTGCCGCTTTATCCCTACATTACAGTAGTGGTCATCACAGGAGCTCGACAAGTACAGCTACTTGTCACAGTTCCCATGACTCAGGTTCAATCCTCTCCTCTGGAACATGTGACGTTTACATGTTCTATTGCATTTCCTCCCACATCCCAAAGACAAGTAGGTTGGTGGATTAATTGGCCACTGTAAATTGCCACTAATAGGTCGGAAGTCAGGGGGAGTTTGGAGGGTTAAGGGTGAGGGAATAGATTACAGGGAAGTAAGTGGGAGAATGAGTCAGGTGTACTGAGAGCCTAGAGCTTTATCATGTCCTTTTACGATTGCAGCTTATGACCATCTAGGCAAAGTTGTCAATTCACAGTGGAATCCCAAAAGCAGAACCAATAACATTTTGATTTTGAGCATTATAGCTTATAGCTGCTTTAAAAGTTAAAACTGGTAATGCATGCAGGGAAGACTTAGCTAATGCAGGACATCAAATTTCACGCCCAGCTGTCACTTTTTTCTTCAGTTTCAACCAGTAAGTTTTGGGGATAAGTCCATTAGGAAATGCTGAGCTGTTCCCACCACCTCCAGGTTTTGTTACTGTGTATAATTGTTTGTGACTTGGACAGCTTCAGTCTGCCAAACATTATTGTGTTTGACATTCGTTCCTATATAACAGTCTCTGCGCTCCATAAACACACCACCCTGTCTTTACAAAACAGAACCGGCCACTAGTCCCTTGACTTTCCCTGTCAAGGCTATGATTTCATTGTCTACGTCCAGATTCCTTGAAGTGACAGGATAGGTTAAACCTCTATGCCCACACTCTGGGGCGCATGTCTAAATATTTATACCATACATATAGGAGAAATAGAATATGACTAATGACTTGAGACTTTATTCCTATAAGATCACATTTCTCAAAGACTGCCTGGGTATCCTTGAATTGTCTACCATAACTGTAAAGAAGGCTGACATAAACTTGGAAGATGAAGGAAGTCTACCAACCCAGTAAAAACGTTGATTTTCAAGGCAACTGTCAAACATTTTGACACCAAAATGAGACTGAATATTTATGTCTTTGTGAGACAAAAGCCCACCATGTCTTGCCTCCGATTTCATCTCCTATCTGATGTAAAACAAGCTTCAATTCAAGGCAGCGCCAGGAAGAATTTCAGAACCAAAGGCCAATTGCAGCAGCTTCAACTGTAATTCTGTGGTGAATTTTTCTGTCATGTAAGGGTCCCAAAGTCAGCATGTACTGCACAGTACATACCTTTGAAAAGTCAAAGTTGTGTTTAATATCATATGCACAAGTACATGTCAGCACAGGTGCAATGAAAACCTTGCTTGGAGCAACCTCACAGGCGCAGAGTATCATACACTACAAGCACCATAGTATTGCTATTCTGAGGTAGTGACTATGGTTGTGCAGGTTAGTTCAACAACAGAATGAAGGAAAGGAGGTGTTCTTGAACTTGGTGGTGTGGAACTTCAGAATTCTGCATTCCCTGACTGATGGTAGCTATGAGCTACGGAGGCACCTGATAAAATAGGCCATGGTTTCCTTAAGTGAAAATCTTGCTTGACAAATCTGTTGGAATTCCTTGTGGAAATAACAATTAACATGTACAAAGGACAATCGGTGGATGTTTTGTACATGGATTTTGGAGGGCTTTTGGCAGGGTGTTGTACATAAGACTGCTTAGCAACAAAGGTTCTGAACTTAAAGAGGGGTAACTTTGAAGGTATGAGACGTGAATTAGCTAAGATAGACTGGCAAATGACACTTAAAGGATTGACGGTGGATATGCAATGGCAAGCATTTAAAGGTTGCATGAATGAACTACAACAATTGTTCATCCCAGTTTGGCAAAAGAATAAATCAAGGAAGGTAGTGCACCCGTGGCTGACAAGAGAAATTAGGGATAGTATCAATTCCAAAGAAGAAGCATACAAATTAGCCAGAGAAAGTGGCTCACCTGAGGACTGGGAGAAATTCAGAGTTCAGCAGAGGAGGACAAAGGGCTTAATTAGGAAGGGGAAAAAAGATTATGAGAGAAAACTGGCAGGAAACATAAAAACGGACTGTAAAAGCTTTTATAGATATGTAAAAAGGAAAAGACTGGTAAAGACAAATGTAGGTCCCCTGCAGACAGAAACAGGTAAATTGATTATGGGGAGCAAGGACATGGCAGACCAATTGAATAATTACTTTGGTTCGGTCTTCACTAAGGAGGACATAAATAATCTTCCAGAAATAGTAGGGGACAGAGGGTCCAGTGAGATGGAGGAACTGAGCGAAATACATGTTAGTAGGGAAGTGGTGTTAGGTAAATTGAAGGGATTGAAGGCAGATAAATCCCCAGGGCCAGATGGTCTGCATCCCAGGGTGCTTAAGGAAGTAGCCCAAGAAATAGTGGATGCATTAGTGATAATTTTTCAAAACTCGTTAGATCCTGGACTAGTTCCTGAGGATTGGAGGATGGCTAATGTAACTCCACTTTTTAAAAAAGGAGGGAGAGAGAAACCGGGGAATTATAGACCGGTTAGCCTAACGTCGGTGGTGGGGAAACTGCTGGAGTCAGTTATCAAGGTTGTGATAACAGCACATTTGGAAAGCGGTGGAATGATCGGACAAAGTCAGCATGGATTTGTGAAAGGAAAATCATGTCTGACGAATCTCATAGAATTTTTTGAGGATGTAACTAGTAGAGTGGATAGGGGAGAACCAGTGGATGTGGTATATTTGGATTTTCAGAAGGCTTTTGACAAGGTCCCACACAGGAGATTAGTGTGCAAACTTAAAGCACACGGTATTGGGGGTAAGGTATTGGTGTGGGTGGAGAATTGGTTAGCAGACAGGAAGCAAAGAGTGGGAATAAATGGGACCTTTTCAGAATGGCAGGCGGTGACTAGTGGGGTACCGCAAGGGTCAGTGCTGGGACCCCAGTTGTTTACAATATATATTAATGACTTGGATGAGGGAATTAAATGCAGTATCTCCAAGTTTGCGGATGACACGAAGCTGGGTGGCAGTGTTAGCTGTGAGGAGGATGCTAAGAGGATGCAGGGTGACTTGGATAGGTTGGGTGAGTGGGCAAATTCATGGCAGATGCAATTTAATGTGGATAAATGTGAAGTTATCCACTTTGGTGGGAAAAATAGGAAAACAGATTATTATCTGAATGGTGGCCGATTAGGAAAAGGGGAGGTGCAACGAGACCTGGGTGTCATTATACACCAGTCATTGAAAGTGGGCATGCAGGTACAGCAGGCGGTGAAAAAGGCGAATGGTATGCTGGCATTTATAGCGAGAGGATTCGATTACAGGAGCAGGGAGGTACTACTGCAGTTGTACAAGGCCTTGGTGAGACCACACCTGGAGTATTGTGTGCAGTTTTGGTCCCCTAATCTGAGGAAAGACATCCTTGCCATAGAGGGAGTACAAAGAAGGTTCACCAGATTGATTCCTGGGATGGCAGGACTTTCATATGAAGAAAGACTGGATGAACTGGGCTTGTACTCGTTGGAATTTAGAAGATTGAGGGGGGATCTGATTGAAACGTATAAGATCCTAAAGGGCTTGGACAGGCTAGATGCAGGAAGATTGTTCCCGATGTTGGGGAAGTCCAGAACGAGGGGCCACAGTTTGAGGATAGAGGGGAAGCCTTTTAGGACCGAGATTAGGAAAAACTTCTTCACACAGAGAGTGGTGAATCTGTGGAATTCTCTGCCACAGGAAACAGATGAGGCCAGTTCATTGGCTATATTTAAGAGGGAGTTAGATATGGCCCTTGTGGCTACGGGGGTCAGGGGGTATGGAGGGAAGGCTGGGGCGGGGTTCTGAGTTGGATGATCAGCCATGATCATACTGAATGGCGGTGCAGGCTCGAAGGGCCGAATGGCCTACTCCTGTACCTATTTTCTATGTTTCTATGTTTCTATAAGAGCCCACGGTATTATAGGAAAGATTTTGGCATGGATAGAGCATTTGCTGATTGGCAGGAGGCAAAGAGTGGGAATAAAGGAAGCCTTTTCTGATTGGCTGCCAAATGTCAGTGTTGGGACTGCTTCTTTTTCTGTTGTATGTCAATGACTTGGATGATGGAATTATTGGCTTTGTGGCTAAGTTTGCTGACAATACGAAGATAGCTGGAGGCGCAAGTGATGTTGAGGAAGCAGGAAAGCTGCAGAAGGACTTGGGCAGATTGGGAGAATGGGCGGTGAAGTGGCAGATGGAATACAGTGTTGGGAAGTGCATGGACGTGCTCTTTGGTTTAAGGAATAATAGCATAGACTGTTTTCTAAAAGAGGAGAAAATTCAAAAATCTGAAGTGCAAAGGGTCATGCAGGATTCCAAAAGGGTTATTTGCAGGTTGAGACAGTGGTGAGGAAGGCAAATGCAATGCTAGCCTTCATTTCAAGAAGACTAAAATATAAAAGAAAGGATGTAATGCTGAAGCTTTATAAGGCACTGGTGAGGGCTCAGTTGGAATATTGTGAGAGTTTTGGGCCCTTTATCTAAAAAAGGACGTGCCGACATTGGAAAGAGTTCAGAGGAGTTTCATGATAATGATTCTGGGAATGAATGAGTTATCGTATGAGGAGTGTTTGATGACTCTGGACCTGTACTTGCTGGAATTTAGAAGGGGGGGGGGATCTCATTAAAATGTATCAAATATTGAAATGCCTAGATACAGTGGATGTGGAGAGGATGTTTCCTATAGTGTGGGAGTCCAAGACCAGAGGCGCCAGCTTCAGAATAGAGGGACATTTATTTATATCGGAGATGAGGAGGAATTTCATTAGCCAAAGGGTGACAATTCTGTGAAAGTCATTGCCACAGGTGGCTGTGGAGGCCAGGTCATTGGGTGTGTTTAAGGCGGAGGTTGATAGGCTCTTGAGTAGTCATGGCATGAAGGGAGACGAGGAGAAGGCAAGACATTGGGGCAGAAAGGGAAGTAGATCAGTCATGATGAAATGGAGGAGCAGACTCAATGGCCTAATTCTGCTTCTTTGTCTTATGATCTTGTGACCTTGCTTTCATGCAAATACTTCTGATGGTGGGTGGGGATATGCCAGATATATACTGGACAGAGACCACTACTCTCTGCTGCTTCTTATGTTCCTGCACACTCAAATTACTGTACCAGACCATGATGTAAACAGTCAGGATACATTCAAAGGTACATCTGTAGAAATTAGTATTCAGTGACATACCAAAGCTACTTAACCTTCCAAGAAAGTAAAGATGCTGGTGAGCCTTTCTTGCGATTACATCTGTGAAGAGCTGTACCACTGCTTTCTTGAACCTTAAAGTGTTGTAGAGGAAGTCCCAATGTTTAGACCGAGTGATGATACAGGTTTCCCCCGCTATCCAAAGGTAGAACATTCCCATGAAACGGTTCGTAAGCCGGAATGTCGTAAAGTGAATAAGCGATTACCATTTATTAATGTGGGAAAAATATTTGAGCGTTCCCAGACCCAAAAAATAACCTACAAAAATCATGCCAAATAACACAAAAAACCTAAAATAACAGTAACATATAGTAAAAGCAGGAATGATATGATAAATACATAGACTAAATAAAGTAGAAATACTTTTCTGCAGCACTGTCTAGCGCAGCACTCTCAGCAGACGCGCTCTCAACAGAAACACTCTCTCCAGTAACCTTTAAGCTACGAAGCTGCCAAATCATACCAAATAACACATAATGGCCTACTTCTGCTCCTTTGTCTTATGGTGTGATGGTCTTATAAAAATACACAGCCTATATAAAGTAAAAATAATGTATGTACAGTGTAGTTTCACTTACCGGAATCCGGAAGACTCCAATAAATTGCAGTTTCGTCACAGTTAAACGCTTGCTTATACGAATAATCACCTGACGCAATGGGCAATCACCTCTGATCTGGGCCGACATTTACGGCTTTTTTCTTAAAGATGTGCTGGGTGTCTTCTGACTACTGCTGTACCGCTGCATTCTTCGCGGCCCGGTTTTGGTCCACGACCCGGACGTTGGGGACCACTGCTTAAACTATGAAGCTGCCCTCGCCTCAGAAACCGATCAAACTACCCATGACCACCTCTAAATTCCACTTTTGCAACACTTTCATCACCATTGTTCAGTGCTTTCTGTTCCAGCTTATTAAAAAAACTGACTGATTTCTCTTTAAGTATAAGAAAACTTAATGGAACACCACGCTTTGTTCACCCATCAATCCACTCAAGCAATAGACTTTCCATTTTATCCATTATTGGATGCCGACTAAGAGAGACCACTTTGCTACGAGCAGAACCAACAGTAACATTGGCAGCTTTCAAAATTCTTTCTCTCTGCGTATAAATAGTGCGCATGGTGGACACAGGCAAGTTCAACGCACGAACTACGTCCTTACTTCATTCACCATGATCAAAACGCTTAATTATGTCTAGTTTTTTGCTAAGTGTAAAACCCTTACAAGCTCTTCTAGGCTTTTCTGATACCTTAGAACTCATCTTGCTAACGGATGCACAAAATAAATCAAGATAAAGCACATGTTTAAGCAATGGCAGTTAGAATGCAGTTCCGGGGGAGGAGCTTGGCTGTTTGGGTGCGCGCTGCCTTTTATCATAACAGTGAAAACATCTTCTGTTAGCGAAAACAGGTAACTAATGTAGGTCTTTCATAACAGTAAGGTTTCGTAAAGCGAATGTTTGGAAAACTGGGGTGGGGGGGTGGATGGGGGCACCTGTAAAGGAAAGGAGAAATACTTCTGTCAGGATGGGGTGATCCATATGTCTGTTGATTTGGGAGACGTGGTTGGGGTAACCAAAGTGAGTAACTGCATTGCATTTTGTAAATGATGCATATTGCAGTCATTATGTACCAGGGAAGGATGGAATGAAGATTTAGGGTGGTGGATGGGGTGTCAGTCAAAAGGGTTACTTTATCCGGGACTCAGACACATGCTGGCCTTGAACTTCTGGATGGTAGAGCCTATTGATTGGAGGTGTGATGTTCTAATATACTCAAAATAACAAAAGATTTATTATTCGGAAACATCACTACTTCAATTTAGTGAGGGGGTGGAAGTTGATCCATATTTCCTCAACCGAATGGAAACCCAATATCAAAAGCTATTGGTTTGAAATCCTGAAAGTTTGGGAGTGTTCCTTAAAAGTAAGGAAGAAGACAAAATCATTTTCCATCTCTTCTCCCCTCAGTTGTTTTAATAGATTCCAAAGAATGAACAGAAGTCTCAGACTCAGCTAGATTTTTAACTGGTAAGACTTCAGAGGAGAAGATTGGTATTACTTAAAGTTCTTCTTCATCCAAAATTATCAAACATTCTGGCAAAGAATTCCTGTTCTGAATCAAACATTTCATGTAAGAAATTATATCACTGTCTAGGAGAAGAAAAGGAAATGTTAGAGTAGTAAGATTTCTTGTCTAGAAATCAATATTAATCATGTGTGTAGTATGCAGTGGAATGACCAACTGAATCACTCAAAACTGCTGGTGAAATTGAGTGGACATGTGCTCAGTGCAAAGGCATTTTTTACAACATTGATAAAAAAAGGACCTGTTCCGATCCACTGAGAACTTCTCGACTAGCTCACAGTGAATATATTATTCCTGCCTTTGGATTGCTAGAAAACAACTTTTGCCCAAGGATAACAGCATCTGCAGATTATTTTGTGTTAACAACTCCAGGATTTTCAATCCAGAATTGTTGGTGAAAGTCCTCTAACTAGGGAACATCTATGCTCTGAATAGAATTATCTCAGTGTAATTAGGGAAGTTGAACTGTGTAAGGGTATTGACACTGGTTATGTTGCCAGTGTGTTTGTGGGGATGATGAAATGGCATCTCTTGAGTTGTCTGAGGCTGGTGTTGCTGATATCACCACAATAATACTTTGAAGAACTTACTGTATTTGGATTACTTTTGGCATCACCAGGAGTCAACACTGACATTATCACCCCAAATCTTCAACTTCAAATCTATTGTTGTCAATGGCATACATATAGAGGGTATAGGTGCATTGAAAATGAACTTTTTTCAGCAGCAGCACGGGACAAATAAACATTGACATAAACTTAAGTTAACATAAATTAAACGTAACACCATGTTATATGTAAATTATATGCACGTGTGCAAAATAATCAACAAAATTTAACATAATGACAAAGATGTTCGCCAGGAAGTAACATGGCCTTGACGTTTGGTGACTTGTTGAAAACTGATCTCTGCTGATCTACTAATCAAAGACCACTCCCACAGTTGCAAGACTATTGAACAGACATCTTGTACATTTAGATGGACCCTTGAACTTGTGATCTATCTGGTTTTGGCCTTGCACCTTATTGTCTGTCTGCATCACACTTTCTCTGCAACTACTCTATTCTGCATTCTGTTATGGTTTTCTCCTGTACCACCTCAATGTACTGATGTGACAAAATGATCTGTATGGATGGCAGACAAATCAAAGAGCCGATGAGGGGTCTTGGGCTGATATATTGACTGCTTAGTCCCTCCAAGGATGCTGTTCAACTTGCTGATTTCCTCCAGCATTTTGTGTGTGTTGCTTAAGATTTCCAGCATCTGCAAAATCTCACGCTCTTAAAGTTGTTCACTGTACCTTGGTACATGTGGCAGTAATAAACCAACTTAGCATTTTACCAATAACGACTACAAACTTCAACCTGTTAGAAACACACAAGCTTAATTAGCTCAATGTTATAGAGTCAAAGGGCTACAGAACACAGCAGTACAGATACAGGCTTGTCCCATCTACCTACACCCACCATAGCACTCTATATCTCATCCATGTGCCTATCCAAACCTCTTAGATGTTGCGATTGAACCCCCATCCACCACTTGCGCAGGCACCTCGTTCCACACCCAACATAAAATTTATTATCAGAGTACATCCATGTCACCACATACAACCCTGAGATTCTTTTTTTTCTGTGGGCAGACTTAGCAAATCTATGGAAACGAACTGACAATAAACTGGACTGGTCTAAGAACACTGAGGCTGTCTACAAGAAGGGTCAGAGCCGTCTCTATTTCCTGAGGAGACTGAGGTCCTTTAACATCTGTCAGATGATGCTGAGGATGTTCTACGAGTCTGTGGTGGCCAGTGCTATCATGTTTGCTGTTGTGTGCTGGGGCAGCAGGCTGAGGGTAGCAGACACCAACAGAATCAACAAACTCATTCGTAAGGCCAGTGATGTTGTGGGGATGGAACAGGACTCTCCGACGGTGGTGTCTGAAAAGAGGATGCTGTCCAAGTTACATGCCATCTTGGACAATGTCTCCCATCCACTGTACAATGTACTGGTTGGGCACAGGAGTACATTCAGCCAGAGACTCATTCCACCGAGATGCAACACTGAGCGTCATAGGAAGTCATTCCTCCCTGTGGCCATCAAACTTTACAACTCCTCCCCTGGAGGGTCAGACACCCTGAGCCAATAGGCTGGTCCTGGACTTATTTCCTGGCATAATTTACATATTACTATATAATTATTTATGGCTTTATATTGTTATATTTATACTCTATTCTTGGTTGGTGCAACTGTAACGAAACCCAGTTTCCCTCGGGATCAATAAAGTAAGACTATGACTATGACTATGACTATGAAAATTAGGTGTGAGCAGGATCAGTGGACAACAAACTGTGCAAATTCAGATATAAATAAATAACAATAAATAATGAGCATGAAATAACAAGATAAAGTGAGACCATTGGTTGTGGGAACACCAGAAGTAGAATAAGTGTGGTTATCCCTTTTGTTTAAGAGCCTGATGGTTGAGGGGTAATAACTGTCCTTGTACCTGGAGATGCAAGTCCTGAGGCACCTGTGCCTTCTACCTGATCGCAACAGTGAGAAAAGAGCATGGCCTTGGTGGTGAAGAACTTCAATGACGGATGCTGCTTTTCTACAGCAGGTGTGATCAATGGTTGGGAAGATTTTAGCCCTAATATACTGGGTGGATGATGCACCTTTTGTAGGGTTTTCCTCTCAAAGGCATTGGTGTTCCCATACCAGGATGTAATGCAGCCGTCGGCAATCTTTCTACCACACATCTATAAAAGTTTGCCAAAGTTTTTGATGTCATGCTGACGCTCCACAGACTTCTGAAGAAATAGAGACGGCTGTTGTGCTTGCTTTGCAATTATGTTTATATGCTGGGTCCAGGACAGGTCCTCTGAGATAGTGCCACCCAGGAATTTAAAGTTACTGACTCTCTCCTCCTCTGAATCTTCAATGATTACTGGCTCATGGACCCCTGGTTTCCCTCTTCTGAAGTCTACAATCAGTTCCTTGGTCTGATTGAGAGATTGTTGTTATTACACCACGCAGCCAAATTTTTAATCTCCCTCCTGTATGCTGATTCATCACCACCTTTGATAAAGACGACAACAGTGGTGTTATCAGGAAAGTTGTACTTGGTGTTGGAGACGTACTTAGCCATACAGTCATGGGTGTAAAGCGAGTAGAAGAGGGGGCTAAGCACACATCCCTGTGATGGAGATAGTGGAGGAGATGTTTTTGCCAATCTGAACTGACTGGAGTCTACAAGTGGAGAAATCCAGGATCCAATTGCACAAGGGAGTATTGAGGCCCGGGTCTTGGAGTTTACTGGTTAGTTTTGAGGGGATGATGGTATAAAATGCTGAACTGTAATTGATAAAGAGCATCCTGATGCAGGCACCTTTGCTGTTCAGATGTTCCAGGGTTGTGTGAAGAGCGAATGAGATGGCATCTGCTGTAGACCTGCTGCTTTGGTAGATGAACTGGAGTGGATCCAAGTCACCATCCAGACAGGAGCTGATATGCTTCAACATCAATCTCTCAAAACACGTAATCTATGTGGATGTAAGTGCCACTGGGCAATAGTCATTTAGACCGGTTACCACACTCTTCGTGGACGCTGGTATGATTAGGTGGGTACCACACACTGCTGAAGCAAGAGGTTAACTATATCCGTGAATACGTCAGCCAGTTGGTCAGCACAGGTCTTCAGTACTCAGTCAGGTACTCTATCTGGATTGGAAGGAAGCCCACACGTTATCTTCAGTTACTGAGACCAAAGGATCATCAGGAGACATGGGGGTGTGCGATGGTTTCTTTCTCTTCTGGTGGTCAAAGCGAGTATAGAAGGCACTGAGCTCATCTGGAAGTGAAGCTCTGCCATCCCCTGTGTCGCAAGATTTAACTTTGTAGGAGGTTATGGCATTCAAACCCTGCCACAGCTGTCAGGCATCCCTCATTCACTCCAAACTAGCCTGGAATCTCCACTTTGCCCGTGAGATGGCTTTCCGGGGATCATACCAGCATCTCTTGTATCATGCTTGATCTCCAGACTTGAATGCCTCCGACCCGGCTCTCAGCAAATTCCGAATTTCGTTGTTTGTCCAGGGCTTCTGTTTGGGGAAAACACTAAATGATTTCATGGGGACTCACTCATCCGCAGCTGTTTTAATAAAGTCTGTTTATTACAACCCTGGTGTAGTCATTCAGGTCCACAGGTGAGTCCTTAAACACAGCCCCTGGCCCACCGCCTCAAGGCAATCCTGTAACGGTTCCTCAGCCTCCCGTGAGCACCATTTAGTTGCCTTGATTTCAGGAGCCTTGCTCTGTCGGCTCTGTCTGTATGCAGGTGACAGGAGTACAGCCAAATGACCTGACTTGCCAAAATGCAGTGTCGGGAAGGAACAAAAGGCAGTCCTTATTATAATGTAGCAGTGGTTTTGTGTGTTGGGATCTCTGATGCAGCAAGTAATAACTCAGCAGGGTTTTCTTTAAACAGGCCTGATGGAAGTTGCTAACTATAATCTGAAATGCATTGGGATGGGCTGTTTCTTGCTTGCAGACAACATCGTGCCATTCTCTGAGTGAAGGAAATTTCCCTTCGATTCCCCCTTGAAGATTCCACCTTTAACCGTAAACCTATGACCTCGGGTGAAAGCCTGCATGTGTTTACCTCATCTACATCCCTTGTGATTTTGTTACCTCTATGAGATCTCCCCGCACTCCTGCACTCCAGGGATGAAGTCCTAACCTATTCAATCTATTCCTATAATTCAGGTACTCAGGCCACGGCAATGTTCTTGTAAATGGGATGAAATGCGTTGAAATGGGGAAAATTTAATCTGAAGTTGCCTTTAAACCTCCTTCTACCACTGTGCCCACCTTGCTTTAATAGATGTGACTAGGCCAATATTAATTCTTTGACTAATGTGACTAAAGTGAAAAACAGGTCACACGCGCATTCCTCGAGCTCACGCCTTACAGTCGGTCTGCCGCTTTCACAACATTACTGTCATCACTATAGATCGGCTAGTACAGCAACTGCTTCACAGTTTCAGTGACCTAGGGTCTACCTTGTCCTCTGACGCTGCCTGGAGTTTGCATGTACCACTGTGTGGGTTTCCTCCCATCCTATGTGAGGTTGCTGGATGAATTGGCCATTGTATACTGCCTCTGATGTGTTAGTGACAGACAGGAGAATTAGAAGTGAGGGAAGAATGGATCACAGGGGAGTAAGCGGGAGAATAAGTCAGATATTCTGTTATTGTTTTCCCTTGTACTACCTCAGAGTACTAATACGATGAAATGATCTGTATTGTTGGCATGTAAAACAAAGTTTTTCATTGTACTTCAGAATATATGGCAATAAAAAACCTTACCAATTTTACATAATGCAAGGAGAACAGAAATATAGTCCGAGATAGCGTTAGGGTTTTTCAGGTCAATTCAAGATCCCGATATCAGTGGGAATGCTGTTCTTGTTGAATTTAGAGGTTCTGGTCTTCGGACTCCTTTTCCTCCTGCCCGACGACAGCATTGAGGTGAGGGCATTACCGGGATGGCGGGGATCCCTAATGATGGGTGTTGTCTTCCTGAGATGTCACCTCTTGCTGATGGAGGGGAGAGCTGTACCCATGATGGAACTGGCTGAGTTTGGCACTCTCCGTCACCTCTTGCGTTGCTGTGCATTGGAGTTCCCATAGCAGGCCACGAAACAATCTGTAGTCCAAGGCTCTGGATTACTCGTCCAGATACACCTTTGCCTTTATCAGCATATACTTAAGAAATAATCTTCACTCCCAGTACGTTCAGTGATTGAAGTAGATTACACCAGCTCTGGGTGATTTCACTTGTACATAAAATGCAAGGTCAGGGAATTTGCTTAGAAAAAGTACCTTTAATTGAATGGCTTGCATTGCTTTGGTGCAGTATGTACATTCATTATTAAATGAAAAAGACATTTTTGACCAGGCACCTCTGGAGCCAATGACATATTAACTCGTTTGTGGTTTCTTTGTCCAATTGCCACTGAGTTTATGTGGTAGAGTTAATTAAACCTCAGTCCACAGTGTGGGAGGCAAGTGTTGGTGGATTGAATCTAGCTGGTTACAGGGTTGAAACAAGATCTGCTGAGCATTATGAATGATCAGAGTTGGAAATTGGTGCAAACATAGAGGCTGGAGCACCGAGTGTGCCAGCTGATTGATTCAATCTCACATTGCGGCACAGGGCCATGGGATAATGAGGAGGGCTCTCATCCAATTCCTAGTGAGAACATACCTGGATCATTTTCAGCCAGAACAGCAGTGGGGGGCTTGGTCTTGGCTCTCAGCAACAACACTTGCAGCCCAAAGATTGGTTAGGGTTCCCTTTTGTATTCTCTCCAGTGGTCCTTGCTGAGATCATACCGAGATTAACTACTTTTCAAACTTCTGCATTCTTACTTTGCACCTTTCCTAGTGTGAACCGAGCATGTTTTGAAGAACAGCCGAGATGATACACAAAAGATTCATTAGGATGTTACCAAGACAGGGGTGGGGGGGGAGTAGGGGGACATAAGGAGAGGCTGGATAGACTGGGACATTTTTTTCTCTCTGGAACGTGGGATGCTGATTGGTGGTTTTGTATAGGGGTATAGATAATGTGAATAGTGTGACGAAAGAGGGTTACAAAAGTACACATAGACTAAGATGTTAACTGTCCTGTGCTAGCACCAGTGGGATCAACAGTTGATCTGCCACCTGTCTTCAGGAGAGAGAGATAAGTAAGACAATGAAGCAGCATTTGGAAATGTTAATGAAGAGACAAGAGAGTTTAACGGGAGGAGACACCGGTCTGAATATTGTCAAGACCGGCTCCTTTTGAACCCTGGGATCAACAGTTGATCTGCCACCTGTCTTCAGGAGAGAGAGGTAAGTAAGACAATGGAGCAGCATTTGGAAATGTTAATGAAGAGACGAGAGAGTTTAACGGAAGGAGACACCGGTCTGCGTATTGTCAAGACCGGCTCCTTTTGAACCCTGAACTGTTTGAAGTGTGATGGACAGGTGATACCCCAGCAGGGGGATAAAAAGGGGCAGGTTCGCTGAGACGACACACACGACACCAAGAGGTAACGAGACCCTGGAAGCGGTGTGCCCCCCACAAGTCGGTGGGTGTTTTTGGAGGACTGATTGAGGGACCAGCCACAGATGCACAGGGTGGAAAGATACGGTCGGCGGGAACCTAGTGTGTGTGTCCACCCTTGCCTGGGTGCCGGGTTCACCGCAGAAGAACGATCGTATCTGGAACGGAGGGGTCACAGTCGGTGACCTCAGAAGACATTACAAAGGGCTCACCCGAAAGCTAACTGCAAGGAATATTGAAGGTCTGTTTGGAATCCGATTTGCACATTCATTCGTTCTCTCCCTCTCTCTCTCCAACGACACGACGGCGACTACTGCGAACTGAATTAAACTGAACTCTGTCACTTGTGATTGATCATTTTACCCCTAGACTGCGATAGAGCTTGATTGATCCTATTATCCTAGTTCTGTGTACATGTGTGTTTATTCACTGCTAACCTGTTGCATTTATATCCTTACTATTAGAGTACTGTGTTGCTTATTTCTTTAATAAAACTTTCTTAGTTCCAGTAATCCAGACTCCAACTGAGTGGTCCATTTCTGCTGGTTTGGCAACCCAGTTATGGGGTACGTAACAATAGCCACAATCTTTTCCCCACAGTAGCGGAGTCCAAAATTAGAGGGCATAAGTTTAAGGTGAGAAGGGAAAGATTGGTGTATATATCTATTCACTTATCTACTTAGAGCAGAGGTTCCAAACCTGGGGTCCAAGGACCCCTCGGTGTATGGTGGGTGACTATGGTATAAAAAAGACGGGAAACCCTTGATTTAGAGATACTGCACGGTAACAGGCCCTTCTGGCCCAGTGAACCTGTACTTCCCCATTACTCCCATGTGACTAACCAACCCATCAACCCACATGTCCTTGCAACGTGCAAGGGAACCCATGCAGGCCACTGGGAGAACCTGAAAACTCCTTACAGTCAGTGGCAGAGTTAAACATCAGTTACTGCCTCTGTAATAGCGTTGTGCTATCTGCCACCCAGCGGACCTGAGGGGCAACTTCTTCTTCAGACTGTGGGTGGTGGTGGGTTTATGGAATGAGCTGCCAGAGGGAGCTGGTAGACGTACCCACATCAAACACTTTCTTGTGTTTATGAGGTGGGTACTTCTAAAGAGCATTTGGACAGGTACATGGATAGGAAAGGTTGGATAAAACAGGAAATACAAGCAAACAGGACTAGCGCGGTCAGGCAACTTGACTGGCGTGAAGGAGTTGGGCAGAAGGGCCTACTTTTATACTTTGTACTTTATTGTCGCCAAACGATTGATACTAGAGCGTACAATCATCA
The DNA here is from genome assembly GCF_030028105.1 of Mobula birostris. Taxonomy (NCBI): domain Eukaryota; kingdom Metazoa; phylum Chordata; class Chondrichthyes; order Myliobatiformes; family Myliobatidae; genus Mobula; species Mobula birostris. Next base: position 119,141,054 of record NC_092370.1, on the reverse strand, counting down.
CAGCGATATTTGATTCTGCGCTTCGTGCTCCCTGGAGTACAAATTGATAGTAAATATTAAAAATTTAAATTATAAATCATAAATAGAAGATAAAAAAGGGAAAGTAAGGTAGCGCAAAAAAAAACGAGAGGCAGGTCCGGATATTCAGAGGGTATCGCCCAGATGTATGGCTCTTCTATGGCTGTATCACCTGATCGCATTATGCCTGTAGGCTCAATTGCTGCAGAGGGGGTTCTGCTCTGTCAGACATGCCCTATTTCCAATGAGATGCCCTTGAAAGGAAAATCCTACAAAAAGTAGTGGATATAGCCCAATCCGTTACGGGTAAAGTCCTCCCCACCACAGAGCACATCTACACGGAGCGTTGTCGTTGAAAAGCAGCATCCATCATCAAAGACCCCTACCACCAGCTCATGCTCTCTTCTTGCTGCCGCCCAGCTGTCTGGTCTCTGGTACAGTATATTATATAACTCTGATGTAGCACGGAAAAGGCCCTTTGGCCCATTGACACTGTGCCAACCATCAAGCACCAATTTTTACATTAATCCTACCCCAGCCCATTTTATTCTTCCCACATTCCCACCAACTCTCCCCACATTCTGTCATCATCCACACCCGAGGAACAATTTGGCATGGCCTCTTCTTTCCTCTGCTTCTAATTGTTGTCACCCAGCACAAACTATGTTAGTCAGTTATCCCCTTGGCTTAGTTTTGTACCGAGTCTGTGAAGGAAACAGTGATACACATTGTCCATACAGAGAATGGATATTTCATAGTGATAGAGGAGATTTGTCATGACTTGTCATGATTTGTCATGATTTGTCATAATTTGTCTGGCCTTTGCACTTATGGCATGTGGATAGTGAATTAAATCCTTATAATCTAGTTATGGAGACACAGAAAATGCAGATGCTGGAATCTAGAGCAGCAAACACGATGCTGGTGCAACTTAGCAGATCAAGCAGCACCTGTGGGGGGAAGGAAGTGTCTGTGTTGAGTTCTTCTCTGATCTTGGCAATTTACTTACAAATGTTTTGTCACTGTGCAAGGAGACATCGTCAGTGCGCCGTTGATTGTGATGAGTCCTCCAAATGCTTGGCCTTTATATACTTTTTAAACAGGTGATTAGACGTCTTTTTGGAAACTCGGTTGTGATGTGGGGAGGAAATCTCGTCGCAGATTGGCTGCGTGGCGAACTTTGTGCATTGCGGTCTAGAATCTTGCCCACATCGACTCATAAATAGGATCGTCTCAGTTTGAAAACCTTGCAGGACTGAGAGTGAAGAGTGAAAATAGCATGAAGAAGGACCATGGGGGACAGTCTCTTAGAATTTCCGTCATCGAGAGGAGAGACTTCACAGTGGACTAGTAAAACAAACACAAGAGACTGCAGATTTTGGAATCTGGAGCAACCAAACCATGCTAGAGGAACTCAGTGGGTCAAGCAGCTTCTGTGGGAGGAACAAGCAGCATCACAGTGCATCTGTTTGTAACATCAGCAATTGATCGTTTGTGAGTTGCTCTGTGACAGGCAGTTACCCAGTGGTGTGGCCTAGTGCAACATCAACCCTGTGGAAATCTGACCCGCTTCTGGAACCCAGGGCCAATTTGGAAGCCATTTTCCTCAACAGTAAGCTGGTGTGTGTTGGCGCAGCTGGCAGGTGTTATGTTTGTTCTTAATAATGACAGACGTCACGTGGGTTTATGTTGGAAAATTTTATTATCGAACTGCTGGTCAACCCTGTGCGCGCACAACCTGGTCAATGTCGCATCTTACGGTTCTGGGTGAACCTCTTTCATTGCTCACTGGGAACGGAAGTGCTTTATTATGCACACACTGTGGCGCAGTAGAGCTGCTGCCTCACAGTGCCAGAGGACTGGGTGGAGTTTGCCCCTCTCCCTTGGATGGAGTGGGATTCCCCCAGCTGCTTCAGTTTCCAGAAACCCAAGTGTTGATAGGTTCATTGACTGCTCTAAACTACCCTGCATGTGTAAGTAAGTGTTGGAGTCTGGGTTGTGGCTAGAATGTAAGGGGTAATAGAATTGTTTTGTTTAAAGGCTGGCACAAACTCGGTAGGCTAAAGGACCTGTTTTCCATGATGTATCGCTCCATGATTCTGAGTGGAACCTTACGCCATGAGTCTTTTGTGACCGAGCTTAGGAAATCACTGCTTCCTGACACATCCCTCAGGCCAGCTATAGGTATCTGCCAGACCCCGTCACCTCCTCTGCTCAGTGAGTTCAGACCACTTTTCTCCCACAGGCCTGCACATTCAGGCAGGCTGCTAGACAGCCCGTTTGATTTACAAGCTCTCCCAAGAGATGGCATTAAAACGTAATGACCAAGACTGCATTTGGTAATCTACTCAATAGGACTGTTTAGCAAGAACACTCTACACCTCAGGGCAGGCCTGAAGTGCTGTCATTCTGGTTCAGGAGAACAATGAAAGTTGTTGCCTTCTTTAGAGAAAGATCATTGTTTTAATGGTTAATTCTGGTGCATGTTTAATATCAAGTTATCTAATTAGCGTTGGTAACTGCGTTACAAAGCCGCAGTCACAATTCAGTTCTGCTTGCTGACAGTGGAACACGCTCCCTAAGGGCACATCAGGCCGCAACAGTGACCTTCTTCAAATCAAACAGGGGCAACAACCACCGACCAGACCTCAAGCGAATGTAAGCAGGAATGCCTGCCTGGCTAGAGCAGCTTCTGGGGTCCGTGACCAAACAGATTGCTTCAGCCTACAAACTGGTGCTGCCCTCTGTGCTGACACACGTGGAGCAGTAAACTGATCACACACCGAGGTACCCTGGCAAACATCTCTGACCTATCTAACACCAAGCACTCTGCAGATGTGCTACTGAAAGTACTGTAACCTGATGGGTCGCCTCATGGCCTGGTACGGCAATTTGGATGCACAGGAATGTAAGAAGCTGCAGACAGCAGTAGACTCTGCCCAATACACCATGGGAACATCCTACCCCACGATTTGTAGCATCTACAGGAGGTGTTGCCTTAAGAAGACAACACCTACCATTAAACATGAGGAATTCTGCAGATGCTGGAAATTCAAGCAACACACATCAAAGTTGCTGGTGAACGCAGCAGGCCAGGCAGCATCTATAGGAAGAGGTACAGTTGACGTTTCGGGCCAAGACCCTTCGTCAGGACTCGGCCCGAAACGTCGACTGTACCTCTTCCTATAGATGCTGCCTGGCCTGCTGCATTCACCAGCAACTTTGATCTACCATCAAAGATCCCCATTCCATGTTCTTGCAGCTACCATCCAACAGGAAGTACTGAAGTCTTAAGTCCCACACCACAAAGTTCAAGAACAACTACTGCCCTTCAGCATTTTAGTTCTTGAACGCTAATCACTATAGTTCAGGAATACTATGACCACTTTGATTAATTTGCACTAACATGGACTATATTGTGTCCTTTCTTGTAAAAAAAACCATACAATTTATGTTTAACTTATGCTTTTCTGGTGAATATTGCTCATCTGATGCTGTACGCCTGTGATGTTGCTGTGAGTAGGGTTTTCATTGCACCTGTGAATATGATGCTAAGCCAGCACAAAGACACAGTAAAGCCCTCCCTGATACAAAGACACACTAAAGGCTTCCCTGAAGTCGCTTGACATAGACACGACCTCTTGGGAAACGCTGGCACAAAACTGCTTTACCTGGCGTGGTCTTTTCCACAAGGGCTGTCAAGCTTAGGAAGCAAGGCGCATTGCTGAAGCATAACATAAGCGCGAGCTGCGCAAGTCCTGAGCCACCAGTGCAACAACTGCAGTGCCTACACATGTCTGCCCAACATGTGCCAGGACATTCTGTGCCCGAATTGGCCTAACCAGTCATCTTCCTACACACTGCATCCAGTCTCAAAGTGACTAATAGTGTCGAGGTCTTCATTGACAATGATGGGCGAACGACAGGCCAGCACAGGCAGGCACCTCCCAGTCTCCATCCAGCTAACTGGAGTCACCCGCTCATCACCTGCAGCCTAATTAAACCCAGCTCTCATCCACAGTCTTTGTTCACCCATTGAACCAGCCAGCTGCTCCTAGCCTTCAGATACCTTGTGTTAAGTATCCATTCTCTCTTGTTTAGTGGCATCTCATGGCTTGTTATTTTTCAGTTTATTATTAAAATGATTGATCATCGCTAAATCGTCTCTGCTGCTCTGTGTTTTGGTCATCTTCCTCTAGATTCTGTGACAGAACGAATGAACTCACAATTGGCTCCAGCAGGGTTGGCTCACCTAAAGGAAGCTGTCCATCAGCAGGAGCACATGATCCAGAAGCAGCAGGAAACCATTGACCATCTGCTCACCCCTCTCAGCCAACTCTCCGACTTGTTACAATCATCCCATGCCAGTCAATCTCTTCCCTCAGAGCATGGCTTCTGGTGCCCGAACACCTTGAGGGATCCCCAACTCGATGTCCAGGGCATCCTGCGCATTAAGCTGTAACTATTTCTGTATCCTACGGACTGAGCCAAGCATACCTTTGTAATCTCTCTCTTTACTCAGCAGGCTCTGACCTGGGTCACTGCTAACTGGGTTAATAGAACCACCATTTTCAATAAATATGAGGAATTCACCACTGTGATGCGCCAGGGTTTTGAACATCTGGGAAGTGGAAGAGGAGCAGTGGATCGGGTACTTCTCCACGCTTGGCACTGGACTTCAGGACCCTCGCGGTGGAGTGCAACTGAAATGTGGAAGCGCTGTTGGTCCATTACCATCATGGCCTCTTGGAGTGCTTGAAAGATGAGCTGTCTACTGAGGAGATGCCCACCGACCTCGAAAGACTCATCACTCAGGCCTTCTATATTGACAAGTGTCTTATGGAACGACCCTCCACATCGACAGCCAGAAAGCCAGGATCCCAGTTCCATTCCCAGAACCACTCCAGGCTGCAGGACCCTCATCATTACTGCATCCAGAACCCAAGCAGTTAGGAAGATCTCCCTTAACCCCCCCCCCAAGAGTATGAGCGGTGGTGGAGAAACAACTTCTGCGCTTACTGTGGAGCAACTGACCACCCACCTATCAAATGTCTACTGCGTCTGGGAAGATAGCATCACTAGCTAGAGATGAGGGATCTTCCATCTGGTAAGCTCCTCCCAGTCCCTCGTTCCAGCACCATAACCTGACTCAGTGTCTCTGTTCTCTACTGCACCCTGACGGCTCTCTATGCACAGGAGGCTCTGGTGAATTCCAACACTGCTGGCATCTTTCTGCACAGCACTCTGTATGTACAACATGGACTCCCTACCAAGCCTAATTCACAAGCACAAAATACTCTGCAGATGCTGGGGTCAAAGCAACACTCACAACATGCTGGAAGAACTCAGCAGGTCAGGCAGCATCCGTGGAAACAATCAGTCAATGTTTTGGGCCAGTCCTGACGAAGGGTTCCGGCCCGAAACGTTGACTGATCGTTTCCACGGATGCTGCCCGACCTGCTAAGTTCCTCCAGCGTGTTGTGAGTGAAGCCTAACTCACACTGCTTCTGCATCATGGCCATTGGCAGGTGTCCTTTAAGGTCAGGGATGGTCAGAGCGTGCACACAGTCTGTGCACGTGACCATTGGAGAGCACTGTGAGTCCATCTACCCTAACACTCCTCTCATCTTGGGTTATCCCTGGCTATCCATTCATGGCCCTCACTTTGCCCAGTCGTTTAGTTTCCAGCTGAGTTGGGAGCCCACCTGCCTGCAGCCTCAGTTGACCTCACCCTGCAAATCTGTGGAGATGGAGTAAACGTCACCAAATTCCCATGGGAATACCATGACTTAGCCATCGCCTTCAGTAAAAGGGAGGCCATCGCCCTGCTGCCTCACAGATCACATGACTGTGCGATCGAACTCCTCCCAGACACCACCCCTCCTCAAGGTTGTGTGTTCTCCCTCTCCCCTCAGGGGCCCAAGCCATGAATGGCTACATTGCTGAAGGACTTCAGCAGGGCTTCATTCAACAATCCCAGTCCCCAGCTAGTGCAGGGTTCCTCTTTGTCAAGAAGAAAGATAGGGGCTTTCATCCCTGCACAAGCTAACATGGACTCAACAAGTTCTGCACTAAGAACTACTACCTTCTCCCCTCGATGTATAGCGCATTCAATATAATCCGTGACAGCCAGATCTTCAGCAAAATAGATCTAAGGAGTATGTACAACCTGATCTGAATCTGCCAGAGGATTTAGTGGAAGACAGTGTTCATAGCACCCACTGGCCACTATGATGACTTGGTGATGCCTTTAGGACTTTCCAACACTTTATCCATTTTCCAATTCTTCATCAATGAGATTCTCTAAGATAAGCTTCACAGGAATGTGTTCATCGAACTCTCGAAAAATGCCAGTTCCACACCCCAGTCATTTCCTGGGTTACATCCTTTCACTCCAAAGCATATCCGTGGATCCAGAACAAGTGTGTGCTGTTGTTGAATGACCCTGAACGCGATCCCTCAGACAGCTGTAGTGCTCCTCGTGCTTCTCCATCTTCCGCAGCCAGCTAATTAGAAACTACTGCCAAATTGCTGCTGCTCTCACCTCCCTCGTCGAGTTACCTACCTCACTGACTGCCTGGTCTACTGCTGCGAACCTCACGTTCAAGGAGCCCAGTCGATGCTCCAACACGACTCCCATTCTCCACCATCCAAACTCCTCTGGACATTTATGGATGCATCTGACTTGGGCGCCAGGTCCATGGTCTCCCAATCAAGGGTGGTAGGGAAAACACACCCTTATGCTGCCTTATAAATATATATACTCCCTAACTGCACTATGGGTGTACTTACACTTCAGGGACTGCAGCGGTTCAAGAAGGCAACTCATTGTCACCTTCTCAAGGGCAACTGGGGATGGGCAATAAATGCTACTTAACTGGCAACACTCACAACTCATAAATGAATAAAAAATATATATTTCTTACTGTAATCTATAGGTTTTTATTGTATATTTATTTATTTTATTGTATTTATTGCAATACACTGCTGCCGCAAGACAACATATTTCATGACCTACACTTGTGGCTTTAAACCTGATTCTGATTCAATATCTGAGTAATTTCTGGGACATGAATCATGAGAAATTAGTGGACCGGTGCAGCAAGTAGTTATAGGGGCAAATGTTGCCCTTTATTGCAAGAGGAGTTGGAGTTTAGAAACAGAGAGGTATTGTTTAAATTGTCTACAGTATGGAATACTGTATGTTTACACCTGGAATGATGTGGCCTCTCTTAGAACATAGAACATAGAACAGTACAGTGCAAGAACAAACTCTTCATTCCACAGTGTCTAATACTGAACATGATGCCAAGTTAGACTAATCCCATCTGCCTACACGTGGTTTATATCCCTCTTCCCTACCTGTTCATGTGCTAGTCACAATGCCCCTTAATTGGTACTATATTAACTGCTTCCACTATCTCCCTGGCATTGTGTTCAGGCACCTTCCACTCCCTATATGAAAGAAAACTTGCCTTGTACATCTCAAGGCATGGTTTGTTGCTTCCTGGGTGTCAGGTCCGTGATGTCTCTGACTGGGTGCATGACATCCTGGTACGAGAGGGAAAGCAACCAGAAGTCGTGATACATGCTGGGACCAACGCCATAGGCAGGAAGAGGGATGAGGTCCTGAAGTGTGAGTTTCGGGAACTAGGCAGAAGGCTGAAGAACAGGACCTCAAGGGTGGTGTTCTTAGGATTGCTGCCAGTGCTACGTGACAGTGATGGTAAGAATTGGAGGAGATGGCAGTTGAATGCGTGGCTGAGGAGTTGGTGCAGGGAGCAGGGTTTTAGATTTTTAAATCATTGGGATCTCTTCGGGGGAAGGTGGGACCTGTACAGATTGGATGGGTTGCACTTGAACTCAAGGGGGAGCAATATCCTTGCAGGTAGGTTTGCTAGCATGGTTTGGGAGGGTTTAAACTAATTTGCGAGGGGAATGGGACCCAGAGCGATAGAGCAGTGAAAGAAGTGCATGGAGTAAAGCCAGATCTAACATACAGAGAGGCTTTGAGGAAAGAGAAGCAGAATAAACGGTGTAAAGACAGTAAGGTAGAAGGGCTGAAATGTGTGTATCTCAATGCAAGAAGCATGTGGAAGAAAGGTGATGAACTGAGAGCTTGGATACATACATGGAATTATGATGTAGTGGCCATTACAGAGACTTGGCTGGCACCAGGGCAGGAATGGATTCTCAATATTCCTGGATTTCAGTGCTTTAAAAGGGATAGAGAGGGCGGAAAAAGGGGAGGAGGAGTGGCATTACTGGTCAGGGATACTATTACAGCTACAGAAAGGATGGGTAATGTAGCAGGATCCTCTTTTGAGTCAATATGGGTGGAAGTCAGGAACAGGAAGGGAGCAGTTACTCTACTGGGGGTATTCTATAGGCCCCCTGGTAGCAGCAGAGATACAGAGGAGCAGATTGGGAGGCAGATTTTGGAAAGGTGCAAAAATAACAGGGTTGTTATCATGGGTGACTTTAACTTCCCTAATATTGATTGACACCTGATTAGTTCCAAGGGTTTAGATGGGGCAGAGTTTGTTAAGTGTGTCCAGGATGGATTCCTGTCACAGTATGTGGACAGGCCGACCGGGGGAATGCCATACTAGATCTAGTACTAGGTAATGAACCGGGTCAGGTCACAGATCTCTCAGTGGGTGAGCATCTGGGGGACAGTTACCACCGCTCCCTGGCCTTTAGCATTATCATGGAAAAGGATAAAATCAAAGAGGACAGGAAAATTTTTAATTGGGGAAGGGCAAATTATGAGGCTATAAGGCTAGAACTTGCGGGTGTGAATTGGGATGATGTTTTTGCAGGGAAATGTACTATGGACATGTGATCAATGTTTAGAGATCTCTTGCCGGATGTAAGGGATAAATTTTGTCCCGGTGAGGAAGATAAAGAGTGGTAGGGTGAAGGAACCATGGGTGACAAGTGAGGTAGAAAATCTAGTCAGGTGGAAGAAGGCAGCATACATGAGGAGGGTTAGGAAGCAAGGATCAGATGGGTCTATTGAGGAATATAGGGAAACAAGAAAGGAGCTTAAGAAGAGGCTGAGAAGAGCAAGAAGGGGGCATGAGAAGGCCTTGGCGAGTAGGATAAAGGAAAACCCCAAGACATTCTTCAATTACGTGAAGAAAAAAAGGATGACAGGAGTGAAGGTAGGACCGATTAGAGATAAAGGTGGGAAGATGTACCTGGAGGCTGTGGAAGTGAGCGAGGTCCTCAATGAATACATCTCTTCGGTATTCACCAATGAGAGGGAACTTGATGATGGTGAGGACAATATGAGTGAGGTTGATGTTCTGGAGCATGTTGATATTAAGGGAGAGGAGGTGTTGGAGTTGTTAAAATACATTAGGACAGATAAGTCCCCGGGGCCTGACGGAATATTCCCCAGGCTGCTCCACGAGGCGAGAGAAGAGATTGCTGAACCTCTGGCTAGGATCTTTATGTCCTCGTTGTCCACGGGAATGGTACCGGAGGACTGGAGGGAGGCAAATGTTGTTCCCTTGTTCAAGAAAGGTAGTAGGGATAGTCTGGATAATTATAGACCAGTGAGCCTTACGTCTGTGGTGGGAAAGCTGTTGGAAAAAATTCTTAGAGATAAGATCTATAGGCATTTAGAGAATCATGGTCTGATCAGGGACAGTCAGCATGGCTTTGTGAAGGACAGATCGTGTCTAACAAGCCTGATAGAGTTCTTTGAGGAGGTGACCAGGCATATAGATGAGGGTAGTGCACTGGATGTGATCTTTATGGATTTTAGTAAGGCATTTGACAAGGTTCCACATGGTAGGCTTATTCAGAAAGTTAGAAGGCATGGGATCCAGGGAAGTTTGGCCAGGTGGATTCAGAACTGGCTTGCCTGCAGAAGGCAGAGGGTGGTGGTGGAGGGAGTACATTCAGATTGGAGGACTGTGACTAGTGGTGTCCCACAAGGATCTGTTCTGGGACCTCTACTTTTCGTGATTTTTATTAACAACCTGGATGTGGGGGTAGAAGGGTGGATTGGCAAGTTTGCAGATGACACAAAGGTTGGTGGTGTTGTAGATAGTGTAGAGGATTGTCAAAGATTGCAGAGAGACATTGATAGGATGCAGAAGTGGGCTGAGAAGTGGCAGATGGAGTTCAACCTGGAGAAGTGTAAGGTGGTACACTTTGGAAGGACAAACTCCAAGGCAGAGTACAAAATAAATGGCAGGATACTTGGTAGTGTGGAGGAGCAGAGGGATCTCGGGGTACATATCCACAGATACCTGAAAGTTGCCTCACAGGTGGATAGGGTAGTTAAGAAAGCTTATGGGGTGTTAGCTTTCATAAATCGAGGGATAGAGTTTAAGAGTCGTGATGTAATGATGCAGCTCTATAAAACTCTGGTTAGGCCACACTTGGAGTACTGTGTCCAGTTCTGGTCGCCTCACTATAGGAAGGATGTGGAAGCATTGGAAAGGGTACAGAGGAGATTTACCAGGATGCTGCCTGGTTTAGAAAGTATGCATTATAATCAGAGATTAAGGGAGCTAGGGCTTTACTCTTTGGAGAGAAGGAGGATGAGAGGAGACATGATAGAGGTGTACAAGATAATAAGAGGAATAGATAGAGTGGATAGCCAGCGCCTCTTCCCCAGGGCACCACTGCTCAATACAAGAGGACATGGCTTTAAGGTAAGGGGTGGGAATTTCAAGGGGGATATTAGAGGAAGGTTTTTTCACTCAGAGAGTGGTTGGTGCGTGGAAGGCACTGCCTGAGTCAGTGGTGGAGGCTGATACACTAGTGAAGTTTAAGAGACTACTAGACAGGTATATGGAGGAATCTAAGGTGGGGGCTTATATGGGAGGCAGGGTTTGAGGGTCGGCACAACATCGTGGGTTGAAGGACCTGTACTGTGCTGTACTATTCTATGTTCTATGTTCTATGTTGTGTGTTTAGCCTTCTGTCCTACTTTCTTTACACTTGAGCATGGCTCAAACGTCATCTATAAATTCATTGCTAACAACGCTGCTGCAGGTAGAATCTCAGATGGTGATGAGGAAGAGTACAAGAGTCAAATAGTTTGGCTGGTTGAGTGGTATCACAACCATAACCTCACACTCAGTGTCAGCAAGACCAAATAATAGACTTCAGGAAAGGAATATTGTGAGAACACACACCAGTCATCATTGAGAGATCAGTAGTGGATCTATCCTGGGCCCAAGACACTGATGTGATCCACAGGACACACTCTGGAGGCTTTACTCCATTCGGAGTTTGAAGAGATTTGGTATGTTACCAAAGACACTTTCAAAATTTCTGTAAATATTCGGTAGAGATCATTATGACTGATGGCATCACAGCTTGGCATAGATCCTCCGGTGCAGTAGATCACAAGAGTTTTTAGAATGTTGTATACTCTGCTAGCTCCACCATGGGTACCTCTCTGTCCATCAGTGAGGACATCTTCAAAAGACGGTGCCTCAAGAAGGCAACATCTATCATTAAAGATGCTCAACATCCGGGAAATGTCCTCTTCTCATTACCTCCACTGGGGAGGAGGTACAGGATCCCGAGGACCCGTACTCCATGGTTTAAGAACCACTTTCCATTCTTTCCCTCTATTCTGAAGACCACCTTGACATTTTCTGCACTATTTGTTTAGTTGGTAATTATTAGGTCTGAATGGCTTTGCACTGTACTGCTGCTACAGAAACAAATTTCAAGTCATAGATCCATGATAAGAAATCAGATTCTGATTCTTTTAAACTTTTCTCCCTCTCACCTTAAACTTCTGCCCTCTAGTATCAGGAATGTCCGGCTTGGGAAGCAGAATCTGACAAACTACCTTATTTATGCCTCTCAGTATTTTATATATTCTTATCAGGTTGCTCCAAGAAAAACAATCCAGATGTGTCTATTCTCTCCTTATAGTTAATTCTCTCTATTCCAGTCAACATACTTGTAAATCTCTTTCGTGTTCCTTTGCAAAATTTCTACATCCTTCTTATAATTAAGTGATCAGAGCCGCACACAATACTCTAAGTTCAAAGTAAATTTATTATTAAAATACATATATGTCACCATATGCAGTTGCAAAGTGATTTCCTAATTTTGATACTCAACACCTTGACTAATGAAGGCAAACATTTTGTTTTTCCTGGAGTCAGAGGAGGTAGAGGAGGTGTTAATGAATACTTTACTTCAGTGAAAAGCGAGAGGGACATTGATGAATGTGAAGTCAGTGTAGAACAATCTGCTGTGCTGGAGGTTGAGTCAAGGTTGAGTAAGAGGATATGCTGGAACATTTGAAAAACAAGGATAAATACCAAGTTACTATAGTGTGATATGATACACTTTGGAAGGTCCAACTAGAAGGCAGAGTACAAGGTTAATGCCGTGTGGAGGAAAAAATGGATCTTGGGGTTCATGTCCATAGGTATCTCAAAGTCGCCGCGCAAGTTGCTAGGGTGGTTAAGAAGGCATATGTTGTGTTAGCTCTCATTAGTCAGTGGACTGAGTTCAAGAGCCGCTAGGTAATTTTGCAGTTCTATAAAATTCTGATTGGCGTATTGTGTTCAGTTCTCATCACCTCATTATAGGAAGTATGTGGAAGAATTAGAGAGGGTGCAGAGGAGATTTATCAGGATGCTGCCTGGACTAGATAGCATGTTTTATGAGGATAAATTGAGTGTTGATGAGAAGTGACTTGATGGAAGTGTATAAGATGATAAGAGGCATAGATAGAGTGGACAGCCAGTGTTTTAATTCCAGTGGCTAATTTGAGATGGCATACATTTCATTGCAAGTATGGAGGAAGAACTACAAAACTTAATTGATATAGTTGTTGAATAAAGTGCAAAAAATGGGTCTATCTATCAATTGCAAAATGACAGAATGTATGGTGATATCCAAAAAGAGGGAGAATCCTATCTGCAGGCTGAAAATAAACGGGGAAGACATAAAACAAGTACAGAACTTTTGCTACTTAGGAAGCTGGGTGACATCAGATGGCAGGTGCAACATGGACATCAAAAGAAGAATAGGGATGGCTAAAGACACCTTTATAAGAATGAAGAGTATACTGACCAACACTAAACTAGGCATGACAACCCACCTCAGAGTACTGAAATGTTACGTTTATCCAGTTATGTTACATGGCTCAGAATGTTGGACAATATCTAGTAATGTGAGGAAATGAACTGAAGCAGCAGAGATGTGGTTTTTGAGGAGGATGCAAAGAATATCATGGATGAAACGAATATCTAATGAGGATGTCATGAACAGAGCAAGCACGAAAAGAGAAATAATGTATGAGATCATGAAAAGGCAACGTGACTTCATTGGACATGTGATTAGGAAAGAGGAGTTAGAATGCACGGTAATTATGGGAACGATTGAAAGGAAGAAAGCAAGAGGAAGGCAAAGACAAATGATGATGGAGACAGTAGCCAGAGAACTGGAAATGAATACCAATGAATTGATCCACTTGACCCGAAACAGGAGTGTGTGGTCCATGGCAGTCAAAGCTCAAACTGGGCATGGCACCTGATATTGATGATGATGATACATTTAAGGTGATTGGAAGAAAGTACAGGGGGATGTCAAAGGTATTTTTTTTATGTGGAAAGTGATAAAGGCATGGAAAGTGCTGTTAGGGGTGGTGGTGGAGGCTGTCATGGCCCGGTCCGTGAAGTCTGCATTCAGGTTCACGGTCCGGTCCATTGATCCTTATTCCAGGTTTTCCGGTTTTCCGTTTTTCCCTTGTCCTGTGTGTGCCTTTATTGAGGCACATGATTCTCATCTTGGGCTGGCTACATAAACAGCCCCTGGGTTCAGCTTCAGTTGCTGGACTGTTCCCTTCCCTTCCCCTTCCTTGCCTGCAACCTTGTCAAGTTCTACCACCAGAGCGAGACCGGAGCCTTGCTGTGTCAAGATAAGGAACTGTCTATCGTTGAGTTGGAACTGTCTCTGTGGCCATGCCTTCGCTGGGTAGGTCCGGCCGTTGGCCGTTTGCCGCTACCTAGTGTTGGGAACTGTCTCTGTGTCCACACCTTCGCTAGGTAGATCTGGCCGTTTGCTGCTACCTAGTGTTGGGAACCACCTCGTCATGTTCAGAATTCTGTGTAGAGTCCCGGCCCAAGTCCTGTTCCCAAGGAGGGGTCCTGGCTCTGTATTCCATGTCCCTGTGTTCCTGTCTCTCAAGTCCAAGGTTCCGTGTTCCCATGCTCTAGACAAGGGTTCTGCGTTCCTGTCCTCCCCAAGACCACGGCTCTGTGTTCTGTGTTCCTGTTGTCCCGAATCCAAGGTTCCGAGGTTCCTTTCATCCCAAGCCCAAGGCTCGGCTGTTCCTGAGTACCAAGTCAAGGCTTCATGTGCCTCATCCTGTCCATGTGTCTCGTCCTGTGCTGGAGTTCTCTCGTCCTGTCCACATGCCTCGTCTTGTGCTGGAGTTCTCTCGTCCTGTCCACGTGCCTCGTCCTGTGCTGGAGTTCCCTTCGTCCTGTCCATGTGCCTCGTCCTGTGTTGGAGTTCCCCTCATCCTGTCCATGAGCCTCGTCCTGTGCTGGAGTTCCCCTCGTCCTGTCCATGTGCCTCGTCCTGTTCTGGATTTCCCCTCGTCCTGTCTATGTGTCTCGTCCTGTGCTGGAGTTCTCTCGTCCTGTCCATGTGCCTTGTCCTGTGCTGGAGTTCTGTCGTCCTGCCCAGGAGTCTCTCGTTCTGTCCTGTAGCCTCGCCTTGTCCTGTCTCCCAAGACCACATCATCACATCATGTCTTCGCCTAGTTCCGGAGTCCGAGCCCAAGTCAAGACCCAGGTTCTGGGTCCTTGTCCAGTCTCTGGCTCGGAGTCCAAGCCCAGGCTCCTAGTTCCCAGTTCCTTGTCCTGGTCCTGCTTGCCTAGCCCATGTCCTAGCCCAAGTCTGTGTTCTTGTCCCAGCTCTCTAGTCAAGTCCTGTTCCTAGTACTTCAGTGTCTGTGTCTTGCATTTGGGTCCTCTCAACAACGCCCCCACTTATGACAGAGGCAGATACACTAAGGACATTTAACACATTCTTAGATAGGCACATGGATGAAAGGGCTATGTGGAAAGGAAGGATAGGATTGAACTTGGAGTGGGTTAAGAGGATGGCACAACATTATGGGCCAAAGGGCCTGTACTGTGCTGTACTAATCTTTGTTCCACATTCTAATGTTCTATCTTCTATGCTTTATGTTTTGGTCTCCTTATTTAAGAAAGAATCTAATAGCATTAGAGTTAATCCAACGAAATCAACCAGGATAATGACTGGAATGTGAGAATTGTCCTATCACAGTTTGTGTCTGTATTCTTTGAAGTTTAAAAGAATAAGGGGAGAGCTTATTGAAATATGCAAAATCCTGAGAAGGTTTGAGTTGCTAGAAGTGGGGAGTATTTTCACAAGTGGGAGAGTTTCAACTAAGGGGTTTATTTTCAAGGTAAAAGGGAAGTCACTTAAAACTAAGATGCATTGACATATCTTTTCGCAGAGGGTAGGAAGCCTCTGTACTCTTTAATCGAGTGGGTTGCGGAGGCTGGGTAGTTAGATATAGTTGAAATCAATGTAGATAAATTTTGAAAGAGCAGAGACTGAGGATGATGGGGAACTGGTATAGAAGAGAAGTGAATCCAGCATAAATCAGCCATAGTCATATTGAGTGGTAGGACACGCTTAAGGGGACTGGTGGCTTATTCCTGCTTTTCATTTCTTGTGCTCTTGTGTTGTTGATGCTTACACACATCTTTGTGCCAAATCTTCTTCCATTTCACAGGCTCGTGGTGCAATCCTGATGTATTTAGCATGCCTTCTGTTAGCTATCGCATTGGCTCAGTGTCTGCTTGTTCAGTGCCTCCATGCACAATTAGTATGGTTTCAGTTCAATGGCATGGGGCCAGGTCTCAAGAAAAAGGCACTGTTTCATTCAGAATATATTGGGAGAGAGTCAACAAGAACACAAAGAAGGTTGCGCCAGAAGTGAAAGTGAGATGACCAAGAGGAAGGATAATCAGAAATGGGTAAGACATTAACCAGGAGTGGTCTTGTTTTCCTGCTACCATGACAATGGAAGACTCACTGTAGCAGCTGTGCTGTTCGGATGATTAAGATTCTCGAAATTGGGAAGCCAAGCAATTATATATTGTTCAAATATTAGGATAACAGCTGTGTTTTTTCTCTTCCCAGCTATGTTGTGTCTGGATGATAGAGTGTAAATTGTACTGGGAAACATAGATATTAATAGAGCTCTATGATAATGCCTCCCTCCACTTTCACCTCCCAGAAATACCCTCCAATTCTGCCCACTTCTTCTGTTCTGAAGCTAATTGTTCTGCCACCATCAGCCATTGAGTCCTAGCGTCATTGATATGTATAAAAATGCGTGTATAGAGTCATGGTTGTGTATAATAAATGCTTATTACAGAATGCGGCTCTCTTGATGTATCTGTTCCAGAAGGTAGTGATTTCCAGATCACTAAGGCGGAGATGAACACATTTTTGGAAGATCAGGGAATTAAGGGTTACAAGGAACTGACAAAGATGAGTTGTAAGGGTCAATGTAGATCAATGTAGAGTCATACACACCACAGTAGAAAGCCCCTTAGGTTCATGCTGACCAAGATTCCTGTCTCAGCTAGTTCCATTGACACACATTTGTCCCATATCCATCTAAACCTTTCCAACTCATATTCCTTTAAACTGCTTGTACTTCAACTTCTGGGGCTCTGAGCTCTGGTTCCCCAGCCTGAACCTCCACAGCTCTCTTTCACAAGGAAAATCGAGCAACAGTAGGTCACTTGGCCCCTCAAGCCTCCCCCACCATTCAATGTGAACATGCTGATTTACACAGGAGTGCAACGAGACTTGGGTGTCATTATACACCAGTCCTTGAAAGTAGGCATGCAGGTACAGCAGGTGGTGAAAAAGGCGAATGGTATGCTGGCGTTTATAGCGAGAGGATTCGAGTACAGGAGCAGGGAAGTACTACTGCAGTTGTACAAGGCCTTGGTGAGACCACACCTGGAGTATTGTGTGCAGTTTTGGTCCCCTAATCTGAGGAAAGACATCCTTGCCATAGAGGGAGTACAAAGAAGGTTCACCAGATTGATTCCTGGGATGGCAGGACTTTCATATGAAGAAAGATTGGATCAACTAGGCTTGTACTCGTTGGAATTTAGAAGATTGAGGGGGGATCTCATTGAAACGTATAAAATCCTAAAGGGATTGGACAGGCTAGATGCAGGAAGATTGTTCCCGATGTTGGGGAAGTCCAGAACGAGGGGCCACAGTTTGAGGATAGAGGGGAAGCCTTTTAGGACTGAGATTAGGAAAAACTTCTTCACACAGAGAGTGGTGAATCTGTGGAATTCTCTGCCACAGGAAACAGTTGAGGCCGGTTCATTGGCTATACTTAAGAGGGAGTTAGATATGGCCCTTGTGGCTACGGGGATCAGGAGGTATGGAGGGAAGGCTGGTGCAGGGTTCTGAGTTGGATGATCAGCCATGATCATAATAAATGGCGGTGCAGGCTCGAAGGGCCGAATGGCCTACTACTGCACCTATTTTCTATGTTTCTATGTTTCTATGTAACATTGCATTAATTTCATTTAATTTTGCCCACATTGGCATCAACATTAAGGACCCCCATCACCCAGGACGTGCCCTGTTCTCATTGCTGCTGTCAGGTAGGAGGTACAGAAGCCTGAAGGCACACACTCAACGATTCAGGAACAGCATCTTCCCCTCTGCCATCTGATTCCTGAATGGACATTCAACCCATGAACTCTACCTCACTACTTCTATATTTATATTTTTGCACTATTTATTTAACTAGTTAATATGTATATTAGATTAGATTAGATTATGAGGACATGCAGTCCTCTTTTATTGTCATTTAGTAATGCATGCATTAAGAAATGATACAATATTCCTCCAGAATGATATCACAGAAACACAGGACAAACCAAAACTGAAAAACTGACAAAATTATTTACTGTAATTCAGATTTTTTCTATTATTACATATTGCATTGTACTGTTGCCGCAAAGACAACAAACTTCACAGCATATGCCAGTGATATTAATTCTGATTCTGAACTCTGCCTAGATTTCATCCCTCACTTGCACACAAAGGGTAATGTACAACAGCCAATTATCCTATCAACACACATGTCCCTGTGGTATGGGAGGAAACCAGAACATCTAGGAAACTAAGCAGTCACAAGGACAATGTGTAAGCTCTTCAAGGGTAGCACATGAGTTCAGGATAGACACTAGGTCTCTCGAGCTCTAGGGCAGTGGCTCTACTAACTACAGCACCGTCGTGCATGAGACAGTGAGAATAGTTTTCTGAAACATTGTGCCCCAGAAACAACAAGGGGCCAATGTGTGTGACATCGAATGAGTGTTTATCCACCAGCTTCGTGGACAGTCACCAGGACGTTAAGCTGCACATAGCTCCACGGTTCCTGGTATGTTGGAGATTGGCCCTCCTCATCTCCCTTGAGATATTCATTGGTGAATTTATTTTTAATTGATTCATGTACTGAGGTCCAGTGAAAAATTTTGTTTTGTTTTCCATCCATACAGATCATTTTATTACAGCAACATTGAGGTACATAAGGAGGGAGGAGAAGATGGCGGCGCGATGCAGCGTGTGTGGCTGTTCCAAATGAATATCGATATGTGTAACTAGGGGCCGTGCACAATCCGGATTTGATGGGGACAGTCATGAAAACGCAGAGGAACATCTGGAGTAACTTCTGAAATGCCTGCTTTGCTACCGCTGCTACTGTGCGATCGAGAATCTCCGGAGATGAAGGCCCCAAATCCTTGGCTTTGTGTATCGCCTGTTGCCGGGGCTGGGGTCGAAAGGCTCAGCAGAGATGGTGCTCGGTGCTCATGTTGAATAGGTGGTCGGAGGCTCAGAGTTTTTCAGACAGACTCGGAGTCAGACTGTGGTTGGATGCTTCCGGGATGCTGCTTCGGCAAGTTGGTGGCACTGGAGGTTTACCGTCTGCGTGAGATGATGGGACTTTCGAGAGACTCTGTGACTTTTGCTGTGCCATGGTCTGTTCTTAACAAATTACGGTATTGCTTTGCGCTGTTGTAACTATATGTTATAAATATGTGGTTTCTGTTAGTTTTTAAGTCGGTTTGTCATGTGTTTTTGTGATATCATTCTGGAAAAACATTTTTATCATTTCTTAATGCATGCATTACTAAATGACAATAAAAGGGGACTGCGTGTCCTCATAATCATAATCATAATAATCCAGGGAAAGCAGTAACAGAATGCAGAATAGATGTTACAGATTTCAGAGAAAATGCAGTGCAAGGCCATCATAAAGTAGATCATGAGTTTAAGCATCCATCTTATCATACAAGAGGATCATGTAATAGTCTTAATACAGTGGGATAGAAGTTGTCCTTGAGCCTGGTAATACGATGGGTGGAGTAGATGAGGGAACGTCTGGAACAGGACGTGCTGTTTTATGGAGGCAGAGAGTGGTGTAGACAGAGTCTATGGAGGAGAGACTAGTTTCCATGATGTGCTAAGTTCAAAGTTCAAAGCACTTTTATCATCAAAGTATATATATATACAACCTTGAGATCTGTCTTCTTGCAGGCAGCCGCAAATCAAAGAAACACAATAGAACCCTTTTAAAAAACCCACATAACAAAGACCGTCAAACACGCAATGTACAAAACAAGCACAACTCATGCAAACAATAAAAAGTAAACAAATGGGACACATAACATTAACCCCAGAGTCCCTGAAAGTAACTCCACAGCCACAGACTAGTTGAGTGTTGCAGCCGGTCCAGGCCCTGATGGCTGCAGGCCACAGCCACGGACCCAGTTCAGCGCTGAAGCAAGTAAACCTCTCGGATTGGTGAGCTGCTTCGTCCTTTGCCCTTGGCCTTGATGCCTTGATCTTTTTAATTTGGCTCGGTTCTTAAATTGGACAACGTCAATTTGTCTTTTGATCTCGGGCCTGGGCCCCGCCACTTCAACCTAGCTCCAAGTCTGCTCCAGTAATCTCCAAACATTGGTTAATTTTCACTTTCAGGCCTGAGCCCCGCCACTTTGAAGCAACCCCAAGTCCATTGCAGCAATGGCTGCTGAGGCCGTAACTGCGTTCTTGAGAGTCCATTTCGCTGAATCTTTCAGGATATTGTGAAAATGCCAGGACGTACCAAAGATTCAAAAGCCCAGCTCCCAAAGTGAAAATACAGGCTGTGGAATGCAGTAATCGTAGTTCAGAGAAAGTGAACTAATATAATAGTTAGCAGTTTTGCTTGCTGCCTGTAAAGCATCGCTGTGTCTCACCAACACCATATTTAACAGGACACATTGTTTCTATTGTGTGAACCTCACCAATCCATCGATTGGAACTTCTCTGATTCACCCCATTCCCCCCCCCCCACAAACCTCACTCGTATATCGTGAGGCTGGAATCAGAGGATTGCCGATGGCAGTTTGGAGGACGTCGCAGGAAAAGGGTGAATAAATCAGTGGTGGAGTTTGAGACCAAGGGTGGGAACTGAAGTTAACCTGCAGTGTTGCTAGAATAGGTGCCTGTGAAATCTGGTGAACTCAGAGAGGGCACCTTACTTCTGCCTGGAGCTAAGTCACTTTTTCCAAGTCTCTGGTGCCACAATCGATCGGGCATGGCTTGAATCTACAAGGAGTACATGCAATGGAACTAGAGTGCCTCTGAGAAGAATAGTGATCATGGTTGGAAAATGAGGAGATCTGGAGGAGTGGGGGAAGAACCAGAATCAATGGCAATAAAGCAGGAAATGGAGCCAAGATGGTGGGGACTTAGGGTTAGGGTGAATGGTCCAGAAATGGTAGCTATCAACCTCTAGACTGGGATAAATCGATTTTCAATAAAGTCATGCTCGTGCACAAGGACCTGTATGCACGGGTGCATTGACAAACTTACTTGCAACAGCATCACAGCCACATAGCACCACATATCCAGCATTCACAGGAAAAGAAATATAACTTTAAGCATTAACAGGGCAAATTTTTTTACAAGGAAGGTCATAATTAGAACTAAATAAGTCCTTTGCAGTGCAAGGTGATCATGTTTTTCCTGTAACGAAGTGGTAATTAGAGTTGGGCAGATCGGTTCAAGAACCGAATGGTTGAAGGGAAGTAGCTGTTCTAGAACCTGGTGGCGTGGGACTTCAAAGGTTCTGTACTTCCTGCCCAATGGTAGCTGCAAGAAGGTGGCATGGACCAAATGGTGGGGATCTTTGAAGATGTGTGTTACTTTTTTGAAACAGTGTCTCATGTCGATACACCGGGGAGGGATGTGCTGTGATATACTGGGAAACAACTACTGATCATTATTAATTGGATGATAATCACAGAGTAGCTGTTCTTTAACCGAATGGTATGGGAGTTTAAGCTTCTGTACTTACTGCCAATCCTCCAATCAATCTGGATGTAATGACCCAGCAGAATAGCCTGATCACTAGCAGATGAATTCCAAGTGTGCTGTCTTCTATTTTAGTAAGAAAAATAATTGCCTGGAAGTGAAGAAATTAAATAGGTTCGAGGAGCAAAGGGATCCTGGAGTGTAAATACACAAATCACTCAGTGTCACCGTGCAGGTTAATAAGTTCATGAAAAAGCAAACAAGGTGGTTGGGTTTATTTGTGAAGGGAAGAAATTGAAATAGAGAACTAACACTGAACTTATATCAAGTTCTGGTTAGACCACACTTGGAGTACCCTATAAGGCTCTGTCACCACATTGTACAATGGATGCAGACACTCTGGGAAGGGAACAAAATGGATTTCTGTTTCCAGATATGTAAGGCTTCGTCTGATGAAAGCTGTGGCTTTCCCTTGCAAGAAAAAAGTTGACAGTTGATTAGTGGGACAAAATTAAAACCCATACCACTGAAGGAGAAACTGCAAAGTAACACAAAGGCAAAAGTCCTGTGCTCACTGGACCAAAGACAGAAAAGGCGAGATATACTCACTGATAGGCAGCATCTGTGGACAGTGGAAGAGCTGGCCCGGATCAGAAGTCGGCCTGCAATAAATCACATAGAAAATTTAGGAGAAAGCCCTATGCATGAGATAATTACAAATGTAGATCACTCCCCCTAGGGTGGAGGTGCTGAGGTGAATATTAGAGATGGGTTTACAGGGAAACTGGATTAACAAGCACTGGAGGGAGGAATGCCTCAAAGATAAAATGAAGAGGCTATAGAACATCACTGACTACAAGGTACAAATGACCTGATTTTATATTGTACATATTCTTGAAGGACTGACCCATTTTGTACATGCTGGTGGAGGGGAGGAAAAACATACAATATGAATACTATTCAATGAATGTTAACCAATTAACATTATCAAATTAGTATTACCCAAAGAATGTTACTCAGTGAATATTAACAGTGAGCACTAACGAATGAATGCAAACACCTCACTCTGGGAATGTTATTCATCACATTTTAATCATAAGTGTTTGCAATGAATACTCCAATTAATAGTGATCACTGGTGGTTTCCCAATATACTGTATCCCTCCTTCCCATCATCAGTGGTTCTTACAGCAGACTTTGCCTCAAGAAGGCAAAAACCACATCCTCAAACATCCCCACAATCTGGACCAGGATGTCTCCTCTCAGCTACCACTAGGAGCTACTTTCCTTCAACAAATTGTTTCTTGAACCAGCCTACACAACTTCATCTGGGTCTCACATTAATCAAGAGGAAGGAAGGATAATTAATATTGAGGCAACACTATGATCACCCTGTACAAAAGTGGATTTGGTTTTATTTATTTTCATTGTGGTCCTGTAAAAATTGTAGAAGATTTATGTTTAATTTATGTTTTTCTGGTAACTGTTGTGTGTCTGATGCTATAAATTTTTTTATTGCACCTGTGTGTACATTGACAATGAACTGATATCAATAAACATAACCAAAGAATACACAGCAATAAATGGAGCCCAATCAATATTGTTCAGTGCACGCCAACCAGAAACCACCACTACCATCTTCAATGTAATATGTTGGTTGGTAGGAATTCAATAGGCAATCCCTGCAAGAAAAGTAGTTAATAATGCTATTGTGCAGATTTCCACACAATGTTTATCTGTTAATAATGCAACGACTAGGCATTATAACAAGGTTGTTGCAATGCTTTGCTAGTAAGTCACGTCCTGTGGATAAATCATGCTTAAAGAGGCTACAATGAAGGACACTGGGAATAAGGAGATTTTTGAGGTTGATGCATTAGGGTGAAGGTTACTTACACTCAATCGGTTTTAAGAATAATAACTTTTCATTATTGTTTGCAGAAGGGAGGAAAGTTAATGAATATTGAGACCCCTATTGAAGTACAGTTTGGTGGTACTTTACTGCATAAATAATATAAATCTTTTGTTTGATTGGCCTCTTGCTTGAAACTGATTGTTTGAATTAGGACTTCAGATGTTGCTAAGTCATCTCAGGCTGCTACAAGAGAGTATTAATCACTCACCGAGATGATCCTATTAATCACTCACCGAGATGATCCTTTCTGCATCGAGTGCTAGACCTACTGTGAGTTTAATGGGCAGCTGATGTGTAAATCCAACAGTTTGTTGAAACTGTCAGGGAAGTGGATGGCAAGGTGCCAGACTCATAAGACAAATGACAAAACAGTACAAGTAGCATCAAGCTTTGATGCACAATGCCAACAAGTTTAAATTTAACTCTGCACAAAAATAGGTTTCCGTTTTATCAAGAGCAGAAATCTGGTTCAGATAAAATTTCATTGATACAAAACCACCGTAAATAATTGCCTCTGTCAAAATAGGAAGTTGTACAAGTCATCAAACACTTGGAATGGAGTGAGCATAGTTTCTTTGCCTGTCACATTGCCTTTGAAAGTGAACTGGATATCCTCTTTGCAAATGTTATCCATGGGGGGGGGGCAACATCCTCTCGGGGTATATTGTTTCTTCTGTGAACACGATCCAATTGGGAGTCTTGGTCAGTGCAAGAACTAATCTTCCTTCAAGTCACAGGAAGAAAACATGACCTGCCGTACACTGTATTTTGGTAAGGAGACAGGATTCATTACTCTCAATCCAGTCCACGCATTAGATGTCTGATTTTCATTTGCTAATTCTCAAGGATAGCAGCATATTCATGACCGTAGCTGGGAGAGTGAGTTGACATAAAACATGGTGAGTTGCACCTTCAGTTGGAATTGGCCTAGAAAGAGTTGGGGGTCAAAAGCCAGGGGGTGACAGGTAGTCATGGAAATCAAATTCGAGCAGACCACAAAGAGCAGTGGTTTGGTAGAAGGTACAAGACCTGGGAGGAAAGCAAGACTTCTTTAAGATCCTTCCACCTTTAAGGAAAGCTAATCCCTAAATATTATATATCTTTTTCAGATGTTTTGCTCATGATTTTTTTTTCGCTTAGAGGGAAATAAAACCTTCTACAGAAGCTTGTTTTTTTGGCCTTGGTCCTGCTCTGGATCTTCTGTCAGGCATTGGATCTTCTGTCCATTGGAGTACTACAAATTTAGATAAAATAGGACTGAACTTTTAACAGTGACACCTGAGCAGTTAATGCTGTCACCTTACTACTACTGAGTCCTAGGTGATCCAGTTTACTCTCACATCCCAAGATATATAGATTGGCTGGTAACTTTGCCTAGTATAGGAGGAAGGCCAGAGGAGTTGTGAGGGAGAGAGAAGTTGATAGAATATAAGGAAAACTATAAATCAGAGTACTAGCAAATAGACAGGGATGGGATGTTTGCTTTCTGTATGTTACAATGTCTCTGTTGACCCAAAGTCACCAGGAAGTCCTCCCTACGACCTTGAGAAACCAGACAGAGCAGACAGGACTCTGATTTGACAATTGCAAGAGTCAAAGTCCATCTTTCTGAGTCTCCAGATGCAGCTACTGATGCAATATCAATTACTCCAAAAGACTGGAAGTAAAGTAAATACTGAAAGACTTTTATTAACAGTAAATGGACACACATCCATGCTGAATATCTGTCCTGGACTGAGGGAGGAGCAGTGACACAATCTCCTTCATTCAGGGGTCTGTGGGAGGAGCCACAGGAGCAGTCAACAGAGGGGCGTGTCCAGACAGGTAACCCAGTTACAACATATACACATGGTTTACCACAGCCACCTTCTATGATTTCCTAAGACAGTTTTATACTGACCATATTCATTCAGGTTTCAATCACATTCTCTGCAGCAGACCGCAGCTTGGTGAGCAGTGAACAGTGGCAGGGGAAGGCTCACCAGATTATTATGTCTTTGGGGACAGCAGTAGCAAATGGTGCTCCTTTTTCTTCAAGGTAGTATTAAAATGAACACAACTCAGATATGTTTAATTTGTTTAGTGTGTTTTAACTTAGGAAATACATGAGCTCATGCTTGTCTTTTACAAAACTTAATTCAGCAAATTTATTGAAATATCAACCATGTAAAGATTAGCTGCTGGAATCCAGTTTTATTTTCTATGGTATTGCCCATGACAACCTAAAGAACTTGCCAGGTTTTTTGTACTCCTACAGCAACAATTTCCATTTAAATAGCTCAATTTAAATCCCTCAAGACCATCAACACATGGGATCTGTAGCACAAAGTTGGAGTACTCCTCCACCCAGTCCATGCTGGTGTTGAAGCTCTATTTGATCCTCCCTTCTCCATGAATTGTCACCTTGTCATGGTGGAGAAGCTTGTGTGGTCCTGTGATCCCGAGAGAAATGTCGTCTGGAGCTATGCTCCTGGTAGGGTCACCCATGGCGGTAAGGTCGAGGGTGAGGTCCCAGACAAAGGACAATCCAACCAAGACCTCAATGGTGGAACAGGCGGGCGACGTTACTTCGAACTCAACGGCTCTGAAGGTGGATGAAGACTGCAACAAATCCATCAGCTCCACCCATCGTGGTTTCCATGCCATTGGAATCAGTTGGTTAATTTGTGAAGTATCGTGTGCTTCTTGGAGTGCAGCATCAAGTACACGTTAAACAAATACACGCACAAGCATCTTCGCTCTGTAGGCCACTTCTTCAGAACAAAGACCACCATCCTCGACCTCGAGGGATAGCCACGACAATTTGATCCTCCTGTCATGTCTAAGTCTATCAGTGGAACTTACTCTTTCCTTCAGCCCCATTGGCTTGTCCAGCTTCTCCTCAAGTGCATCAACACTATTCACCTCAACACTTGCCTCTGGGCGTTAATACCATATTCCTCCCCCTACTCTGGTAAAGTAATTCCTACTGTGCTACACACTGATAAATTATCCAAGTGCAACCAAGCAGGCACTAAGGTTAGGAAAGTGCACCAGTACTTTTACTTCTCCAGAAAGTTAGGTAAGTTCAGCATGTCTCTTTACACCGCACGCTATCGGAGCAGTGCTGCCAGGATAATCAAGGACACGACCCACCCAGCCAACACACTTTTCGTCCCTCTTCCCTCCGGGAGAAGGCTCAGGAGCTTGAAGACTCGTACGGCCAGATTTGGGAACAGCTTCTTTCCAACTGTGATAAGACAGCTGAATGGATCCTGACCCGGATCTGGGCCGTACCCTCCAAATATCCGGACCTGCCTCTGGGTCTTTTTTGCACTACCTTACTTCCCATTTTTCTATTTTCTATTTATGATTTATAAATTAAATTTTTAATATTTACTAATTTTAACTGTTTTAAATATTTTTAATATTTAATATTTGTAATCCAGGGAGTGCGAAGCGCAGATTCAAATATCGCTGTGATGATTTTACATTCTAGTACCAACTGTTTGGCGACAATAAAGTATTTATTTATTTATTTGTTTATTTATTTATTATTTATTATGTCCCTGATAGCTCCCACTGACTTTTACAGATGCACCTTACAAAGAATCCAATCCGGACATGTTACAGCTTCGTGTGGCAACCAAGTGCAAGAAACTGCAGAGGGTTGTGGACACGGCTCAACAAATCACAGAAACCAGCCTACCCTGCGTGGACTCTGTCTGCACTTCCCATTGCCTTGTGAAAGCAGCCAACATAATTGAGGACCCCACCGGCCTCAACCATTCTCACTTCTCCCCACTCCCATCAAGCAGAAGATACAAAAGCTTGACAACATATACAACATGCTTAAGGACAGCTTCTATCTCACTTTATAGGACACGTAAATGGATATCTTGTACATTAATGGTGACTTCTTGACCTCACCATTTACTTCATTATGACCTTTGCACTTAATGAACTACTTGCACTGCAGTTTCCTGTGACTGTAACACAATATTCTGCATTTTATTATTGTTTGTCCCTTTACCCAACCTTGATGTACTTATCACAAACCCAAGAAAATCTGCAGATGCTAGAATTCCAAAGAAAAACACACAGAATGCTGGAGGAACTCAGCAGGCCAGGCAGCAGCTATAGAAAAGAGTAAACAGTCGAGGTTTCGGGCTGAGATCCTTCTTTAGGACGGAGAGGGAAGGGGGGAGATACTTGTTTTGAAAGGATCTGAATGGAGGGCATGCATCACAATGCTTTTCGCTGTGACAATAATAAGCCAATACCAATTACAAGTATCGGATTTCTTGGTGGACATCATGGGTGGCTCTGCCCTTCCCCAACAGCAGAAACATTTTCTCTGCATCCACTCTGTCAAAAACCCTTTGCTGTTTTAACGTTCACCATTAGCTCACCCCTTCAATCTTCCTTCACAAAAGGGACAAGACACTGACTTCTCACCCTCTCCTCCTGTGTATGTGCACCAGGTATCACTTGTTGAGCTAGACTGAGGCTGAGCTGTTGCATTAACACACCTGCCTGCCTTGATTCTGAATCCTTTCATTCCCAATCCTGAACAAACGTCTATTAATCCTGCTGTTGAATTCCATCATTTCCGCAAATTAGGGAATCTGTGCAGCTGCAAGGAAACCAGTGAATGCCCTGTGCATCCTCCCAGTCCCTCTGGTTCTGCTGAGGAACTCTGTGATAGGAAGAGCTTTGTACTCTGTGAGCACAGAGGATAGCAGGGCTTTGCCTCAGGAAGGACTGGCACCTTCAAACGCTCCTGTCTTCAATTTCCACAGTGCTCCTAGCTTTATCAAACACACGTGCAACTGATCAATCTTGCTCGCAACCAAAACATCACCATATGGGTACTTAAAAGATGAGCAGTACGAAGGAGACCCAAACAGTCTTTTATGTTGTTTGTTTTGGTGGAGGAACTAACTGTGGTTCTTCCTCTATCAGGAAGCAATCTAAATGTGAAGTAGCCAATAATAGAGAGGGAGCTTTCTGAAGGATACCTTTATGGCCAATCATGTTATGGTTGCCACTTGCAGAGGAAACAAAATGATGGAGGTCTTATTTATTTTCCTGATGTCAGGACTGTGCCTGAATGAAAAAAACAGGGAAGGTATGAATGAGATAGCTGACACGATGGAAAGGATAAGTGCCCGCAGCTCCGAGATACGTATAGAAGTCAGGAGGTTGGTGGACGTTGTGAGAGAAGGAAGGGGTTAAAATGTTCCACAGGCCTCTCAGCTTAATTAGTTAAGCCAGCAGCAAATTCTATGATCAATACCTGATTTAAATACTTTACTTCTTGCATGACTAGTGTAACATTCATAAACTAAGTTGAGATAGTCATCAGGAGAGTTTGGACAGGGCTCGTATGTGCTGGAGCTTTAGAAGAGCAAGGGAGATGAGTAAGCCTATAGAGTACAATGGTGCACTGACAGATTGCAGATTGCATGTATGTACACGCATGCGTGTGTGTGTGTGTGTGCGCGTGTGTGTGTGTGCGCGTGTGTGTGTGTGTGTGTGTGTGTGTGTGTGTGTGTGTGTGTGCCTGCGCATGTGTGTGTGCATGTGTGTGAAGACAATGTTGCCTTGTGTGTGAAGAATCTAGAATTAGGAATTCAAATTGGAGAAAAATGACATTATTTTTCTCAAAGGGCTGTTAACCTTTGGAACTCTCTTTCAAAGGGTGGTGGGTAATGTGGGTAATCATATGGATTCACTTGTTATGCTGCACAATTTTTTAAAGTTTCTTCTCTACAGTGGACTTCCATTTATTCTAGTCACATTCATGTCATCTCAAGGTTCTTTACAGTTGTTTAGTTTATTGTCATGTACACAAGTTTGGTAAAATTAAAAACCTGTTTGCAGCAGCTTCAGAGGCACGTAGGCTCAGAAAACACACACAACATAAATTAAACGTAAGTTATATCAACCACTGAAGAACTAAAAAGACCGTGAAAAACAAAACTTCAGTGAAAAAAAATCGCAAACAGATTCCATAGTAATCCATGGTCATGCAAAAATGTGGTCCATATTGTGGTGATGCCGAGGTAGGGTTAGGATTGTGCAGGTCAGCTCAGGAACCTGAACATTGTGAAAAAGTAGCTGATAGAACATAACATAGAACATAGAATAGTACAGCACAGTACAGGCCCTTCAGCCCACAATGTTGTGCCGACCCTCAAACCCTGCCTCCCATATAAGCCCCCACCTTAGATTCCTCCATATACCTGTCTAGTAGTCTCTTAAACTTCACTAGTGTATCTGCCTCCGCCACTGACTCAGACAGTGCATTCCACACACCAACCACTCTCTGAGTAAAAAACCTTCCTCTAATATCCCCCTTGAACTTCCCACCCCTTACCTTAAAGCCATGTCCTCTTGTATTGAGCAGCGGTGCCCTGGGAAGAGGCGCTGGCTGTTCACTCTATCTGTTCCTCTTATTATCTTGATCCTCAACCTTGTGTTGTAGGACTTCAGGCTTCTGTAGCTCCTGCTTAATAGTAGCAGCGAGAAGAGTGCATGGCCAGATTGGTGGAGATCTGAGATGATAGATGCCACCTTTATAAGGTAGTGTCTGCTGTAGTTGCTTTCCATGCAGCTACATGGCTGTAGAGCTGTCAATGAGCAACACTGCATCACTGCCACTGAAGATGCAACGAGGGTAGTGAGCTGCTTTGGAGCAGTTTGAGGAAGTTAGCTGGTGAAATGCAGTGGCTGAGTTTGGGGTTAAGGTGGTCAGAGAATTTCAATGAGGTATTGGTGAACTGTGACCCGGCTGGTGCTGTAGCAGCATCAGCGCTGGACTTCGGGACGGAAGGTCCTGAGTTCGAATCCAGCCAGCTCCCCTGCAGGCTTTCCATCCGTGCTGGGTTATGAGCTGGTGATCTCTTTGGAAACTCACCCGGCAGAAGGCAATAGCAAACCACTGCCATAACTTGCCTCGTACGCGGTTCCTCACTACGTCAGAGAGATTAATTAAAGTCTGTCACGAGCCTTGTGGCTCATCAGGCTGGTGCTTATGTCGGTTTCAGTGGTGTGAAACGACTGAGAGTACGAGACTCCTCCCCCCCACCCCCGGATAGGATGCCAGTCTATCGTGAGGTTGACCCCCAGCATTTTTGTCATTCTCAGCTGGGTAGACTGGAGCACTGTGTGGTTAAGTGCCTCGCTCTAGGACACACACACTGCCTTGGCTGAGGCTTGAACCCATGACTTTCAGATCACTAGTCCAATGCCCTAACCACTTGGCCATGTGCCACACATGTCAGAGAGGCGTGGAGGGAAATCTTCCGCTAACCGGAGAAACTCTGGATGTGACGTACCTTTCCTTTTATTGATGAACTAAGGAAAAGAACTGGAGGTTTGAAGGGCAGTCAAGGACAAACAGCCAGGGAAGTTTGGTTGAGAAGGAGCATAAGTTTAGAAGTGAAGTTGTGTGGGATTGGGGAAAAGGAGAAGGAAGCTTCTCTACCCCCAGAAAGCAATCACACGGAAAGAAAAGCAGGGAAGTGTTCTGGTATTTGCCAAGGAGCAGGAGGTCATGGAGAAAGTTGGAGACAGCTTTTGTGGACTTTATGCACCAGTTTTAAAAAACGAGTGGGACCCGTTGGGACTTGTCTGCGGAGCAGGAGATTGCTTAGGTGTTAGTAAATTAAGAAGGAACAATAAAAAGAAGCAAAGGGAAAGCAGAGTGGCCATTGTGGGAGTGGGCTAGGGTTAGAGTGAAAGGCTTTGACTTAACAGGCTTTGGCGAGAACAGGTGGAGGCTAAGAGCACTGACTCATTTGGGATAATTAATCTTATTGTAGACCTTAAGCTTGAGAAGTCAGAGCTAAAGGTATAACAAATGTAGAAAAAAATGGTAGGTCAGGCAGTGAAATGCTACTCCTGTAAGACGTTGGATTACTAGGGACTTAATGGTCTCCATGATGACAACATCTGCAGGAAGTGCACCCAGCTTCAACTCCTGACTGACAAGGTCAATGAACTGGATGTGCCCAGGACCATCTGGGAAAACCTGGAGATGAAATTTTTACTGAGGTGGTCGCACCCAGAGTGCATGCTTCAGGGGTGACCATCAGGAGAAGTAAGAGGAGTGAGCAGTCAGTGAAGGGTTCCCTGTGGCCATTTCTCTCAGCAAGTATACCTCTTTGGATATTGGTAGGTGGTGTTGACCTATGAGGGCACAGCAGCAGCAACCAGGCCACTGGCACCATAGCCGGCTCTGAGGCTCAGCAGGGAAGGTTAAAGTCCGGCAGAGTGATAATGATACAAGACTCGATAATTAGGGGGACAGGCTGGAGATTCTGTGAAAGAGTCAGCAGAGTGGTGTGTTGCTACCCAGGTGCTAGGGTCCAGGATATCTCAGAGTGGTTGCAGAATATTCTCAAATGGGAGGGTGAGCAGCCAAATGTCATGCTGCACTTTGGCACCAATTGCATGAGTAGAAAAGGGGAAGAGGTCCTATGCAGTGAGTGGAGGAAGCTGGAAAGAGGCTGAAGAGCAGGAGCTCCAAGGTGGTAATCTCTGGATTACTCGCAGTGCCATATGCTAGTTGGGGCAGGGATAGGATGATATTACAGATGAATGAGTGGCTGAGGAACCAGTGCAGGGGGCAGTGCTTCAGGTTCTTTGATCATTGGAATCTTTTTGGGGGCATAACTGAACTATTCAAGAGGGACAGTTTGCACCTAAACTGGGGGGAAATCAATAACCCCACCAAGATGTTCGCTAGTGCTATTCAGGAGGGTTTAAACTAGTTTGGCAAGGGAATGGGAACCCGAACACCAGGTCATAAAGTGGAGAGTTGGAGAGGAAGGTAGATGTCAGGGCCAGGAAAAACAAACAGGAGCCAAGTAATGGTTTGAAGTGTGTGCTTTTAATGCAAGATTATTATGGGTATAACTGATGAACTTCGAGCATGGGTCAGTACATGGAACTGTGATTTTGTGGCCATTAGAGAGACGGTTGAGAGAGACACAAATAGGTGCTTAATGTCCCAGAGCTTTGATGTCTTAGAAAAGACAGAAAGGGAGGTAAAAGAGGTGGGGGAGTCACACTACTAATCAAGGATATGATCAGAGCTGAACTCAGAGGAGACATAATGGAGAGATTGCTAACTGAGCCTACAGTGCTGTGCAAAAGTCTTAGGCACATATATATTGCATGGGTGCCTAAGGACTTTTGCACAGTACTGTAGTAATTATATGTATTGCACTGTGCTGCTACTGCAAAAAAAAACAATTTTCATAAAATATGAAATATGTAAGTGATGATAAACCTGATTCTGATATAGGTCTCTATTGTAGATTGAAAGTGGGAAAGTGGCAGAAAGAGGGGAATCATGGTTGGGAAAAGGGGAAGGAAGAAGTGGGGGGGGGAACAGGAAGCACCAGAGAAACAGTCTGTAATGATCAATAATCTAATTGTTTGGAAACAACTTTACTTGGTGTTCCAGGGTTGGGTGTGTCTCCATTGGTATTACCTACTGCCCTGACACCCCTTCTTTACCACCTGTCCCACACCCCTCTCACAGCACGCCACCCTCACCATTCCCAACATCCTTTGCTCCTACCAGATTTACAAACTTTCTCTCTGCTCCACATTGACTAATGCAGTACTGCACAGAAGCCTTAGGCACACTAGCTATATAGACTGACTTTTGCACAGTACTGTACATGGGTAGAATTCAAAAATAGGAAGGATGCAACCAGTCTGGTGGGATTGTTCTACAGACCCACCAATAGCCATCGGGACATTGAGGAACAGATATGCAGGCAGATTTAGGAAAGGCGTAAAAACATTAGGGTTGTTGTCATGCTCAATTTCCCTAATAAAACTGAGACTTTTTAAATGCAAGAGGCTTCGATAGGGCAGAATTCATTAGGTGCATTCAGGAGGGTTTCTGAAATCTATAAGTCAATAGTCCAACAATAGGAGGGGCTGTACTGGACCTGGTGTTGAGTAATAAGCCTGGCCAGATGACTAAGCTTCCAGTGGATAAGCACTTAGGGAAAAGTGACCACAACTCTTTAGATAGCTATAGATAACGATAAGTATGGACGTTGTGGGAGAGTATTAAACCGGAACGGGCAAATTACGAGAACATTAGGCAGGAATTAGGGAGAGTGAATTGGGAACAGCTGTTTTTAGGCAAGTCCACATCTGATATGAGGAAGGTGTTTAAAGACCAACTGCACAGAGTACAGGGCAGGTATGTTCCAGTCAGAATGAAGGACAAGGATGACGAGTTAAGAGAACCTTGCATATTGAGAGAGGTGGCGAATTTAGTCAAGAGAAAGGGGAACAGCATGTAAAATTTAGGACGTTAGAATCAAAATTGAGTATTATAAGGAAGCCAGATAAGGACTCAAGAAGGGAATTAGGAAAGCCAGGAAGGACCATGAAAAGTCCATGGCCAGTAGGATTAAAGAGAATCCCCAGATATTATATACATACAAGAGCATATTTAAGGACAGGGTAGGACCACTCAAGGACATTTGCTTGGATGCTGAGGATGTGGTCAGGTCCTTAATGAGCACTATATATCAGTATCTACCAAGGAGAAAGATGTGGAGGATAGGGAGATCAGGGCCCTGTGTATTAATATGCTGGGGTATTTGAGGTAGATGAGAAAGTGGTACTGGGAGTCTGAAAGAGCATGAAGGTGGATAAGTCCCTGGGGCGGGATATACCTCAGGTTACGAAGAGAGACGAGAAGAGATTGCTGGGGCCTTGACCAATATCTTTGTGTCCTCTCTAGCCACAGGTGAGGTGCTGGAGAAATGGTGAGTAACCAATGGCATTCCATTATTCGAGGAGGGAACCAGGGATAATCCTGGAGACTATAGATAGGTGAATCTTACATCAGTAGGGAAATTACTGGAGAAAATTCTTAGGGATAGGATTTATGAGCATTTGGAAAACTATGGCCCAATTAGGGAGAACCAGCATGACCTTGTGCGAGGCAAATCGTGTCTTACTAAGTTTATTGAGTTTTTTAACAAGGTGACGAGGGTGATTGATGAAGGTAGAGCTGTGGATGTTGTCTACATGGATTTTCGTAAGGCATTTGACAAGGTCCCTCATGGGAGGATCATCCAGAAGATTAAGATGCAAGGGTTCCCTGGTGAATTGGCCGTATGGATTCCGGACTGGTTTGTCCATTGAAGACAGACAGCAGTGGTTGAAGCGGCTAATTCCATCTGAAGGTCTGTGATTAGTGGTGTTCAGTCTGTTGATTGTGAGATATATAAATGACCTGGATGATAATGTAGATGAGTGGGTTAGTAAGTTTGCAGATGATATGAAGTTTGGTGGTGTTGTGGATTGCGTTGAAGACTGGCAAAGAATACAGCCGGTTATAAATCATTTGCAGATATGCGCAGAGAAATGGCAGATGAAATTTAACCCGACCAAACATGAAGTGTTGCACCTTGGAAGGCCAAATGTAATGGAACAGAACACTGTTAAGGGCAAGACCATTATATTGACAGCATTAATATATTGACAGCATTATAAGGGCAAGACCATTGTAGTGTTGATGAGCAGAGAGATCTTGGGGTCCAAGTTCAAAGTTCCCTGAAAGTGGTAACACAGGTAGTAGGGTGGTTAAGAAGGCATATGACTTGCTTGTCTTTATTAATCAAGGCACTGAGTTCAAAATTCAACAAGTTATGTTGCATCATTATAAAAGTCTAGTTAGGCTGAATCTAGAGTTCTGGTTGACACATTATAGGGAGGGTGTCAAGGCTTTGGAGAGGGTGCAGAGGAGATTGACTAGGATGCTGCCTGGATTAGGGGGCATGTGCTATAATGAGAGGTTGGACAATGCTGGGTTTCTTTCTCTGGAGTGACGGAAGCTTAGGGTAGATCTGATAGAGGTTCATAAGATTATGAGAGGCATAGAGTAGACGAACAGTATCCTTTTCCCAGGGTTGAAATGTCTCGTACCAGAGGGCATGAGGGGAGGTAATTTCAAAGGAGATGTAAGTGGCAAGCTTTTTGCACCGAGAGTGGTGGGTGTGTGGAATGTGCTGCCTAGGGTGGAGGCAGACGCAGAAACTTTGGGGACTCTTAAGAGACATTTAGATAGGCTCGTGAGCATGAGGAAAATGAAATTACATAGACTTTGGAAAAGAAGAAGAAGTTAGTTCAGTTATTGACTGGCTCAACACAACATTGTTAGCTGAAGGGCCTTTTCCTGTGCTGTACTGTTCTTTGTTCTATGTTCTCTGATATCGGGAATGAACAGGCAGAGTTCCAGCATGTACTGTTGCAATTCTAATGCTGTCTGGCACCGGTTTACCACCTAGAGATTCCATGAGGGCTGGTTCTGAAGACTGGATAGGTCAACCATTTCAAATGTGTATGTTTCCAGAACAATGCAATGCTTTCATTGCCCCAGGATTGGATTGAAAACCTGTCACTGCAGTGATTAATATACAATAAATAAAGGAGAGGGTTTGGATAAAGGAGGGGATTTGCTTACTTGTAAATGAAGTCTGCTGAATTACGAAACATTTGAGTACAAGTTTACAACCCAGGACCATTATAGTGGGGTTGCCATCATAGGCCTTGTGATTCTCCTGGATACAACTGAACACTGTCCAGATCAAACTTGGGAAGCTGCGTATCATAAATTCTTTGACATTTCTCTTCTGGAAAATAACATGCAGAGTGGAAGTTATTGTAGCATAATTTAAGTGGGTGATGGCTCTCTACTGTCTCAACGCATTTCTGAGGCAGCTTCCTATGATCAGACCCTTCTTGGAAAAGAATGAGTTAATGTTGACAAATTAGCAACATTAATCGACCAGGACATGAAGGAAACAGCAGAAGGCTACAGTGTGGGCAACAAAGTGCTTCTGACACTATTAGAGTCATAATCATAGAGCACTTCAGCACTGAAATAGGCCCTTCAGCCCATCTTGTCCATGCTAAACTATTATTCTGCTTCGTCCCATCGACCTGCACCAGGACCATAGCCCTTCATATCCCTTCCTTCCATGTACCTACCCCGATTTCTTCTAAACATTGAAGTTGAACCCACATTCACCTTTTCCACTGGCAACTCATTCAACACTCTCACCACTCTCTGAGTAAAGAAGTTCCTCCTTATGTTCCCCTTAAACGTTTCACCTTTCAAATTCGACTCAAAATCGACAGTTCTAGTTGCACTCAATCTCGGTGGAAAAAGCCTGCTTGCATTTACCCTATTGATGCCACTCATAATTTTATATACCTCTGTCAAATCTCCCTTAATTCTCCTACGCCCCAGGGAAAAAAAAATCCTAACCTATTCAACCTTTCCTTATAACTGAGTCCAAGAAAAATCTGCATATACTTTTTCTGTACCTTTCAATCTTATGGATATCTTTCCTGTAGATACAGTGCCTAAAAAACATATTCACCCCCCCTTGGAAGTTTTCATATTTTATTGTTTTACAACATTGAATCACAGTGGATTTAATCTGGCTTTTTTGACACTGATCAACAGAAAAGGACTCTTTCATGTCAAAATGATCTTTGAGAGATCTTTGAAAGACAGATCTCTATAAAGTGGTCTAAATTAATTACAAATATAAATCACAAAATAATTGATTGCATAAGTATTCACAGCCTTTAATGTGACACACCAAATCATCACTGGTGCAGCCAATTGGCTTTAGAAGCCACATAGTTAGTTAAATGGGGATCACCTGTGTGCAGTCAAGGTGTTTCAATTGATTGTAGTAAAAATACACCTGTATCTGGAAGGTCCAACAGCTGATGAGTCAGTATCCTGGTAAAAACTACACCATAAAGATAAAAAAGAACACTCCAAGCATCTCCACAAAAAGGTTATTGAAAAGCACAAGTCAGGAGATGGATACAAGAAAATTTCCAAGTCACTGAATATCCCTTGGAAACAGTTAAATCAATCATCAAGAAATGGGAAGAATATGGCACAGTTGTAAATCCGCCTAAAGCAGCTTGTCCTCAAAAACTGAAGGGGACTAGTGAGGGAGGCCACTAAGAGATCTATGACAACTCTGAAGGAGTTACAAATTCAGAGGCTAAGATAGGAGAAACTGTGCAGACAACAACTGTTGCCAGGGTGCTTCACCAGTCACAGCTTTATGGGAGAGTAGCAAAGAGAAAGCCATTGTTGAAAAACATTCTTGGCTAGTATTTGCCAGAAGGCATGTGGGAGACTCTGAAGTCAGCTGGAAGAAGGTTCTATGATCCGATGAAACCAAAATTCAGTTTTTTGGCCATCAGACTAAATGCTATGTTTGGTGTAAGCCAAACATCACACATCATCAAAACCACGCCATCCCTACCGTGAAGCATGGTGGTGGCTGCATCATGCTGTGGGGATGCTTCACTGCAACAAGCCCTTGAAGGCTTGTGAAGGTAGAGGGTAAAATGAATGCAGCAAAATACAGGGAAATCCTGCAGGAAAACCTGATGCAGCCTACAAGAAACATGGGAGAACATTTGTTTTCCATCAAGACAATGACCCCAAGCATAAAGTCAAAGTTACAAAGGAATAAATAAAGTTAATGTCCTGGAGTGCAAGTCAGAGTTCAGACCTCAATCCAATTTAGAATTTATGGTGGTCTTGAAAAGGGTTGTTCACTCACGATCCCCATGCAATCTAACAGAGTTTAAGCAGTTCTGTAAAGAAGAAGGGGGCAAAATTGCCGTGTCCAGATGTGCAAAGCTTTTAGAGACCTATCCACACAGACTCAAGGCTGTAATTGCTGCCAATTAAATCCACTGTAATTCAATGTTGAAAAACAATAAAACATGAAAACTTCTGGGGTGGGGGGGAAATGTGTGAAGACTTTTTATAGGCCCTATAGGTGACTAGAACTGCAGACAATACTCCAATTAAAGAATGAAATGCCCGTGAAAGAAATCAACAGCTCACATACTGCTTTCTGGAATTGCCATGTGTTTTATTGGCTTACTTCCAATGGAGCACAGATGGTCTTCGCTCAGCCTTTCAATGTTGTCATTATTTATCATCTTAATACCCTTCTCAGGCAGTCACTTGGAATTGAGGTTGACTTGCTTCCACTCCAGTCCTGTGAATTCTGGGAATGGCTGCTGAGGTAGAGCTTTGGAGTAGGGATATTATGTTGCAGTTGTACAAGTTGTTGGTGAGGCCATACTTGGAGTAATGAGTACAATTTTAGTCACTCTATTATAGGAAGGATACTGTCATGCTAGAAAGGGTGCAGAAGAGATTTATGAGATTGTTGTCTGAACTACAGGGTCTGTGTTCCAGGGAGATATTAACCACGCTGGATTTTTTTTTACCTGGAACACAGGTAGATAAGAGTTGATGTCAAGGACGTTTAGAAAATTATGATGGGTATCGAAAAGGTGGACAGTCAGAGATTTTTCCCCAGGGTCGGGGAGTCCAAAACTAGAAGGGACAAGTACAAGGTAGGAGGAGAGAGATTTTAAAGAGATCCTGAGAGGTAATCTCTTTACACTGAAGGTAGTGAGTGCCTGGATGAGCTGCAGGAAGAATTATCAAGGCAGGTACAATTGCAACATTTAACGGGCATTTCGATAGGTATACGGAGGGGAGGGTTTGATGGTTATGGGCTGGACATGTGTAACTATATCCGGCATGAAGGATGCTGTGGTCAGTATGGCCCAGTTGGGATGAAGAGTCTCTTTCCATGGTGTATCAAAGACATAGCTTCAGGTTTCCTGTTTATGTGAATTCATGGGAATCAAACTGCAGAGCAGCTCAGGAAGATCTCCAAAATGAAGTAGGGCTGGGATAAGGTAGATGTGGGGAAGGTGTATCGGGGTTCAAGTATTAGTTTGGGTGGGGGGTGGGGGTTACAGAATGATTATCCTTCTGGTGTTTGTTCTGTCACCTGAGGTTATTAGCCTCATGGCAAACCTGGCCAATGTCTCATTCTATTAGTCTCTCCTCACCATCAGTCGTATCTACATGAGGCACAGCCTCAAGAAGGCAGCATCAATCTTCAAAGGATCTTGCCATCTTCTTGCAACTACTGTTGAGCAGAAGGTAGAGAGAAGCCTAAATTCCCACTGGGACTCTGTTGATTCAAGAATGCTACTTCCCTTAAACTAATCAGCTTTTTTAATCCTACAGGTAAAACCCTAAACGCTGCCTTCGTATAGCAGCATGATGGCCTCTTAGCCACTTTTCACTACAATGAGCCTTTTATTTTGCTCTATTTGTTTTTTTTCTTGTAAAAATTGTGCATAACTTGTGTTTTATTTATGTTTTTCTTGAAATGTTTTGTATATGATGCTCTGTGCCTGTGATGTTGCTGCAGGTAAGATTTGTATTGCACCTGTGCATACATGTGCTTTGTGCAAATGGACAATAAAATCAATTTTGACAATTCCACCAGGCTTTACCCTTATCGTGGGGAGGACAAACAGTATCTTAGTTTGTGTACAGGATGTTGTTGAAGGAACAACCATGGGACGCTGGAATTCGACGTCTTCAGATTGATGGCTTTCACCTATTCTGAAGTCTGCTCCTGTTTGCATGTTCAGGGGATTGATTTGGTGGCTGGGTTAAGGAGTTTTGGAAGCCTTGGTGAAAGGATTAATTGGGTGTAGGAACATTGACTGTGTCTTACTGGGGTTGGGATTGGGTCTTATGGTAGAGTTGGGATATGTATTTGTGAACCATGGGGCAAATTCCCCTCTTGTGGCTTTGGGATTTAATTGTTGAAGTTCTGGGTCATCTGTCTATTGGGCGTTTATGGTTCAGGGTGTTGTGTCCTGGGGCTTAGACTGTTGGATGCTGCATCCTCCAAGGACCTCTGCTCTTAGGTTAGGAAAATAGCTTGGAAAAGGGCTCGTGTAGGGCAATAGATGGCATTAATATCAGGATTAGGGATAGAGCTTAGCCTAGGGATTGGATTAGGCTCTGCAGGACCTGGTTGAGTGATGCAGCAACAACAACATCTCACTCAACAGCAGTAAAACTAAAGACTGATTGTTGATATCAGGAAGGGGAAGGAAGACAAACGTGGATCAATAATGGAAATAGTCTGCAGCTTTAAATTCCAGAGCACCTACATATCGGGTGACCTGAATCACAGAAAAGATGTGCCTTAACCACATTTATTAGGAGGTTCAGATTGTCATTAACAAATTTCTGTCGATGTGCTGTTGATGATATCCTGACTGGCTAAGTCATAGTCTGGTATGGTAACTCATATGTGCAATAATGATAGACATGACTTTGACTTTGAACACTACCAATAGGAAAAAGATTAACATTGAGACTCGGGACAGGACAAACATTAGGGGCTGAGATAGGATAGGGATCGGACCAAAATTAGGAGTTGCATTAGGGATAGAGATAGGTCTAGTGGGGTTAATGAAAGTGCGGGGACAATAATCATAAAGCAATCAGATGAGCAGAATGTCAGTCTGGAATAGGAGGAGGTGGTGACAGTGGGACAAAGGTTGGGAGCAGAAATGCAGAGGGGCTGAATTGACAACCACTGTCCTGTGGACTCCACGGAACGTGATGTGACATGGACATGGCCTCTGATTGTCCAGACGATGTTGGTGTAGGGAGGGTACCCCTCATCATTTGAGCTTGATTCAATACTTACATACTCTCATCTTCCGTGATGTACCCTCAGAGTGACACTCCCTGATGATTTATACTGTTAGCCAGGAATGCAGGAGTCCAGTGCATTTGAATCACTTGATTCTGTCATGGTTCTGGAGGACTGGAAATTGCAAATGTCACTCCACTCTTTAAGAAGGGAGGAAGGCAAAAGAAAGGAAAGTATAGACCAGTTAGCCTAATCCACAGTGACTAGGAGAGTGCTGGAGCCTATTATTAAGGATAAGGCTTTGGGGTACTTGGAGATTAGTGGTGAAATAAGTCAAAGTCAGCATCGTTTCTGTAAAGGAAAACTTGCCTGGCAAATTTGTTAGAGTTCTTCGAGGAAGTAACAAGTAAGGTGGACAAAGGAGAGGCAGTGGATGTCATTTACTTGGATTTTCAGAAGACATTTGATAAGGTGCCGCACATGAGGCTGTTTAACAAGATAAAATTCAATGGCATTACAGGAAAGATACTGGCATGGGTAGAGGAATGGCTGACAGGCAGGAGGCAGAGAGTTGGAATAAAGGGGGTCTTTTCTGGTTGGCTGCCAGGGACTAGTGGTGTTCCTCACGGGTCAATATTAGGACCGCTACTTTTCACATTGTTTGTCATTGATTTAGATAATGGAATTCATAGCTTTGTAGCAAAGTTTGCAGATGATAAAAAGATAGGTTGAGGGGTAGGTAGTGCTGAGGAAGCAATGCAATTGCAGAAGGACTTAGACAAATTGGAATATTGGGCCAAAAAAATGGCAGATGGAATACAATTTTGGGAAATGTATGATAATATATTTCGGTATAAAGAACAGTAGTGTGGACTATTATCTAAATGGGAAGAAAATTCAAACATCAGAGGTGCAGAGGGACTTCAGAATCCTAATGCAAGACTCCCAGAAGGTTAATTTACAGGTTGAGTCTGTGGTAAAGAAGGCAAGTGCAATGTTGGCATTTATTTCAAGGGGAATAGAATATAAAAGCAAGGAGATAATACTGCGGCTTTCTATGACACTAGTCGGGCCACACTTGGAGTATTGCCAACAGTTTTGGGTCCCATATCTCAGAAGGTATGTGCTGTCATTGAAGAGAGTCCAGAGGAGGTTCACGAAAATGATCCAGGAATGAAAGGGTTAACATATGATGAGCATTTGGCAGCTTTGGGCCTGTACTCACTAGAATTTACAAAAATTTGGGGGTTCTCCTTAAAAGCTATCGAATGTTGAAAGGACTAGATGAGGTGGATGTGGAGAGGTTTTCTCCTACAGTGGGTATTCAAAATTAAAGGGCACAGCCTCAAAATTGAGGGGAGGCCCTTTAGACAGATGTAAGGAAGAATTTTTTTAGCCAGAGAGTAGTTGATCTGTGGGATGCTGTGCCACAGGCAGCAGTGGAGGCCAAGACCGTGGGTATATTTAAAGTGCAAACTGACAGTTTCCTAATTGCTCAGGGCATCAAAGGATATGGCGAGAAGGCAGGTGTATGGTTGACTGGAATCTGGGATCCGCCATGATTGGATGGTGGAGCAGACTGAATGGGCTGAATGGCCTAAATCTGCTCCTATGTCTTATGATCTTAAAGGAAAATTAGCAAACAATAAATTCAAAACAGAATATGATTCATCTCTTGGCTTCAGAGTTCCTGTGGGATCCTGATCAACTGCAGAAACAACTACTGCTTGAAAGCCTTTGCATTCCTAATGATCATCACAATCTAAAAGGGAAGCTCTTCGCACTGAGGCAGCATGGATCCTTTGTTCTCAGGCCTTGAATTTTGTACTTTAGAACTTCACCCTCACATCCCCTTGCCATAACTGTGACTTTCTGAATTGTAGCCATGGATGTTAGAACATATGACAAGACAAGGTGCCAAAGGCAGATAATGACCAAATGATGAAAATTTTATGGCAGCAATAGAGGATTAGTAATTGGTTGTGATGGAGTGCACCATCAACCATTTTGTTTGTCGGATTTCCACCTAAAATCTACGTAGCACCTGAGACTTGAGGTCTAAGATCTGAAACCTGAGGTCCAATCCATGGGTCCAAAGTCTAACTTTGAGGTCTAAGGTCCAAGTCCAAGGTCGGAGGTCTGAAGCCTGTATAAAGAGCTCTGAGGCTCGAGGTACTAAGCCCTGAGGACACTTTCTTTCATGTACTGCATCATTCTATGAAAAGGATAACATGCCAGACTGGGTATTCTTTGAACACAAGGATGCACAAGACCGAAAGAAGCTGCAGAAGGTTGTAAATCTAGTCAACTCCATCTTGGGTACCAGCCTACAAAGTACCCAGGACATCTTCAGGGAGCGGTGTCTCAGAAAGGCAGTGTCCATTATTAAGGACTTTCAGCACCCAGGGCATGCCTTTTTCTCACTGTTACCATCAGGTAGGAGATACAGAAGCCTGAAGGCACACACTCAGTGATTCAGGAACATCTTCTTCTTCTCTGCCATCCGATTCCTAAATGGACAGTGAATCTTTGGACACTACTTCACTTTTTTTAATATACAGTTTTTCAGTTTTAGCACATTTAAAAAAATCTATTTAATATACGTACACTGTAATTGATTTACTTGTTTATTTATTATTTTTTAAAAATTTTTATTTGTTACTATTTTTTTCTCTGCTAGATTATGGATCGCATTGAACTGCTGCTGCTAAGTTAACAAATTTCACGTCACATGCCAGTGATAATAAACCTGATTCTGATTCTTTTAAATTTGTGACATGTCAGAGCAGAGAAAGGGCAAACAACAGGAATTCTGCAGATGCTGGAAATTCAAGCAACACACATCAAAGTTGCTGGTGAACGCAGCAGGCCAGGCAGCATCTGTAGGAAGAGGTACAGTCGACGTTTCAGGCCAAGACCCTTCATCAGGACTAACTGAACGAAGAGTGAGTAAGGGATTTGAAAGTTGACATGTCAGAATGGGAATGGGATGTGGAATTAAAATGTGTGGCCACTGGGAGATCCTGCTTTCTCTGGCGGACAGAGCGTAGGTGTTCAGCAAAGCGGTCTCCCAGTCTGCGTCGGGTCTCGCCAATATATAGAAGGACATTTTGGATTCTAGACCTAATCAGTTCCCCTCTCCCACCACTCTGCTCCATCTAACGGAATTAGTCCTTACTCTTAATAATTTCTCCTTTGGCTCCTCCCACTTCCTCCAAACTAAAGGTGTAGCTATGGGCACCCGTATGGGTCCTAGCTATGCCT
Organism: Mobula birostris; assembly: GCF_030028105.1. NCBI lineage: Eukaryota > Metazoa > Chordata > Chondrichthyes > Myliobatiformes > Myliobatidae > Mobula > Mobula birostris. The sequence goes on along the minus strand of NC_092370.1, from coordinate 119,096,913 downwards.
GCCTTTTTGTTGGCTTTGTGGAACAATCTATGTTCCATGCCTATTCTGGTATCTGTCCCCCACTTTTCCTCAGCATTGGCGCTGCTTCCTGCACGCATGCTGAGCTCGTTGACTTTATTAACTTTGCCTCCAACTTTCACCCTGCCCTCAAGTTTACCTGGTCCATTTCCGACACCTCCCTCCCCTTTCTAAATCTTTCTGTCTCTGTCTCTGGAGACAGCTTATCCACTGATGTCTACTATAAGCCTACTGACTCTCACAGCTGTCTGGGCTATTCCTCTTCTCACTCTGTCTCTTGCGAAAAATGCCATCCCCTTCTCGCAATTCCTCTGTCTCCGCCGCATCTGCTCTCAGGATGAGGCTTTTCATTCCAGGACGAGGGAGATGTCCTCCTTTTTTAAAGAAAGAGGCTTCCCTTCCTCCACTATCAACTCTGCTCTCAAACGCATCTCCCCCATTTTACGTACATCTGCTCTCACTCCATCCTCCCGCCACGCCACTAGGAATAGGGTTCCCCTGGTCCTCACCTACCACCCCACCAGCCTCCGGGTCCAACATATTATTCTCCATAACTTCCGCCACCTCCAACGGGATTCCACCACTAAGCACATCTTTCCCTCCCCCCACCCCGCTTTCTGCAGGGATCGCTCCCTACGCGACTCCCTTGTCCATTCGTCCCCCCCATCCCTCCCCACTGATCTCCCTCCTGGCGCTTATCCTTGTAAGTGGAACAAGTGCTACACATGCCCTTACACTTCCTCCCTTACCACCATTCAGGGCCCCAGACAGTCCTTCCAGGTGAGGCGACACTTCACCTGTGAGTCAGCTGGGGTGATATACTGCGTCTGGTGCTCCCAATGTGGCCTTCTATATATTGGCGAGACCCAACGCAGACTGGGAGACCGCTTTGCTGAACACCTACGCTCTGTCCGCCAGAGAAAGCAGGATCTCCCAGTGGCCACACATTTTAATTCCACATCCCATTCCCATTCTGACATGTCTATCCACAGCCTCCTCTACTGTAAAGATGAAGCCACACTCAGGTTGGAGGAACAACACCTTATATTCCGTCTGGGTAGCCTCCAACCTGATGGCATGAACATCGACTTCTCTAACTTCCGCTAATGCCCCACCTCCCCTCGTACCCCATCCGTTATTTATTTTTATACACACATTCTTTCTCTCACTCTCCTTTTTCTCCCTCTGTCCCTCTGACTATACCCCTTGCCCATCCTCTGGGTCCCCCCCCCTTGTCTTTCTCCCTGGGCCTCCTGTCCCATGATCCTCTCGTATCCTCTTTGCCAATCACCTGTCCAGCTCTTGGCTCCATCCCTCCCTCTCCTGTCTTCTCCTATCATTTTGGATCTCACCTCCCTCTCCCACTTTCAAATCTCTTACTAACTCTTCCTTCGGTTAGTCCTGATGAAGGGACTCGGCCTGAAACGTCGACTGTACTTCTTCCCAGAGAAAGGGCAAATGGGCTTTCAGGTGTCTTCGTAAGTAAAACTTCGGGTGGTTTCCAATGGAAGTGTCATTCTATGAAGGGCCTTTCCACCAACCACAGAGGGTGACTCAGGAAGACAGCTGGTTGAAGAGAATGACTCTGGATGGGAAACTGTCAAATGACAGAGGATAATAGACCGAGGGGAGGTAAACATGGGCTTGACTATGAACAGCCTAGACACATTAAACCACACTGATGGAAACTTTAAACTTGAAACCATTTGGTCAGAACCATAATTATTCACAAGACTGACAGTAAATGGGAATCTTTACTTGAAGAATGCTACATGATGCACACACAAAGGTTGGTAAAGTAGGCGGACCAGATATTAATGAAAATTGAGACACATAATCATTGAATTAACTCAAAACAGATGAGTTCCAGTCATTTCTGGCTTGGCACTCAGTACACCATTAATAGTCAAGAACATCTATTGAAAGAGGGGTTGCTGCTGGGAGAATGGAGCTTACAGGAGATCAGGCACAGGCACACAGGGTGCATGACCTTCTGTGATCCTGATTCCAGGATGTACATAATTTAGAAAACAGTCTGCCTGGACTTTACTGAGTCCACTGAGTTTTCATTGTGACTCTTGACCATCCATTTATTTTATAAATTTTATTAATATCTTTTGAGGATTGTGTGTGAGCTGAACTCTTCTTGGGATGTGTGTGTGTGTGTGTGTGTGTGTATGTGTTTATGGAGAAGGGTTTGTGTTACAAGGGAATAGAGGATCTTCCCAATGAATTCAGCAGCTCCTCCCTGGGTCTGGTGTTCCTCAATGTTGTGACAGTTCTTCTGTTCCCTCCAGCACAAAACAAGATATTTCTCTTGTGTGAAAATACAGCAATGTGTCAGACGGATCTCTCACAGAAAAAAGCCAGGGAGGGTTGATAGATGCTGGTGACCAGTTTTTGTAAATCTAGTTAGCTCCATCTTGGGTACCAGCCTACAAAGTACCCAGGACATCATCAACCTTTCTGCTGCCATCCTTGTCAGTGTGGGGGACACAGCCAGTGCTCACCATCCAAACTCACCCAGGAAGATGAACAATCACTGAACAGGGAGCTGTACAACACCTCTGACCTATGCTAATTTGCAATTGGTTTTAATCATCAATAGCATAGTTTATAATTGTAGTTTAACTTTAATTATAGATCAATTATAGTTAAATTATAGCTTGATATATTGAGATCCAGTGATAAACATTCGTTCAGTGTCCTATCCAGAGAGATTGTTCAATACAGAATTACATCGAAGCAAAATCATAACAGAAAGCAACATTTAGTGCTACAGTTACGGGGAAAGTTCAGTGCAGGTAGACAAATCACTCCCCTGTCTGTTCTTTCCTCTTCCCGCAGATAGTGGTTTATGTCAAAGTCAAATGAATGAAGCTTGGTGTTGGGGTCATGTGCACAAGTACATACATGTGCTGCAGCTTCACAGACACATGGTGTCAGATACACAGCATTCACAAGCTAAACGTACATTAAGCGTAACTTAACGCAACTTTTGCAAGAAAGAACAGAATTGGAATTTTCCACAATTAGAACAAAAAAAAGGAAGTCCATTGTGCAAGGTGATTGAAGTGGTCATTGTGTTGTTAAAGCTATTTTTCCATAAGAGGCTTCATAGCTGAGGAGTTAGAGCACAGGTCTTGTAAACCAGGGGCCCCGAGTTCAGATTTCACTGGGCGACGCAGTAGCATAGTAGATAGTGAAACACTATTACAGTGCCAGCTGTAGGACAGGGGTCCAATTCCTGCTGCTGATGGCAAGGAGTTTAAACATTCTCCTTGTGACTGCATGGGTTTCCTCTGGGTGCTCCAGCTTCCTCCTAAATTCCCAGAGAGGTATGGTTAGGGTTAGTGTGTTGTGGGCATGCAATGTGGGCACAGGAAGCTTGGTCACACTTGTAGCTTGCTCAGCACAATCCTCACTGATACGATTTAACACAATGATACATTTCATTGTATGTTTTAATATTTCAATATACATATGACAAATAAAATTAATCTTTATCTTCAATCTTTCCTTAAACGGTAGTGATTAGGGTTGTACCAGTCGGTTCAAGAACTGAATGCATGAAAAGAAGTAGCTGTCCTTGAACTTGATTTTGTGGCACTTCAGTCTTCTGTACCTCCTGTACAATGGTTGCTGTGAGAAGATTATCTGTCTTGGATGGTGGGGATCTTTGATGATGGATGTTGCTTTCCTGAGGCAACACCTCCTGTAGATAGTACCAATGGGGGGGGCGGGGAAGGAAGATTTTAGCGTGTTCAATTCTTCTCCAAGGATCACCTCGTCATGGAGGAGAGAGGCGGTGTCCTCTGGTCTTAGACTCTCTCACCATGGGAAACATCCTCTCCACATCCACTCCATCTTCTGAATTATAGTGAATACAGGCCCAGAGCCATTAAACACTCTCCATATGACAAGCTGTTCAATCCTGGAATCAATTTTGTGAACCTTCTTTGAACCCGCTCCAGTTTCAGTACATCCTTTCTAAGATAAGGGGCCCAAAACTGCTCACAATACTCTGAGTGAGGTCTCACCAGTGCTTTATAAAAGTCTCAACATTACATCCTTGCTTTTATATTCCAGTCCTCTTGAAATAAGTGATAACATTGCATTTGCCTTCCTCACAACAGACTCAACCTGCAAATTAACCTTTAGAGAATCCTGCACAAGGACTCCCAAGTGCCTTTGTGTCTAGTTTTTTTGTATTTTCTCTCCATGTAGAAAAGTCAGCTCTTTCATCTACCAAAGTGCACGACCGTACACTTCCCGACATTGTATTCCATCTGCCATTTCTTTGTCCATTCTCTTAATCTCTTGTAGCCTGTCCACTTCCTCAAAACTACCTGCCTCTCTACCTATCTTCGTAACCATCAATTCCATCATCCAAATCATTGAAATATGTGGATCCCAGATAGGCCACTACAGCCACCTGAAGATCCAACAATAGACAACCCCCTTAGGAGAACATCATACTCGATTCGATTGATTGCACTACCACTACTACTACTGCAATAACGAAACAAAACTCTTTAACCTTCTAAGAAAGTAGAGGAGCAGCCATGTTTTCCTTGTGATTGCTGGGCTTGGGACAGGACCATTAATATCTGCTCTGAATGATAATACAGCACTCATTTGCCATATAACCTGGATCTTTGTGCTGAGGTGGGGCTTGAACTCACGGCCTCCCTCTCAGAGGCAAGAATGCTTGTGAGCGAACCCATAACAAGCTGCAGTTTAGTACATCTACCACACGGTTCTAACACCAAAGGAACGGTAGTTGTTCAGATTCATCTGTGGCTAACTGGCCGACTGAAGGATAGTGATGTAAATGCATTACTCCGTCACTTTAGTTTTTGTATTTTCCAGTCTTATGTCACCCCGGTGTGGATTATTCATTAACAATCCAACAAAACTAGCCAATAAGAGCACAGTTTGCTACCCAACATTAGCTCTGTCTCGAAAGAATTGAGCTTTGTTGCAGCTAATCATAGTGGAAGACCCTGTTTTGCTTTACAGGGCATTGTAAGTGGACAACATTAACCCTTTTGACTTATTTCCACTTCATAAACAAGAGTGATTGATTTTTAGTTAATCTGTCCCTGGGACATTTGATTTGGCAAGCGACCTGTATGTCTGGAGCCATATTTGACGCTTGTAGCAAGAGGGTAAGAGTAGTTAGCATCATACACAAAATTTCAGGCAGAGACTCTTCATTGACATTTCTGTCCGAAATGTCAACTGCTTGTTTCCCGCCATAGATGCTACCTGACTGTCCTACTGAGCGTGTCTGTATTTTGCATGTGTTGATCAAGGTCTCCAGCATCTGCAGGATCTCATGTGCCTCTGTGCCAGCAATTAGCATTTTGTCTCCCAATCAGAAGGTTTTGGGTTGAAGTACCACTCCAGAGACCCGAGCAAGTATTCAGGCTGATGCTGTGGGACAGGACAACTGAGGAAGTATTATTTGGATCAGGTAGCTTCAAAAAGTCCCATTGCATTATTCTGTGTGAGGAGGATGTCCTGGAGCTTTGGACAGTATTTATGCCTCAGCTTCTACAAACCAAGATCACCCATCCAGATGCATAACCTGATTTGCTTTTAAATTTGTTTTAAATCTGCTTTTCCGATAAGAGGTACACACCACTAAACTTAAATTAAAAGCAGAAAGCGGAAAAATGAAGGAATAATCTTTACAGAAGAAAAAGTTAACTAATGGGAGAGCATGACCATGAATGGAAGACATCCCCATTATCTGAGCAGATTAGATGCCAACAAGGAAGTGTCAAATGCCTGGCTCAGGGTGGGAGACCTTATCCCAGAAAGAGGGGTTCCTTAAGGCAATACAGTACCAGGGGGTTAACACAAAAAAATCAAAAAAACATAATAAAAGATCAACACATGTAACATGATAAATGCAGAAAAAGTCAAGAAACCAGTAACAATCCAAGACATTATAGGATCCTGCAGCAGTTTAACATAATCTGATTCTTTACACAGGCACAATCAAGTGGCAAACATCATTCACCAAAATATTGCAACACACAGCAAAGTTGCTGGTGAACGCAGCAGGCCAGGCAGTATCTCTAGGAAGAGGTACAGTTGACGTTTCAGGTCGAGACACTTTGTCAGGACTAACTGAAGGAAGAGTTAGTAAGATATCTGAAAGTTGGAGGGGGAGGGGGAGGGGGAGATCCAAAATGATAGGATAAGACAGGAGGGGGAGGGATGGAGCCAAGAGCTGAACAGGTGATTGGCAAAAGGGATATGAGAGGATCATGGGACAGGAGGTCCGGGAAGAAAGACAAGGGGGTGGGGGGGAACCCAGAGGATGGGCAAGGGGTATATTCAGAGGGACAGAGGGAGAAAAAGGAGAGAGAGAGAAAGAATGTGTGTATAAAAATAAATAACAGATGGGGTACGAGGGGGAGGTGGGGCATTAGCGGAAGTTAGAGAAGTCGATGTTCATGCCATCAGGTTGGAGGCTACCCAGACGGAATATAAGGTGTTGTTCCTCCAACCTGAGTGTGGCTTCATCTTTACAGTAGAGGAGGCCGTGGATAGACATGTCAGAATGGGAATGGGATGTGGAATTAAAATGTGTGGCCACTGGGAGATCCTGCTTTCTCTGGTGGACAGAGCATAGGTGTTCAGCAAAGCGGTCTCCCAGTCTGCGTCGGGTCTCGCCAATATATAAAAGGCCACATCGGGAGCACCGGACGCAGTATATCACCCCAGTCGACTCACAGGTGAAGAGTCGCCTCACCTGGAAGGACTGTTTGGGGCCCTGAATGGTGGTAAGGGAGGAAGTATAAGGGCATGTGTAGCACTTGTTCCGCTTACACGGATAAATGCCAGGAGGGAGATCAGTGGGGAGGGATGGGGGGAGACGAATGGACAAGGGAGTCGCGTAGGGAGCGATCCCTGCGGAAAGCAGAGACAGGGGGAGGGAAAGATGTGCTTAGCGGTGGGATCCCGTTGGAGGTGGCGGAAGTTATGGAGAATAATATGTTGGACCCGGAGGCTGGTGGGGTGGTAGGTGAGGACCAGGGGAACCCTATTCCTAGTGGCGTGGCGGGAGGATGGAGTGAGAGCAGATGTACGTAAAATGGGGGAGATGCGTTTGAGAGCAGAGTTGATAGTGGAGGAAGGAAAGCCTCTTTCTTTAAAAAAGGAGGACATCTCCCTCGTCCTAGAATGAAAAGTCTCATCCTGAGAGCAGATGCGGCGGAGACGGAGGAATTGCGAGAAGGGGATGGCGTTTTTGCAAGAGACAGGGTGAGAAGAGGAATAGTCCAGATAGCTGTGAGAGTCAGTAGGCTTATAGTAGACATCAGTGGATAAGCTGTCTCCAGAGACAGAGACAGAAAGATCTAGAAAGGGGAGGGAGGTGTCGGAAATGGAGCAGGTAAACTTGAGTTTAGTGTTGAGGTGAGTGCAGGTATCCTTACTGGTTCAGGAGCCTAATGGTTGAGGGGTAATAACTGCTTCAGCACCTGGCGCTGTGGGATTAAGGCACCTGTATCTCCTTCCTAACGGCAGCAGTGAGAAGACGGATGGCCTGGATGGGTCCTTGATAATTGGGTTCTCTTATCCTTGTGTGCACAAATCCAAGGTCACTCCATGTCTGCCTTGCTCCTGTCAGTAGTAATGTGCAGGAGCCCAACCAAAGCGCTTGCCCTCTCATAGTACACTACTTCTGCAGGGATTGCTCAGTGCACTCCCTGCACCTACTAAGGCCAGCACTGACTGGAGGTTAGCTTTCGCTATGCTCGGCAACGCTGTCTGACTTTCACTCTGTTGTCCTTCCATAAACTTTGTATTTCAATCTTACATAACAGGAGGGCATTTGGCCCATCTTAACCATCTCATCTTAGTCACAGACCAATCCATTCCCCAATCATTTTTCAGGTATCATTTCCTTCCTCTCAGATTCCACCCCTCAGCTATACGCCAGGAGAAATCTACCCGCCAATCCGCACGTCTTTGGCATGTGGGTGAAAAGGTGACCTCCACGTGGACAGCAGCAGAGGTCAGGATTGAACCTAAGTTGCAGGAGCTCTGGCAGATGTGCCACTATACTGCCCTGCCATTAGGGTCTCCAGTTTGTCTGAAAATCCTTGGAGTAACTGTCCGTTCAAAGCCCATCCTTCATGTACTTAGCATCGATTTCTGTCATGTGCACATGTTCAATCCTACCTGGTATTAAGATAATAATTCACAAGACAGACAGAGTGCTAAAACCTTGTTCATTTCTTTCTCTGCCATGTGAATACACAGACATGACATACAGTACATTGTCATTTAATATTGGGTGGATGGCCTTGGAGAGACATGAGAGAGTTAACAGCAACACAGAATGGATTGGTTGAATAGCCTGCCTCTTCACTGTCGTCCCAGCGTAATTGGAAGGGACGGTGTATGGGAAAATGTAGGAGTTTGTTTCAAATTAAAGTCAGTCCAGTCTGTGTGTACAACGGGAGGCTGGCTCAGTATCACTTGTCCCTGCTCCACCACCAAAGAGCTGTTTCACCTCAACTCACATCTGCTTTTGATCTGCTTCCTGGAGAACCCGGAAGACTAAGATGAGTTATAAAAGCCTTTCAGTCCTTGTTAGGTGCAGATCAAAAGCAGGATCAGGGATATGGGGGTCACTGAACAGGAAAAAATATTAAAACCTGCAGATGAAAAGGAAACGTGCAACTCATAGAAATCCAAATGAAACAGTCAGCAGAGTACGTGCAGAGAGAGAGAGAGTGTGTGTGTGTGTGTGTGAGAGAGAGAGAGAGAGAGAGAGAGAATGAGAGAGGGAGAGAGATGCAATCCTGCATTTTAAGTATTCTTAAAGGCAATAAGGTTACATGAAGGTTTGAAAAATCGGGGTAAGAAAAAGAGTGGAGGGATTTTTGAAGTACCTAGATGTGGTCCCAGTATCTGCAGGCTATCATGCGGTGCCACCTGCCCTTGTACTTTTCACCTCCCATGTCTGTGGCCAGCCAGCCTCGTGTCAAGAGTCAACACAAAATCTGGCAGCCATCTCCTACTCCCTGCCGAGGGTTTCCGATAACTGGTCCACAGTGGTAATGTCCTCGCTGCGTGTCTGTGCACCTCGGGGGCAGCATCTATTACCAGCCCAATGTTCTCTCAGTGAGATGCCTGGGGGCAGGGTTCAGCGGGAAGCTTTAACCCCACCCCTTCAGCTCATAAGAGCTTAGTTCTGAGAAGCTTGTTGAAGTAACTATGTGCTTACCGGTCCCAGATTTAGGAGACTCCAGCCTAGACTGACCATGCCTGCAGCAAATGTCTAGGTTGTGTTTATTGTCATAGGTACAAGTACATGTATGCACAGGTGCAATGAAAAGCTTGCAGCTGCATCAAAGCCACATGATATCATATGTGAAGCATTCACAAGGTAAACATAAATTAAACTTAAATTAGCTGTAGTTGTTACAAGAAAGAGCACAACTAGAACAAAAAAGGACAAAGAGAAGAAAATCTGCAGATGCTGGAAATCCAAGCAACGCACACAAGACGCCGGAGGAACTCAGCAGGCCAGGCAGCATCTATGGAAAAGAGTAAACAGTCCATGTTTTGGGCCGAGACCCTTCACCAGAACATCAGTCCTGCTGAAGGGTCGCAGCCCGAAATGTTGACTGTTTACTCTTTTCCATAGTTGCTGCGTGGCCTGCTGAGTTCCTCCAGCATTTTGCATTTATCAGAACAACGTCCTTTTTAGGGCAAAGTAATCAGACTGTTCAGAGTGTTGCTAGGTTGAGGTGGTGATTGGTGCTATGCAGGTTGGTTCAAGAACTGAATGGTTGAAAGGGAAGTAACTGTTCCTGAAGCTGGTGGTGAGGGATTTCAAGCTTCTGAGTCCTGAGGAAGGGCCTCAGCCTGAAACGTTGACTGCTATTCATTTCTGTAGATCCGCGTGACCTGCTGAGTTCCTCCAGCATTTTGTGTGTGTTGTTCTGTACCACCTAGCTGATAACAACTGTGCGAAGATGGCATAGCCCAGATGGTGGGACCGTTGATCGTAGATGTTACCTCCTTGAATCAGTGCCTCTCAAAGATACCACTAATGTGGGAAGGGATGTGCTCGAGATATATTGGACAGAGTCCAGTTCTCCCAGCTGCTGCTTCCCATTCTAGTGCGTTTGAATTGCTGCACCAGACCATGATGCAACCAGTCAGAATATTTACAACAGTACATTCATAAAAGTTTGTTCGAGTGTTCAGTGACAAGCTGAGCTTCCTTAACCTTCTAATGAAAGTAAACACTCTGGGGTGCCTCCCTTGTGATTGTGTCAATATGCTAGGCCCAGGTTAGGTCATCCAATATGTTTGCCCAGGAACACCTCGGATTCTCTGATTCCTGTGTGATGTTACATCAGCTACAAGGACATGAGCTCAGCCTGTTGTTCCTCTGGCCCAGGGAGAATGAGCTTGCAATGACAGATATCAGGAGGACTCTGTGACTGTTGGTCTGGATTATCTTGTGTGTCCATATTTTCCTTTGGTCCTCACAACCCCTTTGTAATTGGGGCAATTCTGTCAGATTTAACACTTTCTCATTCCCTCATTTTCTAATAAAGCTGATCAAAATTTTCACTTCACTTGAGTCAGGAGTTCCAGTCTTCTGGCTGCCTTGATAACCAAGGTGGTCATTTAGAACTCCAAAAGCAAATTTTCCAAATGATGGGGTCCACCAGATTCAAATACACTGGTTTGAACTGGATACGAGTTATAGAGTCCTGGAGCACGTCAAAAAGCCCTCTGGCACACCTTGTCCATGCTGAACATCACATACTATCTATACTACTCCCATTGGTCCATCGTCTTGCCTTGCCTTGCATCCTTAACTCCTGGTGGAGTCATCAGGGTGCCGTCATGTCAAGCTTTGCACCAGTCTGTTTCATCTGTCGCGGTTGTGTGCCAGAGATTGGGTCATTGCAAATGTTTTCCCTGTCCATCCTTTAATGTTGTCCATCCATCTTTTCCTCTGTCTACCTCTCCTTCTTTCCCCCTCCACAGTTCCTTGTAGAATGGTCTTTGCAAGGCCACTGGATCTTGTTACGTGGCCGTACCATCTCAGCTTTCTTTTCTTCACCGTTGTGAGAAGGTCTTCATGGGGGCCAACATGGTGCTGGATGGTCTTGCGGATCTGCTCGTTTGTGATGTGGTCCAAGTAGGAGATGCCCAAAATGTTGTGATAGCATCTCATTTCCAATGCCTGTATCTTCCTCTGAAGCTCTGCTGTGAGGGTCCATGTCTCACATGTGTACAGGAAGATGGAGAATACCAATGCACGCAAGAGTCTGATCTTGTACTTCATGGTGATGTTGCTGTCCCTCCATATTGTCTTGAGTTTGGATAGTGTAGTCATTGTATGTGCGGTTCTTGTCAGGACCTCTGGTCTTGATCCTTCATCACTGATGATTGCCCCCAGGTATTTGAACTGCTGCACTGTCTCAAGTTTCTGACCATAGACTGAGATGTCTGTTGTGATGGCACAGTTGGCATTTGCCATGAGTTTGGTTTTCTCGGCATTTATTTCCATTCCAAACGTTGTGGAGGCTCTGTTAAGATGGCTGACCAGGTTGGCCAGTTCGTCCTCTTGTCCTGCAAGTCCATCAATGTCATCAGCAAATCTTATTTTTGTGATGTTCCTCCCTCCGATGCTGACTGTACCCACATGATCTTCAAGTAAACACTCATGATTTGTTCCAGGAAGACGTTGAAGAGAGTCAGGGAGAGGAGGCAGCCCTGACGGACTCCTACAGAGACATGGAACCACTCCCCAATGGTGCCCTGAGCGAGCACTGCACCGGTTGCCTTGGCGTAAAGCTGGTGGATTGTATGAATCAGCTTCTGCCCCATGTTGAATTTCTTCATGGTGGCCAAAAGGCATCATGCCAGACTCTGTCAAATGCCTTCTTGAAGTCTATGAAGACATGGTAGAACTCTCTCTGGTGCTGGAGGTGTTTCTCACAGAGGGGGTGGAGGTTAGAAACCTGCTCAGTGGTGCTTCTGCCCTTATGACAGCCTGCTTGTTCCTCGACAATGATGTCTTCTGCCTAAGGTCTCAGTCTGTTCAAAATGATTCCGAGCATTACATTGCTTACATGGTTGAACAAACTGATGGCACGGTAATTCTGGCAAAGTTGGAGATTGCCCTTCTTGGGAAACGACTGAGTCCAAGGTGTCAGCCATTCACCTGTTTGCCAGATCTTATTGCAGATGGTGGTAAGCGTGTCTATCGTGGCCTCTCCTCCATGCTTCAGCAGTTCAGCAGGGATGTTGTCAACTCCTGCTGACTTCCTGCACTTCAGTGATCGTATTGCGGCTTCAACATCGTCAGGCATGATTGGATAGTCATCCTCATTGGAAGATTCCTGTACATTCAGCATGCTTGGATTCCCTTTGCTCTGGTAGTTGTACAGTTCTGAACAGTACTCTGTCCACCTTTCCATTATTTCCTTTTCTTCTGTGAAACTTTTGACATTTTTGTCTTGGATGGTGTTCACTTTGGCTTGTTTTTCTTTGGTAAGATCTTTCACCAGTCCATCGTCTATATCTTGGCAATTCAAGTGTAGCTGGAATACCTACCTCCATCACCCCCTCAGGCATATTCCAAGTACTTTCTAGGTCAAAAATAATTCCTCAGATCCCCTCTAAACCTCTTAACTCTTATCCTAAACCTCCGCCATTTTGACACCTATGCCATTTGGACTTAAGACACTAAACTTGGATTTGGAGAGGTAAAGTGAATATTTAAACCCTCAAAAGCAAGGCTTGAATAAAATACTGGGGCCTTTCTTGGTCAATCTTTCTCTCTTGTTCACCAAAGAAAATTCAAACTAGTATGTTTGGGATCTTAACCTGTGATAATCGATACCTAATGGCCACAGTATATTTAGGCGAATACTTTCATGTTCCATGTCTATGTCATTATCTACACTGAACCCTTTTACCAGCACTTGGTCCATCATTTGCTAGAGTTTCTGCCTGCACCACCCCCTCAGTCTGTGTGTTCCAGATTCCAACCACACTCTGGGGGGAAAAGTTAATCCTCAGATTCCCACTAAGTTTATTACCCCTTATCTTAAAACTATACCCTCAAGTTTTAGACGTAACCCTTTTGCTATAACCATGAATGAAATTACTGCCAGATTGAAACATTATAGTGCAGTATTCATAACCAAACTGTTCAAATAGAAGTTTTCTTCCTTGTATTCATGGTCCAATGCCGATTAGAACTTTTTAATGGACTGAATTATATAATTAACTCACCCATCTGTGTGTATAAATGCATCTGAAGTCCATCAGTATGCTCTTTAACAGTTACAAGGAAAGTAGACATCTGTATGTACTAGTGAGTCTGAAATTCATTAGTTACATCGTTACAACATTCTGCTAACAATATGCCTTGCCCTATATGTGAACTGGATGTGTATTCCTATGAAACTATGAAATCTACTTGAAAAATCTTTCAGAACTTGTATTTACAATAAGCTTGACTTTCTGAAGCTGGATATCCGTGAGCCTGAAAGCCATTAGTATGGTCTTTGTAATCTCGGCAGTACAGCGGACCCGTCTACCTACCACTGCCTGTCTGTCTGAAATACAAACTCACAGCAGCTGTAATAATCTGGCAAGAAGAACAACGCTGGTTAATTTTGACTAGTTCAATGAAAGATGGAGAATTCAGAACAAGAGATGGGCAAAATACCCTGTCGGTGCCATAGGTAAGGTCATTGAATTTATGGTGACACCTGCTGGGATTTTGTTGGACTTTGTGTGTTCATCTTCCCACCCATGAAGGCACAGTGGGTACTCCTCCAGAGATCTGGATTCTAACCTGACCTCTGGTGCTGTGTAGAGTTTGTATGTTCTCCTTATCAACACATGGTTTCCTTCATGGGATTCAAGCTCCCCACGTCCCTAATACCTGGCAATTGGTAAGTTAACTGATGGCTTTAAATTACCCCCAGTGTAGATGTAAGAATCAGGAGCAGTGCGAGTGAGAGAGAGGATAGTTACAGGGGAGTGTGGGGAAAGAGGATTAAACTATCTTACTCTGAGGGCCAACAGAGGATCAATAGGCTGAGCAGCGATTTTCTGTCCTCTGAGAAACACTGTGCAGCAATGACACTCTCCAAATAGTTCCATTCCAATATCAGAGAATGTATACACTATACAACCTGAAATTATAGACAATAGACAATAGACAATAGGATCAGGAGTAGGCCATTCAGCCCTTTGAGCCAGCACCGCCATTCACTGTGATCATGGCTGATCATCCACAATCAGTACCCTTTTCCTGCCTTCTCCCCATATCCCTTCAATCCGCTATCTTTAAGAGCTCTATCTAACTCTTTTTTGAAAGCATCCAGAGAATTGGCCTCCACTGCCTTCTGAGGCAGAGCATTCCACAGATCCACAACTCTCTGTGTGAAAAAGTTTTTCCTCAACTCTGTTCTAAATTGTCTACTCCTTATTCTTAAACTGTGGCCTCTGGTTCTGGACTCCCCCAACATCGGGTACATGTTTCCTGCCTCTAGTGTGTCCAATCCCTTAATAATCTTATATGTTTCAATCAGGTCCCCTCTCATCCTTCTAAATTCCAGTGTATACAAGCCCAGTCGCTCCAATCTTTCAACCTATGACAGTCACGCCATCCTGAGAATTAACCTTGTGAACCTACGCTGCACTCCCTCAATAGCTAGAATGTCCTTCCTCAAATTTGGAGACCAAAACTGTACACAATACTCCAGGTGTGGTCTCACCAGGGCCCTGTACAAAAATTCTTACACTTTGCAGACTTCCATGAAACAGAAGAGAACCCCCAAAAAATGAATCATAGAAAAATAGAACCCCAAAACCCCCCTCTCTCCCTTCCCATGCACAAGCAGCAGCAAAACATCAAGCTCCCCTCCCCCCTCCTTCCCACCCATTTCAGCAGGAAGTGTCAGCACCCACTGTTCACCAAGCAACAGCCTCAAAAGAGAGACCATGATCTGCAGTCAGCAAAAACTGTTGCTTACCTGACAGTCTGCCAGGCCATAGGCTCTCTCTGTCACTAACAAGGGACAGAGAGGTGTCACCCGTATCACAGTGAAAGGGGAGAGCCACAAATCATCGCTGTTACGATGTTACGGTTTGCCGTGTTGTTTTTTTGTTCCCAGATTCTCCGACTTGAGAATCAGCAGGAAATTGTCCTTAACATTGAGAGAGAGAGAGAGAGAGAGAGAGAGAGAGAGAGAGAGAGAGAGAGAGAGCAATCAGTCGAGTGTACAGGGATTTCCATAAGCTGCATCCACTGCCACAGAATTCTGATGTTCCTTCTCCCGCAATGCCCCGGTTGGTGACACTGGCATGGAATCGGTTGTCCACAGGGCCCGGAGTCCCAGAGGTGTACATCTTCCAGGCCGGATCTCATAACAAATCCATAGGAATGGCTAAGGGCATCGATGAACATAATATCAAAAGGGTAACTTCACTGATGTTCACCCGACACACTAGATAACTGACTCTTCAAATAACACATAATTGGTAATTGGTTTACTATTCCTACATGTATCAAGGTACAGTGAAAAGCTTTTGTTTGTTTGTCAGACAGACAAATTATTCCATACACAAGTTTATCGAGGCAAAAGGAAGAACAGTAGCCAAACAATAATGTAAGAGTTACAGAGAAAATGCACTGCCCGTAGAAAATGAAAGGACCGTGATAATCTCGAATGAGAGATCAGGAATTCTTTTCCATATATGAGTATGTTCAGAAGTCCTGTAGCAGTGGGATTGCCGTTGAGTTGGGTGGTGCAAGTTCTCAAGCTTTGCAATGGGAGGGGTGAGAAGAGGGAAAGACTGGGGTAGGGGGAGTCCTTGATTATGTTGACTGTTTTCCCAAGTAAAGTGTTGATGGAGTCAATGGAGGTGCGTCTAGTTTGTATGACTGCATTCACAACTTTTTGTAATTTCTTGCGGTCTAGGCAGAGTTGCCACAGAAAGGTGAAGACAGAAGCAAAAACATGGCAGAAGGAACACCCTCATCCAGTCTTGTGCACAGTTCTGCTGTCTTATCTAAAAAAAAAGATACCCTTGTGTTTGAGGTAGTGTAGTGCAACTTCGTCAGGCTGCTGGTTTTGTCTTATGAGGCGGGACTGAGCAGGTTTAGCCTGGGCCTGTACTCGGTGGCATTTAGTAGAATGAGTGGTGATATCCTTCAAATGGAAGATTCTTACTGGGCTTAACATGGTAGAGGAAATGGGTGATATTTCCCCTGGCTTGGGTGTCTAGAATCAGGGTCACAGATTTGAAACAAGAAATTGGCCATTCAAAAGCTGTGATGAGAAGCAACTTATTCAGCCAGTGAATGGAGAATCCACAGAACTCTCTTCCCAAAGTCTGTGGAAACTCCCTCACTGGGTGTGTTCAAGACAGAGATCAGTGGGCTTTTGGAGTTTAAGGAGTCTAGTGATGTAGAGCAGGAAAGTGGTACTGAAGTGAAAATCAGCTGTGATCTTGCTGAATGGTGGGACAGTCATGAGGGGCCAAATGGCCTAATCCTGTCCCACATTTCCCACATCCCCCACCTTAAATTATTCAAATTCAAGTTTAGAATCTTTCTTTTATATTATCCTGTTGTGCAGTGTATGACATTCATAGAATCAAGAGGCACAGAAACAATCCCTCCATCCTAACTCGTACATGTCCACAAAGATGCCTATCTAAGCTAACCTGCTTTTGGTCCATATGTCTCCAAACCTTTCCTATTCAAGCATCTGTCCAAATATCTTTTAAACATTGGACCTGTTGTGGATGAAATCATCGGAGAGACAGAGTCACTGGTAGATACAAAGCAGCTTCTTTATTCGACTCAACAAGGTAGAGCAGGCATCATACGGACGGAGACGCTTTCGGTAGAAAGGTCTGCCAGCCCAATGTGAGCTCGATATTTATATGCTAAACACAAAAGGCAATCGCTACTTAAAAAGTTATAGATAATGCATAGACAATGCTTCCTTTTGAAGCTACATACAAAACATCACACGTTCTGACTTCATCCTTTCCTCCTGATGCCAACATATCTGGGTTGGTACTCACAGCCTTTAGGAGTGCAAGTCAAATCCACAATACATTTATTTGGCATTTTATGTGCTAACATAGAGGACAATTAATATTATAGAATATAGCTAATACCGTCTTCAAAACTACAGCATCTGGTCAAACTAAGGCGTCAGCAGCATCTGGTATACACAGCTTTTAGGAAATGCATTGTTGTGAACTCAATCCACAGTACTTTGTCAAACAGAAGACTGGTGACCAGAATCATTTAAGTGTAAATGAATCATCTACCCAAAAACTCACTCTAACAGGACCCACCACAACCCCTTCCTCTGGCAGATTCTATATACCCACCATTCTCTGGGTGACAAGCATCCCCTGAAGGTCCTTTTAAAATTTTCCCCTTTCATCTTAAACCCATGCCTTTTAATTTTAGATTTGATACCGTGGAAAAAAACCTGTCACCACCCTCCTTTTCACAGTCTCTCATATTTTTTAAACCTCTACAATGATACCCCTCAGCCTCCCTTGCTCCATAGAAAGCAGTCCCATGCTACCCAGTCTCCCCTGGTAACTCAAGCTCTCCAGTCCCAACAACATTCCTGTAAATGTTTCCTGCACCCCCTCTAGTTTAATGACATTCTTCCAAAAATACAGTCACCACTTCCCAAGTGGCACTCAACCAATGATATGACATCCCAACATTTCTGGTCAATTCCTTGACAGACGAACAGAAGCAAACTATATACCTTCTTCACCACTTCAGCATATGAGTCACCCCTTTCAGGGAATTATATGTTGATAAGATTTGAATTTATTTTATTTAACCTTGTTTTTTGATATTATCATGATCCATCCCAGTTATACAAATTGCGTTAGTTTCTGGAATTTGAACTTTAACTCCAGAGTAGTTAGTTACCAAACCGTCACTATTGGAACTGTGCCTTTATTTCCTGTTAGTTCTATTACTCAGCATCCTGATCTAAGTTCTAACCCCTAAAGATAATAATTATGCTCTTTATCACTACAATAATTTCCCCTTATTTACAAGAAATTGCGAGAAATCAAACCTTAAGTTACCATTCTTCTTGTTGCAAGGGAAAATGTCAAAAGAAGTTTGAGCAGGAAGAGAAGGTTAGGATTTGTATAAGGTCTTTCAGGGCTAGGGAATTTCAGCTCTGGGACTCTGTAGGTCAGGCACCATCTATGGAAATGAATAAGCAGTCAACATTTTAGATCAAGACCCTTCTTCAAGACTGGACAGAAAGGGGGAAGATGCCAGAATAGAAAGGTGGGGGGAAGGGAAAGAGGATAGTTAGAAGGTGATAGGTGAAGCCAGGTGGGTGGGAAAGGTAAAGGGCTGAAGAGGAAGGAATCTGATAGGAGGGGAGAATAGCCTATAGGAGCAAGCGAAGGAGGAGAGGACCTGGGGGAGGTGATAGGCAGGTGAGAAGAGGTAAGAGGCAAGAGTGGGGAACAGTAAAATTGGGGAGAAGGGAGGGAAAATATTCTTACCGGAAAGCGAAATCGATATTCATGCCGTCAGGTTGGAGGCTACCCAGATGGAATATAAGGTGTTGCTACTTCACTCTGAGGATGGCTTCATCTTTGCACAAGAGGAGACCATGGAACAGAACAGGAATGGGAATCGGAATTAAAAAGTTTTGACACTGAGAAGTTCTGCTTTTGGTGGATGGAGAGAAGGTGCTCAGTGAAGAGCTCCCCCAATTTACAACGGGTCACACCAGCGTAGAGGGAAGCCACGCAGGGAGCACCGGATACAATGGATGACCCCAGCAGATACATTTGCCTCACTTTGAAGGACTGTTTGGGGCCTGAATGGAGGTGAGAGAGGAGGTGAATGAGCAGGTGTAGCACCTTGGCCACTTGCAGGGATAAGTGCCGGGAAGGACAAATCTGAGTCAAGGATATCCCTCCTGCTCTTCGATGAGAAGATGCCCCAGTGCTGTATTTTTTGTTACACTCCAAAGAGCCATTATCAACAGAGCAGCACCATCAGAACCGGACTGCTGATTTAAATTGGGGTACACGCTCCCGCATCTGGAGTGAGGCTTGAACCCATGAATTTATGGCTCAGAGGCAAGTGCACTCGTGCTCGTCAAGGCTGTGGAAGAAGGCCTGAGGCAAAACAACAGCCTGGGTATAAAGCTATGCTGTGAGATAATTGCTGGTAAATGCACACCGTAAAAACGTAAACACGAGGAAATCTGCAGGTGCTGAAAATTCAAGCAACACACACAAAAAATGCTGGTGAATGCAGCAGACCAGGCAGCATCTATAGGAAGAGGTACAGTCGACGTTTCGGGCCGAGACCCTTTGTTCTGACCTTGGCCTGCACTGTAAAAAAGTAATTGTGGGGCTGTGGAAGAGGTAGGAATAGGACTAATTGGAGGTCACTTTCAGAGAGAAAGTACAGCCTTGATGAACTGAATGGCCTCCCACTGGGCACAATGGATGATCCACTCTAGCATTGATTCTACTTTTCTTTGACAAACTGAGCAAGGAAGAGGGAAGAAAATAAAAATCTGGGATTTATTTGGTAACCTTCATCGTGTTCTAACCTATTTCTATATATGGACATTCTTTATTCTTATTGGCTGAGGAAGTCATGTAATATACCTACTCAAAATGCTGTCAATAACTAGAATGCCTGGTCCAGAAAGTAACTAGTAAGAGTACCAATACGAAGTTCAAATGTTAAGCATTCAACTTTATTAATAACGCACAAAATGCTGGAGGAACTCAGGCAGTACCTATGGAAACAAATAAACAGGCAATGTTTTGGGCTATTTATCTATCTGACAGGATAATTGGGTGGCCAACCATTTTAATTCCAGTCCCCATTCCCATTGAGACATGTGGGTCTATGGTCTCTGCTGCTGCCATGATGAGGCTACTCTCAGTTTGGAGGAGCAATGCCTCATATTCCGTATGGGTAGCTTCCAACCTGACAGTATGAACATTGATTTCTCTAAATTTGGCAATTTCTTTCCCCTCCCCCTTCTCTCTTTTCCACTCTCCATTTTGGCTCCGCTCTTAACTCCTTTCTTCCTCTCTCCCACCTATCACCTCCCCCTAGTGCACCTCCACCTTCCCTGTCTCACACAGTGCACTCTCCTTGCCTATAACATTTCTTCTTCACCTTTTCCCTATCACCTCTCAGCTTCTCACTTCAAACCCCCTCCCCACCTAACTACACTCCCCCCGCCACCACTGCAACTCACCTGGCTTTGCCTATCACCTGCCAGTCTGTACCCCCTTCCCTCCCCCTCTCCTTCTTATTCTGGCTTCTTCCCCTCTTGCTTTCCAGTTCCATTGAAGGGTCACGCCCTGAAACATTGATCCTTTATTTTTTCTCCATAGATGCTGCCTGACCTGCTGAATTGCTCCAGCATTTCGTGTGTTACTCTGCATTTCCGGCATCCGCAGAACCTCTTTTTCCTGGAATATGATGTGCTGTTCTTCTAGACTGCATTAAATCTCTGCATCTTGCAAACAGGACTACCGTACCTGGGCATGCTGAATGAGGAAAAGTGCCATTTCTGGTATACCGCATTGGACATCAAGTATCTACCTCAGAGACCATTACTTACACTCAACTAAATGTCATTATGGCAGCAGTTAAGTGATTGGCACATGTTACACTGTAACCTTAGACCATTTTAACTTATTTAGCAAGTCCATAGTGGGACCATGGCATTGTAAGTTAATGCCCTCTGCTGCCCATTGTTCATTGACCCCATTGATCTTTTGATAATTGAGAAGCTGAACATAAATTATTAAGATAAACACAGCCATTAACTCCACCCTTCAATCTCTAATGACTTGTGCCTCAGCTGACAGATCTCCTATTTCAGGCTTTAAAATTAATTATCAGCAGATGCTCATTGCATATAAGACTTAAAAAGAACTGCACAACCAAGGCAATTTTGGAAGTCATAAACTGACGGAGTTGAATGTTATGGACCTTGAACCCACAGTTACTAGAAATACAATAGGTTCCAAATCAAAAACAAGTAAATTACTTCTAACTCAAATACTTTGTAAATGGACCAAGAATTGTTATTATTAATCTGTTGAAGACAAGACCAGGTGCACAAGGAGCGCTTATATGTTCAACAAAATCTCCTGAGAAATAGGATTTCAGGAGTTGCATTCCACCCAAGCATAAGTTCAGTCTCAACCCAGAAAGTTATATGATGTAATGTACATATATACGTGACAAATAAAGCTATCTCTCTCTCTTTAAAGTTCTAAGCTCAAGGCGATTTTAAATGACTGCACAGAGCAGAGCTATTCCATAGAATCAAGAAAAATATTCTGATTTAATGCTGCAGGTACAGCAATACTCAACACTGTTCTTGGAAAAAAGAACAAAGCCCACTAAAGTCATATGTCACTCTAAAACATAACCTGCAGAACTACAGTCAGTCTAGTGATGTGCTAATGAATTCTCATCCATATCTTTTCTGAACATATCTTTTCTAACTCCAGACATGATTAGATAGACTGAGGGCCTATCCTTAATCTTGATTTATATGGTGTATGTTCATAATAGTCTCTTGACCTGCCTTCTGTTTCCCATGATGGGCAGGCATGAACTCATCCAAAGCTGCAATCACCATCCCTAAATCTATAGCAAAGGCTGGAGCCCCATCTGTGCTTACTTCCAAATAAATGCATCAACATTAAAGTTTCATCTCATTTTTAATGGTTCTATCACCTTGCCCCCTCTCCACTTCTATAGCATCCTCTAGCATCTACATTTCTTTAATTCTAATTTCCTACATGCATTTGCTAATTTCAATGCTACATTCCAGGTTGTCATGTTTTCATATACCTGGGCCCTGGTCTCTGGAATATACTCCTTAAACATTTCAGTCACTGGACTTATTTTTCCTTTAAGCTGCTTCTTGAGAGAATACCTTTTGGGATGATATATTCTGAGGCTCAGTAAGGTGTCAGATTTGTCTGAGTACATCAAGGTAGTAAGAAGAAAAATATACTGATTTAATGCTGCAGGTACAGAAAAAGCAGAGTGTGCAGTGCAGGTAGATAATTAAAGTGCAAAGGCCATGATGAGGTAGATTAAGACTTAAGATTAGATCTTCACCTTTAGTATGTAAGAGATTCATTCAGAAGTCTCATAACAGCAGGATAGAATCTGTCTGTGGTGTATTTAATATTTCAGTAATAAGATATTGTTTGATTAAGCATTCTTTGTTTGCATAATTCATTATGGGTTATATGATAGAAGTATGTGAATGGCATACTTTATTACACCACCATGTCGTATGTGAGCACCTTACTAAATATAAGGAAAGGAAAACCTCGGTAGACCCATACCCTAGCTCTTGGGTCTTCCTTTCAATTAGTTTCTGGAGTTACAAAACATAACAGTGGTGACAAAATAGTTTTAAAATGAACCCAAGACAACTACCAACCTGTTGAAGCGCAGCACATGTTACTTCAGAATGGGACCTAGACAGTCGACTTTAAAAAAAAATAGGCAACATTTGTGGGTTCATAAACAGCAAGTACTGGGTGATAATAATCATAAATAATAAAAAACAGAAATGGCTGGCTACATCAAAAAATAGACATGTTTGATTGCACAACAGATAACTAGATGATGTATAGTGAATGAATTGCACAGTATTTTAAAACAAATGGAATAGCCAATAAGAAACAAGCACCAGTGTCACGGAACGTAATAGGTGGAAAAGCACTTAGTTTACTGAGAAGTTTGACTGCTCCAACCAAACCAGCCAAAATGAGCTTTACTGATATCGTGAAAGTAATACAGTTACATTTAGAACCAGAACCATTGTTGATTGCAGAACACCTTAGACTTCATAAGCCGAATCAAAAGAAAGGGGAGCCCATTTCACCTTACGTGGCTGGACTGAAAAAATTGTCTGAGCAACGGCAATTCAGCAAAGGGCTTTATGATGCAGTGAGAGATCAGTTAGTTTGTGAAATCTTACAAAAAAGCATTCAAAATGGCTCTTAACTGAAACACTATTAAAAGAGTAGTTGAAATTGCTGCATCAATGTAAATGCAGCCAGAGACGCATTGAGTAGCAGTCAGGAATGAAAACGAATGTGAACAAAATTGCAAAATCCGAACAGAAATATGCCTGTCCAAACAAATTGTGTTACCATTGTGGCAGAGGCTCACATACACCAGATCAATAAAGGTAGAACTTGCAACTTCCAACAAAGTAGGACACATACAAGGAGCATATTGGGCAGCCAAAATTACATGGATAGCACAAGGAAAAGAAAAAGATAAAATGTCAAGTTGCAGTTTCAAAGAGAGCAGTAATCTGCATTTCATTGCTGAAAAATCTGATAATGATGAGAGTGATATGGGAATGAGTAGACTCGAGATTTACAATTGAAAATTACCAAGGGACAAACAATATGGCTTACACGGGAAGTGAGCGGTAAATTAATTAAAATAGAATTGGTCATGAGTTTGGCTGCTTCAGTCATTCCACAAAATCTGTTTGAACGGCATTTCAAAGATACTGAACTGAAGCCTGCAGATATCCAACTAAGAACTTATGCTGGAGGAAAGAGAATTCCTGTGGGAATAACATTTGTAAGAGTAAAATACAGCAAGCATTATGGCTGTGATTGGCTGAGACAGCTACAACTTGATTGTAGATCCATGCACCATTTGCATTGCATCCCCTGCAACGGAGTCAACTGAAGGTGAATTAAGAAAGTACTGGATAATTCCACAGCTGCGTTCAATGATCACACTGGAAAACTCAAACATATGAAGGTTAAAATAATGGTAAATAAAAGTGCCGCGCCCAAGTTGTACAAAGCCTGTCTAGTTCCTCAAACCATCTGTGATAATGTTGTCAATGAGCTAGATCACATAGAGACTGAAGGGAATATTTCCAACGTTGTGTGGAGCCCATGGGCACCACCAGTAGTCCCAGTAGCCAAGAAGGACATGTCTGTCAGGATCTGTAGTGATTTTAAGGTCTCCATCAAGTCAGTACTGAAAGTAGCTCAGTACCCTCTGCCCTGGATAGACCTTTGTAAGACTTTCTAGAGGAAAAGCACAGCAGTACCTCTACTTCCTTAGGAATTTGTGAAGATTCGGCATGACATCTAAAACTTTGACAAACTTCTATAGATGTGCAGCAGAGAGTATATTGAGTGGCTACATAGAGCGTTGTCGCAGGAAAGCAGCTTCTATCATCAGAGACCCCCACCTCCCAGGTCAAACTCTCTTCTCACTGCTGCCATCAGAAAGGAAGTACAGGAGCCTTAGGACTCAGAGCACCATGTTCAGGAACAGTTATTACCCCACAACCATCAGGCTCTAGAAACAAAGGGGATAATTTTACTCAACTTCTCTTTCCCCATCATTGAAATGTCCAACAGCCAATGGACTTACTTTCAAGGACTCTTCATCTCATGTTTGCAATATTTATTTATTTATTTATTTATTTGTTTATTCTTTCTTTCTTTCTTTTATTATTTGCACAGGTTGTTGTCCTTTGCACATTGATTGAACGCCCAAGTCGGTGTAGTCTTTCATTGATTCTATTATGGATTTATTGAGTATGCCCGCAAGAACATCAGTCTCAGGGTTCTATATGGTGACATATACTGTATGTGCTTTGATAATAAATTTAGTTCGAACTTTGAACTTTAGCAAAAAGAACTTAGCTGAAGCCTACCTACAGATGGAGATGGAAAAAGTATCCAAAGTATTTCTCACCATAATCACGCTCAAAGGGCTTTATTGCTATGGTAGGCTTATTTTGTCTCAAAGAAGATGGCACCAACAAACAACGCAACCAAAGGTGACGTCCTTCAGACAATTCACAAAACTACTTTTTTTACTTCTTCTTTCAAATATGATTCTGCCACTATTGGAACCTGTGATTTACAGTTTGATGGTGTGCTTTCAGGCTGATTGAGCCATCTGGTGCTTTTCTGTCTCTGAGGAAGTTCGGTGAGGTTTCAAGCGGAGTGGGTGGACAGGAGACGGGGAGTGAGCCCATGATCGACTCCATTTCTCGCCAATCCAGCCAATAATAAAGTGGAGCAAGATTGAAATCAACAATGATGAGAGTGAAAGATGAGCATGTGTTCAGTGCTGTCTGCCTGTGTTTGACCAGTCCCTCACTCCCTCGCTCTCTCTGCTGCTGAAGGAAGGCGCCTGCATTTGACTGGTCTCTCTCTTCCTCTCGTTTGATAGTGGAGGATGGCGTCAGAGTCTTGGGTCTTGGGCAAGGTTTAATCAACATAGTTTGTTGAGTGAACACTACAGTTCATGTTATTTGTGTTTCTGCTCTCTGGTTACTTTTTTTTATTGCTATTTTGTGCGATTTTGATTGGGGCAGACTGGCTCTACGGCCTGCAGTCAATGAACAACACAACACTGAACTGAACTAAACTGAACTAAACTGAACATTCCTAGACTGTTTCAATGACTTTGTGGTTTGATGTTTTATATTCTGTGTTTTTCACTTTTTTTTGTTGTTTGCATGATTTGTTCTTTTTTTTTTGCACATTGATGTTTTCTTTGCACGGGCTCCATGGTGTTTTTTTGTTTCATGGCTGTCTGTGCAAAGCCAAATCTCAGGGTTGTATATTACATAAATACTATGGTAATAAATCTACGTTGAATCTTTGTATCTTTTTGGAGTATCATCTGCACTTGTACGCTGGCAGAAAGCTATGGACCAGGTTCTGCAAGGCTGCCTTGGCACTCAGTGTTACCTGGATGACATCATTCTTACCAGTGACAATGACAAAGAACATCTCCAAAATCTCAGTACAATGTTAAAAAGATTAGAAGGTTATGGGCTCAGAGCACAATGCAACAAGTGTGAATTCTTTAAACCAAGCATCACTTACTGTGGTCACTCCAGTGACGCACAGAGATTACACAAGTGTGCTGAAAAAATTCAAGCAGTAGATGCCCAAGACCAAAGGATGTGTCACAGTTGTGGTCCTTTTTAGGATTTGTAAATGACTATAACAGATTCTTGCCAAACCTGGTAACTGAGCTCCACCATTGAGCTCATTACTATAGATTGGGAAGAAATGGCAATGGATAAAACAGTGTGACTTTCCAAAAGACAAATAAACTGGTGATGTCAGACTTTGTACTCACACATTATGATCCACATCGTCCAGTGAAGCTTAACTGTGACACCTCACCTTATGGCAGTGGTCCCCAACCACTGGGCCGCAAAGATGTGCTACCAGGCCGCAAGGAAACGCTATGATTTGGCGATATGAAATGATATGAGTCAGTTGCACCTTTCCTCATTCCCCGTCACGCACTGTTGGACTTGAACACCCTCCACCCCCCGGTCGGCCAGTCTGCAAGAATATTGTCAATATTAAACCGGTCCGCAGTGCAAAGAAGGTTGGGGACCCCTGCCTTATGGTATATGTGCAGGCATGTCACTTGTTATGAGTGATGGATATGAACACTCATGTCCCTGCATCACATTCCCTTACTGCTGCAGGTAAAAATTACGCACAGATTGACAGAAAGCCCTTGAGTCTGGTTTGGGGTGTAAATTGTTTTAACCAATTTACCCTCATTGCTGATCATCAACCACTAGTGTCCATTTTCAATCTACAGAAGAGCATTCCACTACCAGCAGCAGCACGAATGCAGAGATGGGCTCTGTTTTGTGGAGGATATAACCACAAGATGAATCCCAGTTCAGGCCTGAGAATGAGGAATGAGCTGATCTTTGGTTGATTTAAGCTTAGGGCCAGAAAGAAAGGTTGGGGTGTCAGGCCCAGGGGCAAAGGATGGGCTAGTGTTCTGTGAAGTTTACTTGTCTCTGTGGTGAACTGAAGCTGTGGCCTGCAATTAACAGGCTCTGAACTGGCTACAGAGATGAAATGCCTTGGTGGCTGTAGACTCACTTTCATGATTTTAGTTCTGAGTGTTACTTGTTTGCATTTTATTGTTTGCACAGTTCGTTCTTTTTTCACACGCTGGGTGTTTGATGATCCTTTTTATTGGGTTTTATTGTTTGTTTCTGTGGCTGTCTGTAAAAAGATGAATTTCAAGGTTGTTTATAGCATGCATACTTTGATGATAGAAATACTTTGAACTTTGTAAAGGACAACAGATCTTGGAAATGCTGATATATTGTCCTGCCTACCCTTGGGAAAAGAAATACCCGAAAAAACTGCAAATGGCTTGGCAGGAAGGTTTCTCTGGAACTAAAGTAGACTCTGAGCAATATTAGCAGAACACACCACTCTGATGCAGAATCAGAAGCTCTCAAATTTCCTCCTTGCATATCGCAATGCAGCACACTCCATAACCAACAACTCACCCGCTATGCTGTTCCTACGTCATCCCTTGCACTCACACTTGGATCTCCTCAACCCAATCTCAGAAGGAGAATGCAGGACAGGCAGCTGAGACAAATAGAAAGCTCCTCAAACACTCTGGCGAGGGACTACAGAGGTGATCAAAAGTGGGTACTTGGAATGATTACTGGACCACTCTCCTGCATAGTGCAGATTGCTACTGATGTCACCTGGAGACAACCCATTGATCAGTGGAGAGCAGAGCTGACTGTTAGAAGAGGAGGCTGTCCAGGGCTGTCAGAACCACTTTGTACAGCGCCAGACTCAACTCTTACAACCACCATGGAGAAGGCCCCAGAATCTGAGATTTGTTTCACAGGCACGTCTCACCTGCCAAGCAGAGTGACCCAACCACCCCCCCACGCATCAGGAAAGATGTTATCTCACAAGAGTAAGAAATCCTCCACAGCGATTAACATCTCCTCCACTATCTCCATCAGCACAGACAAACCACAAGGCTGTGTGCCTAGTCCCCTGCCCCTGCTCTACTCACCTTACACTGTGTGGCCCAACAGAGCTCCAATGCCATATTCAGTTTGCTGACGACACCACTGTCTTAGGCCAAATCAAAGGTGGTGACAAATCAGCATACAGGAGGGAGATTGAAAATCTGGCTGGTGGTGCCATAACAACAACCTCTTACTCAATGTCAGCAAGACCAAGCAGCTGATTATTAACTTCAGGAGGAGGAAACCAGAGATCTACAAGCCAGTCTTCATTGGGAGATCAGAGGTGGAGCGGCTCTGCGACTTTAAATTTCTCAGTGTTATTATCCACAACCTGTGGACTCCCTTTCAAGGACTCTTCATCTCATGATCTCGATATTTATTGCTTCTTCATTTATTATTAATACTTTTTTTTGTATTTGCACAGTTTGTTATCTTTTGTACACTGGTTGTCCATCCAAGTTGGTGCAGTCTTTCATTGATTCTATTATGGTTATTATTCTATTATGGATTTATTGAGAATGCCCACAAGAAAATTAACCTCAGGGTTGTATATGGTGATATATATGTACTCTAATAATAAATTTACTTTGAACTTTGTACTTTAAATCTTAGGCCTGAGTGGGACAATTCGAAACTTACTATGCTGCTGATGTCTATCCAGTAGTTGCATTATATAGTACACTGTCTATTAATGAGATACATCCTATATTGAGTTAGAGTTTATAGCAGAGACGAGTGTAGTGTATTTAATATTTTGGTAATATTTGAGTATTATTGTAAGTATGTTGTTTGATTAGGCATTCTTTGTTTACATGAACCATTGCTGGTTATATGTAAGGAGTAACTGAATGGCGTTTGTCATTATGACAGCAAGTCATATGTGAGCACCTCACTAAATATGGGAAAGTACAAACTAAGTAGACCCATATCCTCGGCTCCTGTGCTTTTCTTTCAATGGGTTACAAAACATAACGCTGTCCTTAAGCCTGGTGGTACATGCTTTCATGAATTTACTTGCACAATCCTAAACATATCTCAGCAACTAAACACTGTGGACCATTTCCTGCCCTACCATAGACTTGGCTCTGACTGTGTTATTTTTTTCCACAAATGCCTTGATTCTGAGTATTTTTCTCATCACAGTTTTGTATAATTTATGAATAACTCATGAACAATTTAAGTTCCATGTGCTGTCTGAATTTACAACTGATTCCTTCTCCAAGTGTTGTCATCTTGTCAAAATGGAGAGGCTGGTGATCTCCTGAGATCCTGAGAGTGATGCCGTCTGGAGTCTAGTCGTCTGGCGTCTAGCCTATGATAGGGTCATTAATAACAGTTAGGTCAAAAATGAGGTACCTGTCAAAGAGTGATCCAACCAAGACCTCAACGATGGAGTTGGCAGAAGATGATGACCATCACATCAGCAGTGATCTTGCATTCCACGCCACTGGACCTTGACCCCAAATTGTGAAGGACTGTGTGTTAACAACCAATGCATCAGCCTCCCCATTTTTAAAAAAATCACGCACGGGCATTGTCCATGCAACTACTCGGAAACTCCTTGGGAGAACGTCATACTATTACTACTACCACCACATGTCTGTAGCTGCTGCAAGCAGGTTTTTCATTGTACCTGTACCTACCATACTTGTGCATATGACAATAAACTCGACTCGATTTGACTTGACTTGAATGCCACTTGTGTGGTTGTAATGACAACAAATCTCCCAAGTGTGGAATCCATCCAACAACTCATAAAGTTCCGCTTGGGCCCAGCTGCGTAAATAAACGTTTGGCTAACGGTGACCTTTGGGAGGGAAGACCTTTGAAAATAATCATCCCAACAGGATGGTACGCTGACCCAGGGATCTGACAACGCTCAGATGAAGTTTCAATGAAAGCAGTGCCGGGATTTTGATCTCCGCAGGTTGAAGCTTCTATTCCGCAGAATGCCTCCAAGCTGATTAAACTACCTCAGGATCAGGAGTTATGGGAAGCCCAGGATTGGTAATGAGTGGATAAGGAGACTTAAAAAGCTGGATCACCAGTTTGTATGCAGCAATGTAATCATGTGCTGTTGGCTCACTCTACTATGAGCTTAGTAATAGGATTATCAGGCAGGCAGGTAGAAAGAGTCAAGGGTGTGCACACATCCTTCTTAAAGGATCCCCACTGACTCTAGGAGATCCCTGGCTCATGTAATTGGTAATTGATTTATTATTTCACATGTACCGAGACATAGTGAAAGACATTGTTTTGCAGGCTATTTATACAGATCACTCCAAAATATGCACAATGAGGTAGTACAAAGGAAAAAACAATAACAGAATGTGGTACGTATATAGTGTTACAGTTACAAAGAAAGGGCAGTGCATGTAGAAACTAAGGTGCAGGGGCCAAGAAGAGGTAGGTTGAGAGATTAGCAGTTATATGAGAGTTCCATTCAAGAGCATCCTAAAGGCAGGGTAGAAGCTGTCATTGAGCCCCATAGTGCACATTTTCAAGTTTTTGTCTCTTCTGCCTACTGGAAGCGGAAGAGGAAAGAAAATGACTGAGGTGAGGGGGCTCTTGATTCTGTTGCTGGCCTTCCCAAGACAGCTGGAAGTGTAGACAGTGTCCGTGGTGGGGAGGTTGGCATGCTTGATGGACTGGGCTGTGTCCATAACTCTCTGCAAAAGTTTGAGAACTTCAGATCCGTACATCAGGAGCATACAGGAGCTCTGCATAGGTGGTAGAAGAAACATACTGTCCCACAAGCTATCCCGTTTGTTGGTTCTAACATCATATAACATATAACCATATAACAATTACAGCACGGAGACAGGCCATTTCAGCCCTTCTAGTCCATGCCGAACTCTTACTCTCACCTAGTCCCACCGACCTGCACTCAGCCCATAACCCTCCATTCCTTTCCTGTCCATATAGCTATCTAATTTAACTTTAAATGATAACATCGAACCTGCCTCAACCACTTCTGCTGGAAGCTCATTCCACACAGCTACCACTCTCTGAGTAAAGAAGTTCCCCCTCATGTTACCCCTAAACTTTTGCCCTTTAACTCTCAACTCATGTCCTCTTGTTTGAATCTCCCTCACTCTCAATGGAAAAAGCCTATCCACATCAACTCTGTCAGTCTCCTCAGAACACAGGAAACAGGAGTGGAAGTAAGCCCAAAGAAAAGTGGTGTTGTTTTCTGCAGGAGCTTTGGGCATTGCTCCTGGGGATCTCCCACTCCTCGAATCACTGGAGGAGCGCTGGGCAGTTTTGCACCCTTCGACAAATGCTGGTTCACCTGCAGCATGGCACCTCCCAAACACTGCCTCTCCCTCACTCCACAATGGAGTGATGACCTGCATGAAGAAAAGGTGCTAGCTCCTGGTTGCTCTAAGCGTTGGAAGACCTCCAGGTTCTTAGTATAGGGTAAGCAATGGCTGAAGCTTACAAATTGGCAACTGAGATCTCCAGATAAGGGCACTGGGAAAACAGATGTTAGCAATACAAACAAAAACACTTACTGTTCATTCAATGGCTACTTAATTCTATCCTATCACAGTCATCCGCTGTTTTCCCACCCACTGCCCTCCTCCAACTTCTCTACTTCCTCAACAAACTAACGTTCATCTCTTGTCCAGTTCTGATGAAGGGTCCCGGAGCAGACTGTTGACCTGAAATGTTAAAGGGACAGGAAATTGCAGAATCACAGTACAGTTTACTATTGTATGGTCTCAACCTGAGGTATCAATCATCCCTTTGCCTCAGCAGATGCTGCCTGACCTGTTGAATGTTTCCAATATTTTCTGTTTTTATTTCATGTTATTTGTTTCATTGTTCCCTCTGTTTGCATTGTCACAGGGATGGTTATAAATTGGAGACACAAGAGATTGTAGATGTTGGAATTTGGAGCAACCTACAAGATGCTGGAGGATCAGGCAGCATCTGTGGATAGAAATAGGCGGTTGATGTTTCAGCTCGAGACCCTTCATCTGGACTCACATAAGACCATGTCCTTCCACAGTTGCTGCCTGACCGATTGAGTTCTTCCAGCATCTGGACTGATGGTTATAAATTCTTGATTAATGCTTCCTTAACTCTCTCTGAAGGTAATTTTGTCTGTTACATTTGTTACAACAGACTTTGTTGAAGAATGCTACTCTGGTTGAACTGTGAGGTTTCTTGTCTTTTGAATAAGAATATTGTGTTCAACGCTTACTCACACAATCTCGGCTGACCTCACAACCGGGGGAAATTCCCATTGTAATGGTGAGGGCTACCAGGTTCAAATACAGAATAGGACTGAATTCAAGTCATAGAAACATCACAGAAACAGGCGCTTTAGCCCACCGTGCTGAACTTCAAGTACCCATTTACAAGCATTGATCCATTATTTGTAATGCCCTTGCACATCTAGATACTTCATAAATGTTCTGGAAAAATCTGTTTCCAACATTCTAATGGGTGGACTTCAACCACCCCCTAGGTTAAAAAATTCATCCTCGGATCCTCTTTGAACCTCCTAATGCTTACCCTAAACCTAACCCCTTGAGACAAGCTATCAGGCTGAGATTCAAAGAAGTAAAGAGAATATTAAAATCCCAAATGTAAGGCTCTTCGTTAACATTCCTCTCTTGTGTGACTGAAGAAGGTTCAGACTGGTGTATTTGGAATCTTGCCTGTGATAACTGACGTCAGCCAACCATAATAAATTTGTGCAAACATTTTCAGATATTCTTTCCTTACAAATTAGTGGTTGTGAGGTTGGTTAGATGAAAATTAGAGTAACAAAACCCTTTACAGGCTGTGAGTGAAGTTGTCCAATAGACAGCTCAATTAATTCTTTCAGTTTCAAATGCCATGTGATTTATGATGTCCCCAGGCCAGGAGAATGAGTATGGATGCAAATAAATGGAGAAAATACTGGAAACACTCAGCAGGCCAGTCAGCTTCTGTGGAGAAAGACGAAACAGTCTGAGATTATTCATCAATATGGATACAAATCCTGGTACAAAAACTGCTCATTGAAGTGACTTAATTGTGTAACTGCTTTATTATTTCACCTATACCAAGAACCAGTGGAGAGGTTTGTTCATGTGTCATCTCGAGGCAGACACAGTAGTGAAATTTAAGAGACTATTAGACAGGTATATGGAAGAATTTAAGGTGGGGGGTTATATGGGAGGTAGGGTTTATGGATTGGCACAACATTGTGGGCTGAAGGGCCAGTACTGTGCTGTACTATTCTATGTTCATATAAATAAATAAAATGCAAGGTAGGTTTGATGAGATTAGGAGTTATTCTTTATTATATGAGACAGTGATCAGGAGCCCATCTTTCTCAATTTTAAAACCCACAAAGTCCAAGCAGATATACAAAACAGTCCCAAAACACGTTTTATATCACTATGTGACTACTAAACCCACCCCGCCACCTCCTGCAATGTGCTGATGAACAGGCATCAATGTTTGGGCCAATGTTTTAGATCAGGTTTAATAACATACTTCTAAATTGAGGCAGGATGCACATTACCTCTGCCTGTCTTTGCTAGCCAGTAAAAGCATTCTCAAACTCAGAGCATTTCTTGTTTTCAAAGTTTCGCCTTTAAGGTAACTTAAACCATTCTCTCCTGGCTGGTCCATTCTCACTGCCACCTTCCACAGGGAACTGAACATGATTAAATATCTACTCATGTTTTGATAAAATATGCTGTGGTAAAGCAGAATGTGGAAGTGGTTAGTTGTAGCTTTGTCCTTTCTGTCCCGTGGTAGCGTTTCCACAGCTCGCAAGGCAAGAGCAGCAATTGGCAAAGTATCAATTTAAACAGGGTTGTAATTTTGTTATTTCAAGTAATTTTTTGTGTGAAATCACAGCTTCTCCCAGGAAGGACTGTTGAGGAAACACACTTAAATTCACTCTTGCAACACTTTTTATTTGCATCCAGCAAGTATTCCTGCATTATGTGAAGTTACACAGGAATGTTTGGGAGAGCATAACATGCCACAGCACCTCAGACAGTCAAGTTTAATATTGGAGGCAGGTTTTGCCCTACTGTGATGGTGTAAACCCATGCAGCAGGGCAGTACAGTGAAAGAGTGCAAAGTGGACCAAGAGAATGTAGCCAGGAATTGAGGGTCTGAGTTATATAGAGAAATTGAACATGGTAGGACTTTATTCCTTGGAGTGGAGGAGACCTTCTTGGCTGTCATATGGATCTGATGATGACAGCACATGGAGAAGGCTGTGCAGGGGAGTTTTTCAAAGTGTTGCACAGAGGCAGTTCCACTTTCTCAGCCCCAGAAGTCTGGATCCAGTGATGAGAATAGTTGTCACAACTGGGGCCATCCTTGGTTGCAGTGGATGGACTGAACTTCTTCTGTGCCTTGTCGTGCCCTTCATTCTCCATGGAGCTTTGCAGAACTGCCTTCCAGGCTGTTGGTTCTCATCTGCCCAGAGTGCTAGAGTTGACTTTGCATGCTAGGACAGGTATGTCCTATCTCACCAGGGTATGAAGCCGCCGGCTACCCTCTGCTGGTACATCCTGCCTGTTGAAATGGTGTACTGGGGTATGTCATTGTCACGTGCAAAGAGCTACTTGGGTCAACAGGCAAGAGCTGAGTGTCCAGTGAAGAACAATGGTCAGTGAGGAGCCGCAGATGGACATGACAAGCCCCTTCACCAGAGGTGTTACCCCTGGACACCCCATACACCTTTATAGAGTAAGTATGGTATAAAGTCATATAGGCATTGATAGTGTTTTAGTGTTTTACCCAGAGAGACAAACCTAAAACTAAAGGATATAGAACAGGGAACTATACAACGCAGGAACAGGTGTTTGTCTCATGACGTTGTGCCAAACTAATTATGCTATTGCCACTAATTAAATTAATCAGATGCATAGGTTTAAGGTGAGAGAGGAAAGATTTAAAAAGGAACTGAGGGACAACTTCTTCATACAGAGGGTGTTACGTATTTGGAACGAGGTGCCAGAGGAAGTAGCTGAGTCAGGTACGATAATGCATTTAAAAGATGCAATAATGCATTTAAAAGATTTAAAAGATTTAAAACATCTTGGTCAGCATGGACCCCTAGACTGAAAAGCCTGTTTCCTTGCTACAATACACTATAGCTCAGCTGCACTACTCTGTTTCAGGGTAAAAATGGGAGAGATCGTCTTCCCTGATCCCCATCCTCAAAGCACAGTGTGGTGCTACTCACACTTGTGTTCTGTTAACATTACTTTTGACATCCGGAAGATTAATTGGTACGTCCTTTGGACAAATTCCCCCATAGAAAATGGCTTCCTTGCTCTGGTTAACTGCTTAAGACTCGCATCCTGTCATGGACAGAATACTCCACTGATTCGTCAGCATTTGGTTTGTAATAATACACTGTCAAGAATGACCCCACCATCTCTTGCCAATCCTTGTCACACAGGGCACAGTGGAATAACAGATAGAGCCACGCCTCTCAGCCGCAGTGACCCAGGATCAA
Organism: Mobula birostris; assembly: GCF_030028105.1. Lineage (NCBI taxonomy): Eukaryota > Metazoa > Chordata > Chondrichthyes > Myliobatiformes > Myliobatidae > Mobula > Mobula birostris. The sequence continues at coordinate 119,061,486 of NC_092370.1, read as the reverse complement.
TCCTGACCTCCAGTGTTGTCTGTGTGGAGTTTGCATGTTTTCCGTGTGATCCTGAAGACGTTTCTTTCCACATCCATAGGTAGCGAATTGGAATCAGAATCCGATATATTATCTCTGACATGTGTGATACAAAATTTGTTACACATAAAATCAATATGAGTTGCAAAAATAAATAAGTAGTGCAGAAAAAGGAATGATGAAGTTGTGATTATGGGTTCATGTGTCATTCGGGTTCAGAGGGTTCATCCTGGGTAGTGAGGGTGCTTAGTGATGGATGATGCCTTCCTGAACCACAGTCTCTTGAAGAGGTTCTTGATGGTGGGGAGGGTCATGCTCGTTAAGTTTTCAGCCCTCTAAAGCCGCTTGTGATCCTGGTCATTGGAGCCTCCATCCTGTTCAGAATGTTCCCTACCCTATGTCAATAGAAATTTGTAAGAGCACGTTAAAAGTTCTGCGCAATGTTGTGGGCTGAAGAGGCTGGACTGCTGTAATGTTCTATGTTCTTTGGTGACATACTGAATCTCCTCAAATTTCTAACAAAGTAAAGCCACTGGCATGCCTTCTTCATAATTATATTGTGTTTTTCCCAGGGTCTGAGTGTATTAAATTTGCTGACTGTAAAGTTCTAAACTCAGATGAAGATCTGAAGCCCTATCTGATACAGATAACGATAGGTACCATCACCAAAAGGGAGGCTATACTGTAGCTACCTACTCTTCAAAGACTGGGTCACTCACCTGTTTATCTTTCATGGCAAGTTTAGCTGCCAATACCCACCATTTGAGTGGTGGGTCTCCCCTCTGTACCAGGGATGAGATACTTACAGCTAACAAGGTAGTTTAAACACAATTCATTTATTTTTAGTGATACACATATAAATCCAGACAAAATTCTTCAAACACATTTAAAACTCATTCAGGATATCTATCTTATAAAAGATTTTAAAATTACAAATGATTGCTAAAACACAAAGTACTTACAAAACAATTCCTGGAAGTTAAAAAGACAGGCCAACAAGTTGCTGACAAATGAATCATCCATTGCAGAAAATGAGGGCAGAGGAATGGTTTCTAATCATCCCATCTTTCTGTCATTCTTCTTATTGTTCCTTGACCATTCCTAGCAAGCATGGCTGCTTTCTAACATTTATACTGTTTTTCTGCCACTTGAGTGACATCGCATGCACGTAATATTTTTTCCGATCTTTTTACACAAATAGTCTAAAAGATTCTGGTGATAGAGTTTCAGGATACCCACAACTAATGCTGTGAAGCTGATTCCATGAGCACACAAATGTTGCAACTGTTAACAAATCAGATATTTGATGTGCTATCCGATAGTATCAATCTGGTCTGCAAACTTACCAGCATTTCCTGTTTGGAGCAGGTTTACCAACATAACTCCATTGTCAGACTAGCACTTGTGTTCTATAGACAGTGCTGTTTGTTCGCAAAGCTATCCTTTTAACTTCAGACTGATTATTGCTTGGCATTTACATTAAGAACTGAAGACTGTCTCCTGTTTACAACAAGAAGCTGAATAAAGAAAATTAGTTGGAAGTTTGACTTTCTCAAAAAATAATTATTTGAGCTCTCGAAGTTTCAACTATTGGGTTACAAAGCTGAGCTTGGCAAAAAAGAAGGTCTCCTGGCCCTGGACTGTGAATATCCATCTCACTCCCCCCCTTGCTAAGTGAAGGCTTTTAGCCCAGCTTCTCTTTACGGAAATCAGTTTCGAGAGCAGACTCCTGCCAAGACTCCTCTTGGGATCACTCCACCAACCATTCCAGTAGATTACCAGTTCAAGAAGAGCTTTCCTTGATCCAATGCTGAAAGAACTCATTGAGTACTTCCTAATGTGTGATTTTCTACTTAGAGAATTCACTTTCTTCATATTGGCTGCATACATTTCTGAAACCTCTAAGGACTGTTACCATTATAACTTTTCCATAACTGTGCAACAACAAAGCATCAATGTCCAGTTTATAAATCCATGTTATTTCATCTTTAAGATTTTCTTCCTCACCTACAGTTTTTGCTCTTTCCTTGCTATAAGTTTATCTTTGCCACAGTCAGTTCATCAGGTCATCAGCTGGTAATGCACTTTACTGAGCTGAAGATAGCTCATTTCTTTCACAGGGTGTTGGCGTTGCTTTCAATGAAGTGGGCAAATACTATTCAGGTTTTCTGAAAACAAATCTAGTAAACAAGTTACTGATTGTATATTCTTGTCTTTTTTCCCCTAAGGATTAATAATTTAACATTTTAGTTATAAAAAAGTATATTCATCAGTTACAAGATTTCACAATATGTTAATATACAAAGAAGGTGAAACATTTATGGTAGTGAAGTAAGCAAGTGTACGGTTCTCCTGTTGAGAATTCTGTCTGTACTTTTGACTCTGGGTGACCAAAAAAAATGTCGGAACATAGGGGTTGGTTATGGTCCTCCTAAAGGAGTGAACACCCTCTTTAGCCTCAGCCAAAGTGAGGAAGATCCTAGCCAGTGTAAACATAGAAACATAGAAACATAGAAAATAGGTGCAGGAGTAGGCCATTCGGCCCTTCGAGCCTGCACCACCATTTATTATGATCATGGCTGATCATCCAACTCAGAACCCCGCCCCAGCCTTCCCTGCATACCCCCTGACCCCCGTAGCCACAAGGGCCATATCTAACTCCCTCTTAAATATAGCCAATGAACTGGCCTCAACTGTTTCCTGTGGCAGAGAATTCCACAGATTCACCACTCTCTGTGTGAAGAAGTTTTTCCTAATCTCGGTCCTAAAAGGCTTCCCCTCTATCCTCAAACTGTGACCCCTCGTTCTGGACTTCCCCAACATCGGGAACAATCTTCCTGCATCTAGCCTGTCCAATCCCTTTAGGATCTTATATGTTTCAATCAGATCCCCATAAAGCCATGCAAAGCTGTGGGGCCGGACAACGTACCTGGTCAGGTGTTGAGGAACAGCGTGGCCCAGGAAACAAAGAACATAATGCACATTTCTATCTCCTTGAATCAGTCCACTGTCCCTGCAGGCTTCAAGGCAGCCACCACCATTCTGGTCCCCAACAGAAGGACAGTAACGGACCTAAATGATTACAACCCAGTGGCACTGACTTCAACAAATAATGAGCCACTTTGAGTGGCTGGTAGTAGATCGTATAAAATCCCACCTTCCAGCTAGAGTAGACACTTTCCTGTTTGCCTACCACTCAAACCAGTTCATTGATGATGCCATAGTCCTGTCCCACCTAGAAAATGATACCTCATACATCAGAATGTTCTTCATCGACTTCAGCTTGGTGTTTAACATGGTTATCACTCAAATGTTAGTAGGTAATCTCTTCACTGGGACTCAACACCATTTACCCCATTTTTCAACATGTATTCAAGGTCAATCTGAAATATAATTGGATTTGTAAGCACACCACTAGTTCAGAACTAATATTTGTTATAAGGTATTATTCACACCATGGTATGAACTATTCGTAGCTGTTTGACTAAGGGCAAATAGGAAATCTGGGTGGATCCAATAGTCTATGGGGCTAAGATCTCTAAAAAGCTCATTGAACTTATCAGTTTCAGTTGACCATGGAGAGAAACAATTTTGTTTTATCTCACCTTCTATTTCAGTACACCTTTCCATCTTATCTTCCCATGCAAAAATCGGATCCGTGGCATTGCCAAGACATTCAGAATATAGAGCAGTAATGCAGAAAATTGTCATGTTACCTTGACGCTTAACAATGGAGTGGAATAGTGGCCATAAAAGGAGAAATGGAAACATCTAAAATCCTTCAGCTAGTTGTTGTCTATTAAAGGAAAGTCCATTAAGATACCAATCTAATGCAGAAGAGTCTTCATTAAAAATGTTTTTCCACAATGCTTCAGTCTAATGGTTTCAATATTGAGTGGGACCATTCAATGTCATCACAGTCTCTATACTTTTCTTCAGGTGTGGAGGGATCCATGTCAAGTAATTCCTCTGTTAGCTTTCCTTCTGTAACTGGGCTGGAATATTTCAGTTTTGTTGGCATTGTCATTAATCATTTTCGCAAGTGATCCTTTGCCTTCCCATGGTTCTACGTTCACCTTGGCTGCAATGCAGTCACAGTCAACGTTCAAGCGGACAGGAACTTTGCCAGAAGCAAAGATTAAGTGTTCTGTGTATTAGTTCAGATGTGACCAATGGCTAAGGACCATTCGGTGATACTTAAATTAGATTCTTCATTGGTCACAGATCTTTGTCCTCTAATATTCTCTTAGTCATTAAACTTAGAGGCGTACGTACCAGATGAAAAAATTTCCATAGTAAATGCAACTTTGTCTGCTGAAAAGGGAATGTTAAGTAAGCCGGCACTGAATAATATTTTTATAAGCACAATTTGTAAAAGTAAAGTATAGCAAGAGCAGCATTTCTTCCTGGAGTTGGAGTCTTTCTTACTCTGAAAACAACAACACATTCTGGATGTATTACCCTTGGGCAATGTATCTATGAGATCTTCCTCAACTGACAGGAGTTATTACATTTTTTTTAGATCTAAACTTGTGTTTTATCTTTCCAATAGATCTCAATGCCTTCCCACCGGGGTGTAGGGGCTCCTTGTTGGACCCATGTATTAGTCTAATATAAGGATTCCATTCATTCTGGGGGATAAATTCTGCTGGGACAGGTTTCATATGATCTATGGAGACAGTTTTACTTATAGTATTGTAAGGGTTTCTTCTTTTATGTTACTGCTAAGGTGAATAAAATAGCTTCTCTGTACTGTTAACTGCTGAGACAGTGGTTCACTATAGCAGTAAGTTTGGATTATAATTAGTGATAACAGGACATGTATTCATTTGTTAACCAATTGGGATAGATGTTATTTTTTCTGTCTGTGTGAAAGCTGTTAGTTTGCGCAGGCTTCGGGGGAGAAGGCGCGAAGAGGATGAAGAGAGAAGACGTAGCTTGAGGAGATGGTTGCCGGACCCACTGGGGCTGAGCTCAGGGCAGGAGCCTAGGGGTCAACGATGAGCGAAGGAGGATCAACGAAAGGGAATCCGTGAGCTCCAACGTTTGTGCACTGGACATGTTTATGAGATTATTGGCACCTTTTATCTGTTTTCCTTTTCTTCTGTTTCTCTACTAACCCCATACTTAAATATAAGATCTTAATCATTTAACCGCACATTGTGGACTGAATGTTATTTTGGGGTACTGATGTTACACAGGGGACACAACACACAGCATCCACACTAACTTGATTACCCAGTTTGGCGGGGCTGAAGGCAGCTCCTCCTAGGCGGGAGCGAGCTGAGTGAGCCTGAGGCTTACCAGGGGGCTTTACCCTTCCTGTCTTGATTGCCATAGTCCTATCATTGATAACCTTGGTAAGAAGACAAGGAGGTTTCCATTTAGGATGGAAACCAGGGTTGGAATTATTTTTATGGAATTTCTTTTCTTGGACCCAGTCCCCTTTTTGAAGAGTTCAAGCTTTCTTGTCAGGTTATTTTGCTTTTTCTTGGATTCCCATAAACTCTCTCAATCCCTTGAGAAGAGTTGTACTAGTGTAGACGCTGGCTGGTCTGAGTTAGGGATCTGGAGTATATTTAGGTAGACATTGTACATTACAAAATAAGGTGTAACATTCTTGTGTATTCCTATTTTCATATTGGCATATTGTTGCACTTCAGGGGCAAGTGTAGCCCACTTTTAGCCTCTAGAGTAGACCAATTTTGCCAGGCCCTGCTTAATCTCCTGATTCCTTCCCTCCACCATGCCACTTGATAGTGGGTGGAATGGAGTGATGATCTGCACTTGTGCAATATGCCTATTTGTTCATACTAGGTCTGAAAGCCTTTACCAATGAAGGAAGACCTTGGTTGGCATCTATATAGACAGGGGTGCCAGCATGTGGGAATATGGAGTTTTGGAATGCCCTGACGATTGTGGCCTTACTACAAGAAGTTGTGGGGACTAACCACAAATATCAATGATCACAAGGATGTGCCTATTAGGTTTCCAATACGGTAGGTTGCCTTGGGATGCCAGAAAAGGGACTACAGTATTTACTCAATTTGCCACACCCATATTCTGCAGTTAGTTTTGATTGTCTTATAGGAGGTGGTCTTGTGAGTGCTCCTTTAATATAGGCCAGACATTTTTGACAATTTGCAACAAATTGCTTACAATCACCCTCAACATATAAGGCCAGCTTTCGCATGAGTGGCTTGTCTGCCACTGTGATTGAGTCTGAATGGTTGGTGGGCTTCTTGAATCAGTTCTTCCCACCTGAGGCAGGATGGATTTGCTTCTTCATCTTTGTAGGACAGCAAACTCAAACCTTATCTTCTCCATCAGCTGTATTGGAAATCCTCTGGGATTTAGTTCAGAAGTAGCAACATCTTGGTTATTTTTTATTTGTTGCTTAGTTACCACTAAAGCCCTAGTGCCCCTTACCATAGTAAGGTCCATCCTGACTTGTTCGCTTGTTCATTGGTTTGTTTATTACCATAGCTGTGTAAGTTGCCTGCAGCATGTCCCAAGATGTGTAACAGCTGTACTAATGGTCAAGTCAATAATAATTCATAAATATTCTTCCACGTAGACAAATGTGGAAGCAGTTTACCTCTGTGTGTTCTCCATCTGGTAGTGGACCAGATGGGAAAATCTCTTTCTACTGCATTCCTAACTTAACGAGGGTCAGTATTTATCAAGACTGGTTCTGTTGTATTTAACTGTTTTAAATATAACTCTGCAAATTAAGCTGTATGATTCCCTAAAGGATGAGCTTGCAACTAATGTAGTTCAAATTCAGTTTCCGATGTAATTTTTCCTTTTATAGTCCCTGCTCCTGCCTGTGATTGAGTGGATCCATCTTTCTGGATTTTCATTACTAAGCCATCACAGTACTATATTTGAGAATGGTGCTCTAAAGGATATCATGCTACATTGGGTTGTGTGGATGATGGCTCTGCATCTTCCATGACAGGAAAGGATTGTAAGTTATAGCTCTCAGGAATGTATCCTTACCTTACAGTGTAGTATTATAAAAGTGTTTGCCATTTCACGTATCCAGTTATTGTAACTCTCTGTTTATTTTTGGCAATTTGTTATCACTCTTCATAGCTGCAAACTCTGTATAATGATTGGTTTGTCCAGTTGCAGTGGTCTTTTACAATAAGTGTATGGAATACCATAATAAGACATCATTCTGAGACAGTAAATTTTTGTTCTGTTGGGGTGAGATTGTATGAGGTATAGTGTATAGGGCCTTTCTCCCTCATTATAGCAGATGGCTACAACAGTTTTTTGGAGAAACATGAATTTGTAGAACAAGAGACTTTATTAGATCTTTTGTCTGGAGGTCTATTCCTTGATAGACTGCATTGATCAATTTCTCTAGTGCCTCAAAAATTTCAGGGGTAAAACAAAAGGTTTTTCATTATTTGATGTACATCGATTGTATAATGGTTTTGACATTTGAGTATAGTCAGGTATGAAAGCTCTAGCATAATTCTACAGTCCGAGGGTTGAATGTAAGACTTATAGGGTCTTTTGATATCCTTCTTGAGCAACCTTTTATCTAAACCATAGATAAACCATTGCATGGAATAATGGACATTTCTCTGTATCCTACAGGAAGAGAGAAAGGGTTAAACCATGTCCCTGATTGGTAATTGCCAACCTTTTAATGACAGTCAAAATCTATGTTAAATGTTAGTGCAGTATACATCATCAACATATGCCCAAATATCTGGTGTTCCCTGTAGATTCAGAATGACTACTGTGGACTGTTCCAGCTGCAGACTTGTGGGAGATTGGCCCACAAGTTTGATATTGTAAGCCATCAGGTGCTGTAAAGGCTGTGTAGCATCTGTCACTTGCTGCCATTCTTCTTGATGTTCTTTGACCATTCCTAACATGCTTGACTGCTCTCTAAAATTTATACTGTTTTTCTATCACTTGGGCGACTTCACATGCATGTGATAATTTTTCAGAAACTTTACACAAATCATCTAAAAGCATCAAGGGACAGAGTTCCTAAATCCCAGAATTAATGCAGTGAAGCTGACTCTCTGAGCACATAAACCTTCCAACTATTAATAGATCAACTATATTGATGTGCTAAATTATAGTATCAATCTGGCTTGGAAGCTTCCTTAAACTAAGGGTCTGAGTGCAGGTTGGTGGGACTAGGTGAGAGTAAGAGTTCGGCACGGACTAGAAGGGCCGAGATGGCCTGTTTCTGTGCTGTAATTGTTATATGGTTATAAATAATTTAGCCATCGTTGTCTGGTTTGAAACAAGTCAATTAACATAATCCCTTTGTTTTGCACTACATTTCTTGAGCAGTCAGCCCGGCTGTTCTTGGCATCAGTCTGTGTTCTATAGACAGTTCTGTCTGTTTACAAAGCTCTCCTTTTAACTTCAGACTGATTATTGATTGCCACTTACATTAAGAACTGAAGACTGTCTCCTGGTTACGACAAGAAGCTGAGAAAACAATATTAGTTGGAAGTTTATTTTAATCAAAAACAATTCTTTGATTTCCAGAAGTTTCAGATCCTATGTTACAAAGCTGAGTTTGGGAAAAGAAAGGCCTCCTGGCCCTGGATAATGAATATCCATCACAAGGGTTGATCCTCTGATACCTTGATAACCAGGAACTTGAAGTTGCTCACCCTTTCCACTGCTGATGCTTGATGAGGACTGATGTGTTTTCTCTCAACTTCCTCTTCCTGAAGTCCACAATCAATTCCTTGGATTTGCAGAGAGTATTGGACATTTTCCTGTACCCTAGAGGAAGAGAGAAAGAGTAGGCTACAGGAAAAAGCATAGACCCGATGGCTGGATTGCCTCCTTCTATGACGTATGAAATTTAAAATTAACTACTGTTGATGTGTGGGCCAAAATTTGAATCTTGTTTCATTAACTGGGCCAGTATTTCAAATTACATCCACATGTACTTACTGGCATTTCTTCTAAAAGCAGCAGAAATGCAGTACTAGTTGCTAGTCTTGTGACTGAAAGGATCCCATAAGCCACACATCCTTTGAAGTCTGAAGGATTAATGTGCTTCATACCTCATTATAAGGAAGAAGGCCACTCTGCCCGAGTCTATGTTAGCTCTCAGAGTAATCCCATCAATCTCAATCCCCATTTATTTCTCTTTCAGCAAATAACGCCCACTGTGGGAAATTTACAGCCGCCAATTAACCCATCGACTGAGGACGTTGGAAGAAACCTGGTGCACCTGGTGGAAACCCATGCAATCACAGGGAGAACGTGTATATTCCCTGGAGGTCGGGATTGAACCTGGGTCTGTGCTGATGCTGTGAGCTAGTGGCTCTACTAGTTGCAACGTAGCCCCACCCCAATGTCTTTACGCTCATAGATTCGGATGAAACTAGCAGGCTATTGTTTTAGTTATCCATGAAGTGTTGGATAAATGACAGAAATTCCACCTAGCTGCTGTATGTGAACAAGATTCAGAGTCAGATTCAGATTTATACATGTATCACACGTATATTGAAACACACAGTGAAATGGCGAAATGTGTCATTTGCAGTAAGAATCAGTGGACTCAAGGATGCTTTGGGGACAGCCGGCATGTCTTGCCACTGATTCTGGTGCCAACATAACAAGCCCACAAGGTTCACAGAACAACGCAAGCAGCAGCAACAACATAGAGATCACAAGACAACAGCAAAATAATCCTCTTTCCTGTTCCTTCCGCCCACACACCTACTTGGACACCCAGACAGGCTTCCAACACCAGTACAGGCTACCTCCGGGCCTTGTCTCTGGCTTCTCAGTCTCATAGACATCGGTCCTCCAATTTCGGACTTCACCCCAGGACTCGCTGATCACGGGTTCGATCTCTGGGATCTGACATCTGGACTCACACAAATCCCCATCATTTTTTCACCTTTCATTTTATAATTGTGCACAACTGCCATGGCAGAAAATTACTTGGCAGTTGCCACTAGTAACACAGTGATGGAGAGCTACAGCACAGATCCAGACCCTTTGGCCCTCTGACCGTCAAGCATCCAGCTACTCTGATCTCACTTTCTTTTATTCTTCCCACATTGCTGGGCATCTTTTGTTTCCTGATACAGAAAATATTCAAAATGAAGCAGGCTGTAAATAAAACTCACTTTAAAATAGGATTACTGTATAGTAGTGTTGATCAGAGGCTGATCCTGACCAAAGGGTTTCGCTGACACTGGACTTTCTGCAATGAGTTCAACTTCCACTAACTCTATCTCAGCTGTTGGTTCTTGAAGCAGTGAAATTAACAGGCACAAATTGACCTAATATGTCAATCTTAAGGTCTAGTTACCCACGGGAAATTTCAGACCTTCAAAGCATCTTAACTTCAAAAGACATCAAAACATAATCCTTATTCTAGGAACCTAATCAGCACGACCTTTTGCCAGTCCACATCTGTGACCTCCCCTCCCAACACATCTCCCTTATTAGTACAATAACAACTATTTATTTTGCTGCTGATTTTTTTTCTCCCCGGTTAAGGATCCTGCTCGGTGTCAATACACCATTATTGGCCACACTGCCTGATTACTTTCTTGTCTCACCCGGAGCTTAGGATGGATTTTGCTCATGATCGTGGAAAAGACCTTTCCCATCCTTCTCTGCATTAGGTACGATTATAGCTGGAAGCAAAATGTGTATGATAACACATTGTCTATTAGGCATGAAACCTAGAGAGAGGAATTGTAATTGTCATTTTAACAATACACAGTGCATTGAGGAAGGTGATAGATTCGAAATACTTCACTAAAGCATCATCTTCGATGGTATTATGGACATTGTGCTATCAGAAGGGATTAGGTTCATTAGCCATTTGATTACTAATTGCATTAGTTCAGCATAACATTGTAGGCCAAAAGGCCTGTTCCTGTGCTGTACTGTACTGCTCTTTGTTCTACTAGTAAGTCACCCTGAGATTCTAACTGGGCACAAGTAGGAACTTGAGACTGGAGTGATTAAATTTAGGGGCCAGAGGATCAAGAGGCCAGAGTTGGAGGAATGTAAGCGAGGATTGGAGGATTGAAAGGCTGGAGGAGAGTAGAAGAAAAGAGAGGCGAGTGGAGGGAATTGAAGGCAAGGGTATGAATTCTACATATGTAGTTATAAAGTTGTTGGGTCATACGGCATGGACTAGGCACCACCCATTTACACCAATCTCATTTCACAGAACAGTACAGGAAAAGACCCTATGACCCTGTTGTGCTGAATTTATTCATCTAATGACACATAATTGCTTCTACCCCCACATAGTCCATAACCCACCATTCACTGCATATTCATTAAGAGCCTCCTAATCCCCACTATCATATCATTGTCCACCACCACCTCAGGCAGCACATTCTATGCATTGAATACTCTCTGTGTTTAAAAAAAAACTTGTCCTACCCACCTCCCTTAAACTTTCTCCCTGTCACCTTAAATGCATGGTCTTTAGTATTAGATATTTCAACCATAGTTTAAAACAAAGATGCCAGTCGTCTACCTAATTTTATAAACTGCTCTCAGGCTCCTCTCACAGCCACCACCACTCCAGAGAAAACAACCCTAGTTTATATAGTGAATGCCCTCTAATCCAGGTAGCATCCTGGTAACCATCATTGTAACATTAATTTAAAATGTTACCACATTACCATTAGAGCCTCCAGATTCAATCACTCATCTATAAATCAGGAGCAATTGATAGTGGCCAGGTAACATACCAACCCGCACATCTTTGCGACGTGAGCAAACCTGGAGCACCCAGAGGAAATGCAGATGGGCACAGGGAGAATGCGCAAACTCCGCACAGAAAGCATCTGAGGTCAGGTTTTGGAGTGAGTCTCTGGATCTGCACGAAACTGCAAGAAGCGGAGGGGAGGAGAAGATGGCGGCGCGACGCAGCGCGCGTGGCCGCTCCAGAATGATATTGGTATTTGTTAAGTAGGTACCGTGCACAATCCTGATTTGATGGAGACGGCCGTGAGAAGCACGGAGGAACATCTGGAGAAACTTCTGAAATGCCTACTTCGCTGCCGCTGCTACTGTGCGATTGAAAATCTCCGGAGGGGAAGGCCCCAAATCCTCAGCTTTGCCTATTGCTTGGCGGCCGGGGCTGGGGTCGAAGCGCTCAGCAGAGATGGTACTCGGTGCTCAGTGTTGGAGGGCTGGCGGAAGCTCAAAGTTTTTGGACGGACTCAAGAGTCGGCTGTGGTCGGGTGCTTCCAGGGCGCTGCATCAGCAAGTTTGCGGCGCTGGAGGTTCACGGCAGGGAGAGTTTTTCTTCCTTCTACCGTCTGCATGAGATGATGGGAATTTCGAGAGACTTTGAGACTTTTTTTTACCGTGCCCATGGTCTGTTCTTTATCAAGTTACGGTATTGCTTTGCACTTTTGTAACTATATGTTAGAATTATGTGGTTTTTGTCAGTTTTTCAGTCTTGGTTTGTCTTGTGTTTCTGTGATATCATACTGGAGGAACATTGTATCATTTCTTAATGCATGCATTACTAAATGACAATAAAAGAGGACTGCGTGTCCTCATAATCTAATCTAATCTAATATTCAAAGCCACAGCGTTGGAGAGTGGGGACTGTGGTGATCAGGATGAGTTAGTGCAGAGGGGTACACCCAGGGGCAAATCCAACCTAAAAAAATCTACATGACTATCCTTGTCAGAAGTTTGTTCCTTTCAAACTAGGTACCATGAAGTGTTTGAGCTGTCAGTCTGAAGACAGCAAAGGCACTGTCTAAACATTTGAGTCTGCTGTTGGAAGTGTCCCTGAGGGCCTCATGTCTGGGGGAAGTTCCATAAGGTGAAGGTCAAACTATGGTGCCTACAAGATTGTCAGCACTCTTAGGACTAGGGGATGTGAGCCTACAACTAGTGGCAGTACAATGTCAGCATAGTTGGTCCCTGGAGAAAAGGGAGCCAGTGAGTGTGTTCTTCAAGTACATGTTGAAGACGATCTCATGGTGGAGCCAATGGGGTCTAAAGCACTGAAGACTGAACAGTCATTCTGCCTCTCCAACCTCCACAGTCAGAGCCCACTGTAAATGTATATGGACTTAACAATTTTGGCTTCCTTGGGTCTCAGTTCCTTGGTTCATTTTGCAAAAGGGAGGTGCAACATTAGTCTCAGGTCAAAATGGCAGATCAGTCCACATGATGTCATTAACATACAAAATCTGTATTTGTGGAGGAACTCCCAGACTCCCCATATGCATGGTCAACATCCACATCAGGTGGCTGAGCTCTGGTGTTGATGCACCAAAATTATCACAGTGCAAGTTAGCTTTGAAAGATGTGCTCGGGCATGGGAGAGGACCAACTCATCTCCCGTGCAGTAGCACATTAACAACCAGCAGACCAGAACCAGGAAATTATACACAGTAGGGTGGAGCTCTAAGAACAGAAGCCCTGATTGGTGGCCTGATGTAGACCTTTAATCCTAGGATGAAGGCATTGAGGATATGTTGGTAGGCAAGGGTGTGACGTGAGGAGCAGTGGGAGGTGGCGGGGGCCGGTGGAAGGGAAGAATATTGAAAGCATGTACATTGTCTTAGACCTCTTGGATTGACTGAATTGTTCCTGGGCTGTATATAACTGACTAGCTGTGCACATTATCTGAAACATACGCTTGAGAGGGCTAGATAAAGAGGATGTGGAGAGGGTGTTTCCAAGAGTAAGTAAGTCTAAGACCAGCGGACATAGCCTCAGAATACAAGGACGTGCCTTTAGAACAGAGCTGAGGATGAATTTCTTTAACCAGAGGGTGGTGAATCTGTGGAAATTTTTGCCACAGACAGATATAGAGGCCAAGTCACTGAATATATTTAAAGCAGAGGTTGATAGGTTCTTGATTAGTAAAGGCATCAAAAGTTACCGGGAAAAGGCAGGATAATGGGATTGAAAAATAAATCAGCCATGATCAAATGGTAGAGAGTTGATGGGCCAAATGGCCTATTTCTGATCTTATGGTCTTACGGAAGACAGATTCATATACAGAAGCATGCAGAATATGAAATTTAGGAGCCAGCACTGACTTGGTCACACATGTCAAAAAGAAAAATGACATACTCCGGAAGGACTGATAAAATTCTTCCTTTCAGTTTCCCCACAGTTGTTGAGCATTTATTGTAAGCTGAAACACTTTCGAGGGAATTGCTGATGATGCTGGGCTCACAATCAACCACGTCACCATGTTAAAACCAGATGTGGTGTATTCCTTCAAGCCTGCCTTTGACATTTCTCTTAAGCTCCACTGATTAATTTGTTGATGGATCGGCTTTGCGAATGTTTCATTCCTAATTCAAGGTTTAGGTCAAACATTGTCAGTCAGATTGAAACCAGACCCTTGCCAGTAACAGTAACAATTTCTTTCCTTCTGCCTGCCTCTCAAACGATCAAATACCTTCATTTTATCAATATATATTAGGTTCTGTCTCACTTAGATCTTGCATTATCTTAAAACAGCAAGACTTATTCTTTCCATATCAACATCCTTGTTGTTGCAAGCATTGCATAGTAATAACACTGCCAATGTCATAGTTGTAGAGCCATAGAGCACTGTTGCACAGAAGTAGGCCCTTTGAACCATCTACTCCATGCTGAATTGTTATTCAGCCTAGTCCCATCAGTGCAACACCAGTCAGGTCAAAATGGAAGATCAGTCAACGTGACCTGGACCATAGCCCTCCATACCCTTCCCGTCTATGTGCTTATCCTAGCTTGTCTTAAAGGATGAAATTAAACCCCACAGCTGCCATTTCCGTAGATCTGACACTTGGACGCCATGGTAATGTATTGGTTAATGTAAAGCTATTATAGCTCAGGACGTTGGGGTTCAGGGTTCAGTCCCGTGTCCTCTGTAATGAGTCTGGACTTACTCCCTGTGGAATGCATAGGTTTTCCCTGGGTGCTCTGGTTCCCTCCCACAGTCCAAAGATAAACCGTGTAGGTTAATTGGTCATTGTAAGTTGTCCTGTGATTAGGTTAGGGCTAAACTGGGGTTGTTGGAGGGTTGCTGGGGCAGCGCTGTTTGAAAGGCCCAAAGGACCTACCCCGTGTTGTGTTGCTAAGTACAAACGTTTGTAAATTAAATGAACCTGCTAGCAGCTCATTCTACACTCTTGCCGTCCTCTGTTCGCCGACGTTCCATTTAGATACAGCATTTCACCTTTCATCCTTAACCTTTAACCTCTACTGTTAGTCTCATCTAACATGAGTGGAAAAAGGCCTGCTTGCATTTACCCTATCTATACCCTTCATGATTTTATATACCTCTATCAAATCTCCCCTCATTCTCCTCTGCTCCAGGGACTGAAGTCCGAACCTACTCAGCCTTTCCCTATAACTCAGCTCCTCTGACCTGGCAAACTCCTTGTAAAATTTTCTCGGCACTCTTTCAAACTTATTGATATCTTAACCGTAGACAGGTGACAAAAACTGCACACAATACTCCAAATTAAGCC
The DNA here is from genome assembly GCF_030028105.1 of Mobula birostris. Classification (NCBI taxonomy): domain Eukaryota; kingdom Metazoa; phylum Chordata; class Chondrichthyes; order Myliobatiformes; family Myliobatidae; genus Mobula; species Mobula birostris. The sequence goes on along the minus strand of NC_092370.1, from coordinate 119,045,992 downwards.
TCACCAACATCTTATACAACTTCAACATAACATTGCAACTCCTGTACTCAATATTTCGATTTACCAAGGCTAATGTGCCAAAAGCTCTCTTTACAACCTATACTGTATACCTGTGACACCACTTTCAACCAAATATGCACCCGTATTCCCAGATCCCTTTGTTCTACCACACTCCTCAGTACCCTACCGTTTACAGTGTCAAACTACACTGGTTGGTCATACCAGTGCGAGTGCAACAACTTGCACTTGTCTGCATTAAATTCCAACTGCCATTTTTTTCAAAATTGACATTGGGATCAAATCCCATTCCCATTCTGATATGTCTATCCACGGCCTCCTCTACTGTAAAGATGAAGCCACACTCAGGTTGGCGGAACAACACTTTATATTCCGTCTGGGTAGCCTCCAACCTGATGGCATGAACATTGACTTCTCAAACTTCCGCTAATGCCCCACTTCCCCCTCGTACCCTATGCGTTATTTATTTATTTATATACACACATTCTTTTTCTCTCTCTCCTTTATCTCCCTCTGTCCCTCTGACTATACCCCTTACCCATCCTCTGGGTTTCCCCCCCTCCCCCCCTTTCCTTCTCCCTGGGCCTCTTGTCCCATGATCCTCTCATATCCCTTTTGCCAATCACCTGTCCAGCTCTTGGCTCCATCCCTCCCCCTCCTGTCTTCTCCTATCATTTTGGATCTCCCCCTCCCCCTCCCACTTTCAAATCTCTTACTAGCTCTTTCTTCAGTTGGTCCTGACGAAGGGTCTCGGCCCGAAACGTCAACTGTACCTCTTCCTAGAGATGCTGCCTGGCCTGCTGCGTTCACCAGCAACTTTTATGTGTGTTGCTTGAAATTCCGGCATCTGCAGATTTCCTCATGTTTCCCATTTTTCCGGCCCGTTTATCCAGCTGATCCAGATTTCACTGCAAGCCATGATATTCTTCCTGCTGTCCACAATGTCCTCAATCTTATTTATTTATTGAGATGCCAGTGACCAGGGTTATAGGCCCTTTGAGCCTTGCTGCCTAGCAATCCCCCGATTTAGCCCTTGCCTAATCTTGAGACAATTTACAATGACCAATTAGCCCACCAACCAGTATGTCTTTGGGCTGTGGGAGGAAACTGGAGCATCCGGAGGAAACCCATGAAGTCACGGGGAGAGCGTACTAACTCCTCACAAACAGCAGTGGGAATTGAACCCTGGTCACTGGTACTGTATAGCATTGTGCTAACTGTCATCTGCAAATTTGCTAATCCATTTTGAGCACATTACCATCCAGATTGTTGGTATAGATGACAAACAACAACAGACCAAGCACTGACTGTGACTAATGTGGTAGTAAATTGGAACAGACATTGGCTTCATGGGAGAAGCCCGAAACTGATAGTAGACAGTTACCTCTCTAACTGGAGGCATGTAACTAATGATGTGCTGCTCTCCAGGATTGGTTAGACATGACCTACCACACAGAAAGCCATGGTGCCTATCACTAAACATGCCCTGTCTATCCAAATACCTCTATATCTGGTCCCTAGATTGCCTTCCAATTATTTACCCAGGCTCACCAGCCTATAATTTACAGGCTTATTCTTAAAGACTTTGTTGAACAATGAAACAACATTAATTATCTTGCAATCCTCTGCCACTCACCCTACGGATGTTTTAAATACCTCTACTGGGGCCCCTGCAATTTCTGCACCAACCTCCACGACGTCCAGGGAACACCTTGTGAAGCGCTGGGGGTTTATCTCTCCTAGTTTGTCTCCAGACAGCAAGTACATCCTCTTTGAGAATCCATGCACAGTCTATGATCTCGCTGCTGCTTTGCCTCAATTCTATAGGTTTTGTCCATTTCCAGAGTAAATACAGGTGCAAAAAAATCCATCTGAGATCTGCCTCATCCGTTTCGGCTCCATACATAGATACCTATATCAAAAGGACCAATTTTGCCTCCTTGCTGTCCTTTTGCTTTTAACATATCTGTAGAAGCCTCTGAGATTCTTCTGCACCTTGTCAGCCAGAGCAACCTCATGCCTTCTTTTTGCCCTCCTGATTTCCCTCTTATACTTCCCAATCACGTCATTTGTTCCTTGCTGCCTTTACCTGCTATGCACCTCCTTCTTCTTATTAACCAGAGCCTCAATATTTCTTGAATATCCAAGTTCCTTCAACCTGCTAGCCTTGCCTTTTATTCGGACAGGAACATATTCTCAAAATTTTTGAAGCATCCCTTTGCCAGAAAACAGCCTATCCCATTCCACACTTCTCAGATCCTTTCCGATGCCATCAAAATTGGCCTTTCTCCAATTTAGAATCTCAACCCGATGACCAGGCCTATCCTTCTTCATAATTGTCATTAAACTAATGGAATTTTGATCACTCATTACATCCAAAGTGTTCCCCTATACACACTTCTGTCACCTACCCTGTCTTGTTCTCCAACAGAAGATCCAGTATCAAGCTCTCTAGTTGGGACCCCAATGTAACGTTTAAGGAAACTTTCCTGAATACATTAGATAAATTCTATCCCATTCAGCCCTTTTATAGTATGGGAGTTCCAGTCAATATGTGGTAAGATAAACCTTATTTTTCTTTCAAATTTCCACTATGTCTTTTCAAATTTGCTCCTCTAAATCCCACTGACCATTGAGTTGTCTATAATATAATCCCATCAACATGTCCATCCCTTTCTTACTCCTCACTTCCACCATATAGCCTCAGTAGATGAACCCTCCAGTATGTTCTATCCGAGCAATGCAGTGTCATTTCTCTAACTAGTAATGCCGCACCTTCCCCCTCAAATCCCTCACAATCTATCATGTCGAAAACAATGAAACCCTGTTACACTGAGCTACCAGTCCTGTCCCAAGTCCCATTAAGGGCTACAATGTCATAACTCCACATGCCCTAAGCTCATCTGCCTTATCTACAATAATCTTTGCTTTGAAATATACACAACTCAGAACATTAGTCCCATCATAATCAACCTTTTGATTCCTGTCTTTGTATGTAGGTTTAACAATATCTTCCACACATCCAGTCCACTATCTGCCTTGGCACTCTAGTTCCCATCCTTCTGCAACTCTTGTTTAAGCTCCCTGGAGCAGCACTAAAAAACCCTCGTGCAAGGATGTTAGTCTCCCCCCAGTTCAGGTGCAAACCATCCCAACTATGTAGGTCCTATCTTTCCTGAAAGATGTATCAATGATCCAAAAATCTGAAGCCTTCCCTCTTAGACACATGTTAAACTGTATTATCTTGCCTCACAAGCATGTGGCATGGATAACAATCCTGAGATTACCACCCTGGAGGTTCTGTCCCTTAACTTAGTACCTAACTCCCCAAACTCACTTAGCAGGACCTTATCACCTTCCTAGCTATGTCACTGGTACTGATTAGGACTATGACCTTTGGTTGGTCACTCTCCACTTAAGAATTTGATGGAATTATCTGAATTATCCCTGACCCTGCCACCAGGGAGGCAACATAGAATCCAGGAATATTGTTCTCATCCACAGAACTTCCTGTTTGTTCCCCTAACCAATGAATCCAATATCACTATTGATTCAACGAACACACATCAAAGTTGCTGGTGAACGCAGCAGGCCAGGCAGCATCTCTAGGAAGAGGTACAGTCGACGCTTCGGGCCGAGACCCTTGGTCGGGACTAACTGAAAGAAGAGCTAGTAAGAGATTACGTCTGAGTCAAAATGTGGTCGAAAAGTTGAAGAACTGAAGAAATTATAGATTAGAGATGCTGCCTGGCCTGCTGCTTTCACCAGCAACTTTGACGTGTATCATTATTGATTGCCTCTTCAGTCCCCATGCCTCTGAGCCACAGAGCCAGACCTGACCTCTGTGGTTTTCTCCTGCTGTGTCATCCCCCTACCCCAAGAATTCAAGGCAGTATACTTGTTATAAGACTTTAAGTCCATTATGGCTAATTATTTATCTCTCTCAACCCTATTCTCCTACCTTCTCCCTGTAACCTTTGACACCCATACCAATCAAGAACCTATCAACCTCCACTTTAAATATACCCAACGACCTGGCCTCCACAGACATCTGTGGTGATGAATTCCATAGATTTACCACCTTTGGCTAAATAAATTCCTCCTCGTCTCTGTTATAAAGGAATGTCATTTCATTCTGTGGCTGTGTCCTCCGGTCCTAGACTCCCCCACTATGGAAGACATCCTAGTCACGTCCACTCTATCTACGCCTTTCAACATTCACTAAGTTTGAATGAGATTCTCCTCATTCTTTCAAACTCTTCAGTGCTACCTGCCCCTCCACATACCTTCATATCATCTGCAAACTTGGCCACAAAGACATCAATTCCATCCTCCAAATCATTGATATATAACATGAAAAGAAGCTGGCAGCGAAACACCACTAGTCACCAGCAGTCCCAACACTGACCCCTGTGAAATACCACAAGTCACTAGCAGCCAAGCAGAAAAGGCCCCTTTTATTGGTATTCTTTGCTTCCTGCAATCAACCAATCTTCCATGCCAGTATCATTAGTTCGTACCTTGTTATGCAGCCTCATGTGCTTCACCTTGGCAAAAGCCTTCTGAAAATTCAAGTAACCAACATCCACTGATTCTCCTTTGTCTATCCTGCCATTTACTTCCTCAAACAATTCTGAGAGGTTTGTCAGGCAGTGCGAATGTTTCAAGTGTGCATGTAGTCGAGTGATCGCGCAGTTTATCGATTTGGCCTCCTATGCGTGTGAACACTCTCTTTTTACGTGGGCTTTCAAGTGCATGGTGTAATATCGATGTGACTGGACACCGCTGTAGATTGAACGACCACGTTTGTTCACCAGACTTCCATTTTTACTTCTCCACGTCCTAGTCATAGTCATAGTCATACTTTATTGATCCCGGGGAAAATTGGTTTTCGTTACAGTTGCACCATAAATAATTAAATGTAATAAAACCATAAATAATTAATAGTAATATGTAAATTATGCCAGGAAATAAGTCCAGGACCAGCCTATTGGCTCAGGGTGTCTGACCCTGTTGTAAAGTTGTAAAGTCCTGACATCATACACACTCTGATGCTACGAATACTCACACAATACGTTACATCCCCCTTCTCAAGATTTTTTTTACAACACTGTGAATTACCAAAACAATGCCTCTAGGTATGCCTTTCTTACAGTGCAACAACTATGACATAAACTAAAAAATCTTACCTTCTTGTACTGTATTCTGCATTGTATCTTACAATACTAACAGCAGTGTATTTTCTTTTACTAACATAGACTAATAAACCTTTTATTTCACACCTTGGAACTTACGACATGTGTGACTTTGCCTCAAACTATATGTCTAGTCTCTGTATCTAGCTGGAAGTTTGACTTGTCTCCCAGACCGTGTGTGATACAACTGTGACTGTGCTTGTCCTTCATCCGCGTCAGTCTCTCGAGTGACCTCTGTGTCTGGGGTCTGCATCATTCTTGGTGTCGTTTGTTTCCATGTCTGTACATGTGGAAATGTCCTGTGCATCTGTACGTGGAAACTCCCTCACGCCTTGTCTTCAGATGCTTCCTATTCCTCCTGTAGACTCTTCCATCCGGCGTGCAAACTATGAAAGATCCTGGTTGCTGATGTCCGTTCACAACCACAGCTGGTTGTCAAGTGTCTCCTCTCTGTATTCTGACATTTTCACCTGTATGCAGATCTGGCAACTGTCTTGTATGTCTGTCATAGTAGCTGTTTTGCTTTATTTGCTTGTACTTTTGCTTGTCATGTACTTGAGCATTACCTTCAGGAGTCAGTAGAGTTGTGGATGTTGGCAGTTTGGACTTCAGATGATGTCCCATCAACAGCTGTGCAGGAGAGAACCCCACACCCTCAATCGGTGTGTTGCGGTATTCAAGCAGAGCAATGTAAGGGTCACTGTTGCTGCTATGTGCCTTCTTGAACATGTTCTTGACAGTTTGTACAGTTCTCTCTGCTTGACCATTAGACTGAGCATGCCCTGGACTAGAAGTAACATGTTGAAATTCCCAGCTTTCTCAGAACCCTCTGAACTCACCACTGGCACATTGTGGACCATTGTCATTAACGACAATATCTGGAATACCATGTCTTGCGAATGTCAACTTCATTGCGGTAATGACACCTCAACTGGACATGTCACTTAACTTGGTGATCTCCGGATATTTTGAATAGTAGTCCACACAAAGCAGATATTCTGCACCGTTGTAGTGAAAGAGATCTGTGCCAATCTTCTCCCATGGTCTTCCTGGTAGTGGGGAAGTAGAGGCTCTCTTGGATTACTGTTTTTGTTTTCATTACAGACAGCACACTGAGACACAATGTCCTCTATCTGAGTTGACATGCCTGGCCAATAGAGAATGTCCCTTGCTCTTTCTTTACATTTCACTATCCCCGGGTGTGACTCATGAATTCTGTTGAGCATTTCCTGCCTCGTTTGGTTTGGTACAATGAGTTTTGCCGTTTTGAACGTTAGTCCTGATGCATAGCTGATTTCCTCTTTAAATGTCCAGTATTTCTGCACTTCCTTTGGAACATCTTTTCTTTCTGTTGGCCATCCATTCATTGTAATGTCTCTTAGCATTTGCATTGCAGGATCATCTGCAGTCGCTTTCCTGAACATGTTCAACTTCTCCTCAGAGATGGGTAGCTGAGGTGTAACCCAGTTGACCTCCAGCTCTCTTTCTAGCAACTCTTCCTTTTGCTCTTTGAGGTAAGCAGGGCTCAAAGCACCAGCGATGTGCAGTTCTTTTCCTGGCTTATAGGTGACTGTGAGAGTGTACCTCTGTAGCCTGAGAAGCATCCTTTGCAGCCTCATAGGAGCTTGGTGGAGTGGCTTTTTGAAGATGCTGTCAAGTGGTTTGTGATCACTCTCAACCTGGATTTCTTTGCCATGTACATATTGGTGGAACTTCTCACACCCTCAAACTATGGCGAGTAATTCCTTCTCGATTTGAGCATACCTGCGTTGACAGTCCATAAGTGCTCGTAATACACCACAGGCCTCCCATCTTGCAGTATAACAGCTCCTATTCCTTTCGAACTGGCATCCACAGACATCATCACTGGTTTATTGACATCATAGAACTTGAGTGCTGGTGCATTGGTGACCAACTGCTTCAATCTGTCAAAGCTTTTCTTTTGTTTGTCTTCCCAATGCCATTCAGTGTTGCTCTCTAGTTGCTTTCGGAGTGGAGCGCTGTCCTCTGATAAATTGGGAATGAATTTGGCAAGATACTGTATTATGCCCATGAACCTCAATAGTTCTTGCTTGTCTTCGGGTGGTGGTAGCTGTACCACAGCTCTGACCTTTTCATCATCTGGTTTTAGCCCATCAGCACTGAGCACATGACCTATGTATTTGATCTCTGTAGTTCTGATCTTACATTTACTTTTGTTCAGTTTTAGGTTGTACTCACGTGCTCTCTCCAGGAGCTTCCTCAGTCTCTGATCATGTTCCTCAATTGTGTCACCCCATATCAGCAAATCATCAATGATGTTGACCACCCCATCCAGGCCTTCAATCATTTGTGCCACGGATCTCTGGAATATCTCTGATGCAGAAGAAATCCCAAAGGGTAGACGCAGAAAACAATATCTCCCTATGGGCGTGTTGAAAGTACTTAATTTGGAACTTTCTTCATCCAGTTTGATCTGCCTGAAACCTTGATTTGTGTCTGATACTGAAAAGTATTTTGCATTAGGCATGCGGGAGACAACCTCTTCAACCGTGAGCAGCGGATAGTGCTCTCTTTTGATGGCTTGGTTGAGATCTTGTGGATCCATGCAAATCCTCGTCTTTTTTTCTGTGACCACTGTCACCATACTATTCACCCAGTCGGTCGGTTCTATTTGTCTTGTTATGACTCCCATCTGTTCCATTCTGTGTAGCTCCTCCACTACTCGATCCCTGAGAGCTACTGGAATCTTTCTCGGGGCATGCACGACTGGTGCAATAGTTGGATCAATCTTGATATGGTGTTTCCCTGGTAAACATCCTAATCCAGAAAACAAGTCATCAAAGTCTTTGAGAATGACATTTTCTTTTTCAATACCATAGATTCGCTTCACCAGGCCTAGCTTTGTGCATGTTGCTTTGCCCAGTATTGCTGAAACATGTTGCTGTACTATTTCAAACTCGATCTTGTATTGTTGACCTCTGTACACACAGGTGAGTGCTTTTTTGCCCAGTGGCGCCATCTTGCGGCTGAAATATGCAACAAGCTTGCAGGTGGATTTTTCCAGTCTTCCTCTGATGTCCAGTGGGTTGAATGTTTCTGCCAACATTACATTGCACTTTGCCCCAGTGTCAAGCTTAAATGTCATATTCCTCCTGTTTATTATCAGATCTTGAGTACAATCATCTTCATCCTTCATCTCTGAATTGTCAATATTCTTGATGCATACCTCCTGTTCCGCTTCAACTGTGCCAATGAACATGTCACTGTTGCCCTCACTCTGTTCCACAGCACGCATTTTCCTTGTGTGCTCCTTCGATTTGCACATCTTTGCAAAGTGATTTCTTTTCTGGCATAACTTGCATGTCTGACCAAAGGCCGGACATTTTCTGTATCCATGTTTATAACCACATCTGTTACAGTTAACTTCCTTTTGATTATCCTGTGGAGCTGGATTTGTCCTACTCTTGTTAGTTTTCACAGTTTTTATTTTGTGCACTTCAATCTCTTCATTGAGTACATCAGGCTGACCAGAAGTGCACTGAGAGCCGTAAGCGTAAAGGAGTTGGGTGCTTACTGTTCTGGTTAACAACAGATGCTGCAATCTGGGTCATATTACGATTGAGGAACGTGTTTGTAGACCGGATATTGAACTTTCGGCCATATTCCACCGAGATACAACACTGGGCGGCAAGGGAGGTTGTTCCTGCCTGTGGCCATCGAACTTTGCAGCTCCTCCCGTGGAGGGTCAGACACCCTGAGTCAATAGGCTGGTCCTGGACTTATTTTCCATCTGGAATAGTTTGCATTTTGTTGTTTGATTGTTTGTGGTTTTTGTATTGCTATATTATGCTCTATTCTTGGTTGGTGTGGCTGTAACGAAACCCAATTTCCCTCTGGATCAATAAAGTACATCTATCTATCTATCTATCTAACCTGACTTGACGTGATCTCGCTGGCACGGCAAACATCAATCGCCTTTTCTAATGTAAGATCCGCCTCTCTCAATAGCCTGCCTCTCACTTGATCATCCCATATGCCGCATACAATCCTGTCATGTATTAAAGAGTCATGCAGTTGCCCGAACTCACAGTCTTTTGCTTTGCTCTTCAAATCTGTTACGTAGGCGTCTGTGGTCTCTGTTGGTCCTTGAGCCCTCGTGAAAAACTTGTGTCGGATGAACGGTAAGTTTTTTTCTCGGTTCGCAGTAATCTTGAAACTTTTTTTTCAACACTTCAATTTTTTCTTGCTCATCATCTTGGAAGACAAACATGTTGCAAACCTTTATTGCCTCTTCCCCCGCCACATGCAGAAACATAGCACATTGCACTTTCTCTGTCTTTTCAGCTACGCCTTTAGCGGTGCAAAACAGCTCAAACTTCTGGATCCATATTTTCCAGTTCTCAGCAAGATTACCTTGTAGGCTTAAACTTGACGGTGGCTGTAACTGTGACATCTTTTACGTGTCTTCTCTTCCTTTTTATTCACGATTTCTTCTGACACCATGTAATATTGATGTGACTCGGACACCACTGTAGATTAAACAACCACGTAACCACGTTTATTCACCAGACTTCCATTTTTACTTCTCCACGTCCTGATGTCATATGCACTCTGACCTTACGAATACTCACACAATACATTACATACAGTGTTTCTGTCTTGGTGGGCCCAGTTCCATAAGACCATAAGACATAGGAGCAGAATTAGGCCATTTTGCCCATTGAGTCTGCTTCGCCATTGAATCATGGCTGATCATTTTTTTCTCTTCTCTGCCCCACTCCCCAGCCTTCTCCCCGTAACCTTTGATGCCATATCAATCTCCACCTTAAATACACCCAATAACCTGGCCTCCATGGTTGCCTGTGGTAACAAATTCCACAAATTCACCACCCTCTGGCTAAATTTCTCTGCATCTCTGTTTTAAATGGATGCCCCTCTACCCTGAAGCTGTGCCCTCTTGCCCTAGACTCCTTCAACATGGAAAACATCCTTTCCACATCTACTCTTCTAGACCTTTCAACATTCAAGAGGTTTCAATAAGATCCCTCCTCAACCTCCTAAATTCCAGCAAGTACAGACCCAAAGCCATCAGAAGTTCCTCATATAATAACCTTTTCATTCCCGGAATCATCCTTGCAAACTTTCTCTCCAATGCCAGCACATTTTTTCTTAGATAAGGAACCCCAAACTGTTCACAATACTCAAGGTGAGGCCTCAGCTGTGCCTTATAAAGCCTCAGTATCACATCCCTGCTCTTGTATTCTGAACTTTTTAAAATGAATTCTAACATTGCATTTGCCTTCCTCACCACTGACTTTACCAGCAAGTTAACTTTTAGGGTGTTCTGCGCAAGGACTCCCAAGACCCTTTGCATCTCCAATCTTTGAATTTTCTCCCTGATTAGAAAATGGACTGTCAAAGTGCATGACCATGAATTTTCCAATATTGTATTTCATTTGCCACTTTCTTGCCCATTCTCCTAATCTGTCTAAGTCCTCCTGCAGCCTTCCTGTTTTGTCAACACTACCTGCCTCTTCACCAATCTTCATATCATCTGCAAACTTGGCAACAAAGCCATCTGTTTCTTATCTAAACCATTGGTATACAGCATAAAAACTAGCGGTCCCAACACCAGCCCCTGTGGAACACCTCTAGTCACTGGCTGCCAACCAGAAAAGGATCCTTTTATTTTCATCTCCTGCCTCCTACCAATCAGTCAATGCTCTAACCATGCCAGTAACTTTCCCGTAATACTATGGGCTCTTAACTTGGTAAGCAGCCTCATGTGTGACACCTTGTCTAAGGCCTTTTGAAAGTCCAAATATACAACATCCACTGCAACCCCTTCATCTATCCCACTAGTAATCTCCTTAAAGAATTCCAATGGGTTTGTCAGGCATGATTTTCCCTTAAGGAAACCATGCTGACTTTGTACTATCTTGTCCTATATCACCAAGTACTCCATAACCTCATCCTTAACAATTGACTCCAAAATCTTCCAGGATATCTGGTCTATAATTTCCTTTCTGCTGCCTCCCTCCTTTCAGAACCCTGGAGTGCAGTTTATCTGGTCTAGGTGAGTTATACATCTTTGGGTTTCTCATCTTTTGAGCCCTTTCTCCCTTGCAATAGTAACTGCACTCACTCCTCTTCCCTCACACCCTTTGAAACCTGGCATACTGCTAGTGTCTTCCACAGTGAAGATGGATGCAAAATACTTATTTAATTCATCTGCCATCTCTTTGACCCCTGTTATTATTTTTTCAGCCTCATTTTACAGCAGTCCTACATCCACTCTCATCTCTCTTTATTTTTTACATACATGAAAAAGCTTTTTCTATCCATCTTGATATTGTTTGCTAGCTTGCTTTTATATTTCATCTTTTCCCTCTAATGATACTTTCAGTTGCTTTCTGTGGGTTTTTTAAAAGCTTCCCAATCCTCTATCTTCCCATTAATTTTTGCTTTGTTGTATGCCCTCTCTTTTGCTTTTACATTGACTTCCCTTGTCAGCCACAGTTGTATTATTTTGCCATTTGAATATTTCTGATGTTTTTGGAATATACCTATCCCACATCTTCCTCATTTTTTCCCAGAAATTCACGCTTTGCTGCTCTTCTGTCGTCCTTGCCAGCATCTCCTTCCGATTTACTTTGGCAAACTCCTCTCTCATACCACTGTAATCTCCTTTACTCCACTAAAATATTGCTATGTTAGGCTTTACTTTCTCCCTATCAAATTTCAAGTTGAACACAATCATTTTGTGATCACTGGTTGCTAAGGGTTTTTTTTACCTTAAGCTCCCTAATCACCTCCGATTCATTACATAACACCCAATCCAGTATAGCATATCTCCTAGAAGGCTCAACAACAAGGTGCTATAAAAAGCCATCTCAAAGGCATTCAACAAACTCACTCTCTTGAGATCCATTTCCAACCTGATTTTTGCAATTGACCTGCACGTTGAAATCTCCCATGACTATCATAACATTGTCCTTTTGATATGTCTTTTCTATTTCCTGTTGTAATCTGCAGTTCACATCCTAGCTACTGTTTGGAGGCCTGTATATAACTGCTGCCAATGTCCTTTCGCTCTTGCAGTTTCTTAACTCAACCCACATGGATTCAACATCTTCCCATCCTCTGTCACATCTTTCTAATGATTTGATGCCATTCTTTACCAGCAGAGCCACGCTACCCCCTCTGCCTACCTTCCTGTCCCTCTGATACAATTTGTAACTTTGGTCATTCAGCTCCCAACTACAACCATCCTTCCGCATGATTTAGTGATGGCCACAATATCATACCCAACAATCTGTAAAAGTGCAACAAGATCATCTACCTTATTTCTTATACTCCATGCATCTTTGAGTACTGTACTTGTTGCCCTTTTTGATTCTGCATCCCTAATGCACTAATACTCATCCCGCTGGCTGCAATTTTGTCCTATCATCTGCCTGCCCTTCCTAACAGTCTGACTGCATGCTATCTTTGCTTTTTTACCATCCAGCCTATCCTGAGTCCCTTCGCTCAGTTCCCATCCCCCTGCCAAATTAGTTTAAATGCTCCCCAACCGTTCTATCAAATCTGCCTGTGAGAATATTGGCCCTCCTTGGGTTCAGATGCAACCCATCGCTTTTGTACAGGTCATACCTCTCCCAGAAGAGATCCCAGTTTTCCAGAAACCTGAAGCCCTGCCTGCTGCACCAGCTTCCCTGACATGCAGTTATCTGCCAAATCATCCTGTTTCTACCCTCACTGGCATGTGGCATAGGTAGTAATCCAGAAGTTACTATCCTGGAGTTCCTGCTTCTCAGCTTTTTGCTAGCTCTGTAAATTCTCTCTTCAGGACCTCTTTGCTTTTCCTTCCCGTTCCTTGTCCTGACATTCACCCAGCTACTCGCCTCTTGCAACTTCAGGGTAACTACTTCCCTGTAACTCCGATCAATGATCTTCTCACTCTCCCGAACAAGCCGAAGGTCATCCAGCTGCTGGTCCAGATCCCTAGCACAGTCTTCAAGGAGCTGCAGCTGGATGCATTTCACACAGATGTAGTTCCCTAGTGTGTACCGTGGCTAACATGACTCAGTAAAATCATTAATCCTGCTACTCTATTTTCCTTCTTTCTCAGCACTTACGTAACAGAATCCATACTGATTTCAGCCTATTGAGGAGAATGGCCACACAGGTACCCTGCACTGACTGCCCATCCCTTTTCCCTCTCCTGATGGTCAGCCAATTACTTATGCCCTACACCTTAAGTGTAACTCCCTCCTTCTACCTCCTGTCATCAACCCCTCAGTCTGCAGAATGATCCAGAGTTCAGAATAAGGATCCAGAATAAGAAGCATCAGCTGGGTGCATTTCCAGCTAATGTAGTTGTCAGCTACACTGTAGGTCTCCCTGTCTTCCCACATCCTGCAAGTTGAGCATTCCATTGTCCTGAATGTCATTCCCACTACTCTAATTGCACCAAGAAAGAAAGAAAGAAAGAAACCAAGCAAAATCTCAACTAAGCCTGCTCTCACCTCTGCCTCTTGAGCCAAATCCTTAAGCTTTCTACTCTTAGCACTGACAGCTCTCACAATGGCCACTCCCACAATGGCTGCTCTGCTTAAACCTAACTTCTTTTTATTGACTCTTGCCACGTGCCTAATTACCTTACAATCTCAAGCCCTCCAAATATCCTTACTGGTGAGTTTCCAAAACTCATGCTCACAATCCACAAACCAATGGGTCTCACCATCTCCAAAGTGTTTCAACAAAAGACAATATATGTTACATCTTCTCTTCATTGAAAAATTGCTATCTTCGCATTATAAATGAAGCTGGTCTGGAATGTCTGAGTTCCTTGCAGATTTGCAAACTGGATAGCCATAGTGTGGCATAAAAAACACAGAAAGTACTGCAAACCCTCAGAAGATCAGGCAGCATCTGTGGAAAGACAAATACGAACGGTTCAGGTCTAGGATCCTTTGACAGAACATTTTTCACAGATACACTTCTGATTTTTATTTACAATTTCTAGCATCTGGAGCTATTCTTGATGTTCAGATAGCATGATGGTTTGGGTATGCTAGTGAGGATTGAAGATTCTTTGCTAAAATACCATTGGAGTGTCCAAATCTTCCACACCATTTCCCATCTCCCTATCAGCAGCATGGGAGCTAAATCCATTGGGATCATTAAGTTACCATCAAAATTTATGAAAGAAGTTAGAGAATGCTTAGAATTCTTAACACATAGAGTTCATTCTCAAGCTGTAGACCTGAACGTTTCATGTTTGTCTTTCCACAGATGCTGCCTAATCTTCTGAGTGTTTTGTTGATGTTGGGAGGCTTGTATCCATGAAGGGGCTGGCTTCATATCTACAACCTTCTGCAGCCTCATGTGATCTGTGCAGTGGAGGCTCTGTCCAAGGCTGTCATGCATCTAGTCAGATTGCATGGTGCATCTATAGAAACTCGTACAAGTTAGTGAAATGAACAATAACCATATAACAATTACAGCACGGAAACAGGCCGTCTCGGCCCTTCTACTCTGTGCCGAACGCTTACTCTCACCTAGTTCGACCGACTTGCACTCAGCCCATAACCCTCCATTCTTTTCCTGTCCATATACCTATCCAATTTTTCTTTAAATGACAATATCAAACCTGCCTCTACCACTTCTACTGGAAGCTCGTTCCACACAGCCACCGCTCTCTGAGTAAGGAAGATCCCCTAGTGTTACCCCTAAACTTTTGCCCCCAACTCTCAACTCATGTCCTCTTATTTGTATCTCCCCTACTCTCAATGGAAAAAGCCGATCCACATCAACTCTATCTATCCCCCTCATAATTTTAAATACCTCTATCAAGTCCCCCCTCAACCTTCTACGCACCAAAGAATAAAGACCCAACTTGTTCAACCTTTCTCTGTAACTCAGGTGCTGAAACCCAGGTAACATTCTAGTAAATCTTCTCTGTACTCTCTCTATTTTGTTGACATCTTTCCAAAACTGTACACAATACTCCAAATTTGGCCTCACCAATGCCTTATACAATTTCAACATTACACCCCAACTCCAATACTCAATACTCTGATTTATAAAGGCCAGCATACCAAAAGCTTTCTTCACCACCCTTTCCACATGGGATTCCACCTTCAGGGAACAATGCGCCATTATTCCTAGATCACCCTGTTCTACTGCATTCTTCAATGCCCTACCATTTACCATGTATGTCCTATTTTGATTAGTCCTACCAAAATGTAGCACCTCACACTTATCAGCATTAAACTCCATCTGCCATCTTTCAGCCCACTCTTCTAATTGGCTTAAATCTCTCTGCAAGCTTTGAAAACCTACTTCATTATCCACAACACCACCTATCTTAGTATCATCTGCATACTTACTAATCCAATTTACCACCCCATCATCCAGATCATTAATGTATATGACGAACAACATTGGACCCAGTACAGATCCCTGAGGCACACCACTAGTCACCGGCCTCCAATCTGACAAACAGTTATCCACCACTACTCTCTGGTGTCTCCCATCCAGCCACTGCTGAATGAATTATACTACTTCAATATTAATACCTAACAATTGAACCTTCCTAACTAACCTCCGTGTGGAACCTTGTCAAAGGCCTTACTGAAGTTCATATAGACAACATCCACTGCTTCACCCTTGTCAACTTTCCTAGTAACGTCTTTGAAACATTCAATAAGATTTGTCAGATATGACCTTCCATGCACAAATCCATGTTGACTGTTCCTAATCAGACCCTGTCTATCCAGATAATTATATATACCATCTCTAAGAATACTTTCCATTGAGTTACCCACCACTGACGTCAAACTTACAGGCCGATAATTGCTAGGTTTACTTTTAGAACACTTTTTAAATAATGGAACAACATGAGCAATATGCCAATCCTCTGGCACCATCCCCATTTCTAATGACATTTGAAATATTTCTGTCAGAGCCCCTGCTATTTCCACACTAACTTCCCTCAAGGTCCTAGGGAATATCCTGTCAGGACCTGGAGACTTATCCACTTTTATATTCCTTAAAAGCGCCAATACTTCCTCTGCTTTAATCATCATAGTTTCCATAACTTCCCTTACCTTACACAATTCAATATCCTTCTCCTTAGTGAATACCGAAGAAAATAAATTGTTCAAAATCTCCCCCATCTCTTATGGAAATCACTGAAGTGATTTCCATAAGTTTTGCTATGCTTATCCAATGTATTATTCAGCCTCTGTAGTGATAGATTGAACAGGGAAGGAGGGGAAATTTCTGCTTATTTTCCAGGGAATGATTGGCCATCCTGGTGTTGTGTGATATTTACTTTCTTTGTTTACCAATAACAGGAAACTGAGTTTGTTCTCCATCTGCTCAATGTCTGTACTGCCGGCGCAGAATGCCCCAGAATGGCTATTTTTAATGTAAGTGGGAGGGTTTGTTTAAACTAAGAAGAAATTTAATTCTTTCCTCTTTCTCCAAAATTATTTCATGAGGCAAAGTATTATGGAGTATTACATACACAGTTCTGCTTCTTAACCAAGAAACCCCTTTGCAGCAGGGCAGTCATTGTTGTAATGTAGGAAAGTGTCCAATGTTTGCACAGCAAGGTCCTACAAACTGCCAAAGTCAAACTAAAGTTGAGTTTATTGCCTCATGCACAGGTTTAATGAAAAACTTACTTGGAGCAGTATCATAGGCACATAGATTTAAAGGCACAACACTCATTAAAAATAATTTATACAAAATCATACAAAACAGAAAGTAAATAGAATAAAAGAAATTCATTGTAGTGCAAAGTGGTCAAAGTATTGTAGTCAGGCAAAGACAAGAGAAGGCAGTTGCTGGAATCTGGAGTATCACACAAGTTGCTGGAGGAACTCAAAGGCTCAGGCTGCATCTATGGAGGAAAATGGACAGCTGACGTTTTGGGTTGAGACCCTACAACTAAGTTGAAAGAGTAAGGAGATAGTTAGGATAAAAAATTGGAAGGATGGTGGGGAGGAAAAGCTAGCAGGCAAAGGGAATAATGCAGTAAATTTTCCACATATTGGCTCTTCAACCCAGTTGCCCACTCTCTGAAGTTGGCCTTACTTTGAGCCTATCATCCAGCTCAGAATTCAACAGCAAAGTCAGCTGCCTGTGTTTCCAGCATTTCACTTTTAATTTCAGGTTTCCAGCATCTGCAGCCTTTCTTGACTTTCAGGGCCCTGTCTAAATGCATGTTGACATCCAGTTGTGCATTTGTTCCAAGTTGAGCTAGCTGTCAGAGCTCTCAAAGTGTCTTTGAGACTTAGAGTCATGTAGTATGGAAGCAGACCCTTTGCTTAAATAGCCCATGCCAACCAATATGTCCATCTATGTTAGTCCCACTTGCCCATGTTTAGCCTATCTTAACCTGTTCAAGTGTCTTTTAAATGTTGTTAATGTATCTGCTCCTAGCACTTTCTTTGAAAGCTCGTTCCATATACTGCCTATAGTCTGGGTTAAAAGTTGCCCCTCGGGTACCTATTGCCCCCTCACCTTAAGCACGTAACCTTTGGTTCTTATTTACCCAACCCTGGGAAAGATACTCTGTGCCTTCATTCTATCAATGCCCCTCGTGATTTTATACACACCTCATTCTCCTATGAATAAAGTCCTGGTCCGTTCAATGTCTCCGTAAGATTCACTCCCTTGAGTCCTGACAACATTCTTTTCATTTGTTCTGCGCTCTTTCCAGCTTAACGGCCTTCTTTCTATAGCAGAGTGACCAAAATTGAACACAATACTCCAAGTATGGTCTCACCAATGTCTTGTACAACTGCAACATAATGTCCCAACTTTTACTCTGAATGTCCTGACTGTTGAAGGCCAGTGGTTTCAGAGAGAATGTTTGTGAATACCTGAGACTATCATTAATATAGGCCCTCCCATGTTACGCTGTGTTCCATTCCTGTGAATTGTTCATTATCCAGTAAGTTGGAAATGGGACCATAAACCAAATTCCCACACACTAGAAAATAGGTGCAATAGCTGGCAAATATATCCCACTGATCTCCTAAACTCACGATCAAATGTATGCGCTCTACATAAGTTGAGTATTCATAATCTGGTGAGATCATGGATGTTAAAGTATTAAATGTCAAATATACAAATAAATAACATATTAAAATTCTTAAAATATTTACCATCCTACCCTAACACCATCTCAAATTCAAAGTTGAGTTTCTTGTCATATACAGAAGTACAGTACTGTGCAAAAGTCTTAGGCTAGATTCTTTCAAAAATAATAAAATGGAAGTTTGTAAATATCAAAATATTTGCTATAAAGACCACTAAACAGTAAAAAACTAAACCAAATCAATATTTGGTGTGACCTTTAAAACTGCATCAATTCTCTTTGGTAAGCTGTTGTGCAGTTTTTTAAGAAAATCCACTGGTTGGTTGTTCCAAATATTTTGGAGAACTTGCCACAGTTCTTCTTCAGACTTTGGCTGTTTTGCTTGCTTCTGCCTCTTTAGGTAATCCCAGACAGATTCTATGATGTTGAGATCAGGGCTCCTTGGAAGCCTGAAACTGTCTAAAAATAAAGGGTGCCTAAGACTTTTGCAACATGCTGTACATGTCTGCACAGGTGCAATGAAAAACTTCCTTTCCACAGCATCACAGGCACATAGTAGTATTTGCAAGTAAAACAAAGAATAAACAAATTTTTACACAATTTTAACAAGAAAGAACACAATTAGAACAAAAGTAAATTTTATTGCAATGACTAAAGTAGTCATTCTGTTGCGAAAAGGTTGTGCAGGATGGTTCAAAAAGTGAATGACCGAAGGGAACTAAGTGTTCATGAACCTTTGAACCTGATGATGTGGGACTTCTGTAAATCCCCATTAAACACAGCCCTACTGTTCACCTCAATCGTTCCAGATGGAACAAATTTCATATTCCCTCTGTAGTCCTAGAAGGGAAGTTCCCACTGATTTTTTTATTGGAATTATTGCCAACTTTCTCCTGTCAGTGTTTTAGCTGTTTCCTCCATTTGGAGATACTGTCTCCAGCTCTACTTTACAGAAACCTTCCACAGTTTCAATCACCTCAGCTCAGTCTGACCTGGTCTTCAAATGTCTCCTGTCATTGTCCCTCTTACATTTCAACCTATCAAAAATTCAGTGGCAGGGCCAATACTTAAGACCCCTGCTCAGCCGCACAGACCAGTGAATTACAAGCCTTCTTGCATCTTCAAATCTGCTTCACCATTCACTAAGATCATTGTTGGTCTCAATGTTATGTCAAATCTGCATACTCACTCTCCCCACTAACCTGTGTAACTCTGCCTTCAAAACCTTCAAGGACTCTGCTTTCATCATCTTTGAGGAAGGCATTTCCAAATGGTCATGACCCTCTGAGCAAGAAGTGTTGCTCCATCTTGGTCTTAGTTGGGTGAAACTATCAGTGATCCTAAGCTCTAGTTTTTCTCAAGAGGGAACATCACATCTAGGCTGCCAGGGATCTAAGGATCTAATGTTTTTTTTCAACATCCGATTTTTCTCTTCTAAACTCTGGCAGATACAAAACTAATCAGCCCAAACTATCCTCATTGGATAATGTGCCAATTTTATAGCATGTTTCCATTTTTTTGAACAATGGACAATTTCGTATTTTTGGGCGTGACACCGTATTTACCTATTTACAATCTATCATTAGTTACTGTAAAAGGTCAAATTTTTAGGATCATAGCTTGCATGCTTTAACGTGTCAAACATGAAATGGCAACAAATATCATGAAGGTAGCAGAATATAGGAGGATGCTTCCCATTGCCTTTCAATTGATGGAGGCAAAGGCTTTGGCTAGATCAGAGACAGGACATGGTGAGGTTGTGCTGTCCCCTCCATTTCTCTTGGAGTTACCACAGAGTGAAGATCATGTCTATACTACTTTCAGGTGGATGGAACCCATACAATGACTTGGCCCAGCTCTTCATCCCTTGAGAGAAGGTGGTTGAGGAGAACTACACAGTTGTAAGATCCCTGTACCTTATCTAAACCCATCAAAATTCGTTACGTCCTTCAAAATCTCCCCCTAACTACTTGCTTTAAGAACAACTCCTCTAATTTCCACCAAAGTGCTTATTCCTGAAAACATTCTGGTACACGTCTTCTCCACATAACTGACCAGCACATCTTAACTCTAACTCAGCAACAGAGCATCATGGGTGGACCACCTCTAGCACTATTGTAGACTTGTTTTTAATTCTTTTTATTGTGCTAACATCTTGTTTTACAGTTTTTTTCTTTACTGCCCTGTATTACTTGTGAAAGAAGTGTTTGCTGTCTCAGTCTGTGTGCCTATGACGTTGCTGCATTGTACCAGTACTTCATCGTACTTGTGAAAATGACAATAAACTCATTTTTTTAGACTAGTGTCATCATGCATGTATTACCTCTCCCAATATCTTCTGCCAAAATGCATCAACCTGCACCGCTCTGTAATTGTTATTTGTGAGCCTATTCTGCTTGCCTCTAGGCAGCTTGTTGATTGAATCACCTCTTTCACACTACATGCTGTCACTGGAGAGGCCCTCTTTTGGTCCGGGTCGACTATGGATGCTGCGTCTCAGCTGACTAAGTGAAATGCAAACCAGAGCAGTACGATACGGACAGCCAGCTGTTGCTCATGTATAGCAGGCTCCCCTCTTCATGCAGCTGATGAATCCAAAGGAATTGCAGAGACTGATACAATTTGGCACCAGCAACATGAGAGTTGCCAGTCAGCGTTGAACTCAATGTAAGACTGCCTAAGGGGATCCAGCTCCAGATATTGCCTCAGGGCTAACTCCCAAAACCTTTCCCATGAGTGGGTATAGCTGCAAGGCAGTGGAAGTTTGAGATCAGAGTTTTTCTTCTCCTAGATGAGCTGCCAACCATGTCTGACGAGCCACATCTGCCCAAAGCGACTGGTCTTAAAGCGCCAGTAACCTGCCTTTGCCCCTTCTCTAGTTGGTAAAAATGGTTCTACCATTGTATGAAGGACAAGAACTGGACTTGGTTATCAGAGGCTTTTTGAGACGCACACCATTGGGAGCATTTAATAGGTAGTGGGAGCTTATCCCCGCCACCACTCCCAGCTATAACAACCTTAAGGAACCTTGCATCACCAACTGCTACTATAATTGACAGAGTATGGAGATTTTTTTCTGTGTTCCAATGCCAAGTCATTCTGTGTAAATGAAGCAGCTGTTTCAGTATTGACTCAGTGGGGTACTTATTAGGGAGCTTAAGATAAAGGAGCCAGTGATCATGATATGATTGAATTCATACTGCAACTTGAGAGGGAGAAACATAAGTCTCACGTATCAGTACCGCAATGGAATAAAGGGAATTACAGAGGCATGAGAGAGGAGCTTGCCCCGGTGGATTGGAGGAGGATACTGGTGGGGATGATAACAGAGCACAGGTGGCTGAAGTTTCTGGGAATAGTTCACAAGGCGTGGGATAGATACGTCCCACAGAAAAAGTTCTCAAATGGCAGGGGTACGTAACCATGGCTGATGAAGAGAGTTATGGGTTGCATAAAAGCCAAGGATAGGGCATATAAGGTAGCAAAAGTGAGTGGGAAGTTGGATGATTGGGAAGATTTTAAAATCCAACAAAAGGTAACTGAAAATACCTAAGAAGGGAAAAGACAAAATAATATAAAGCAGGATACCAGAAGTCTTTTTTATCTATATAAAGAGTAAAAGGGAGGTGAGAGTTGCTATGGACCACTGGAAAATGATGCTGGTGCAGTAGTAATGGGGGACAAAGAATTGGCAGATGAACTTAATAAGTACTTTGCTTCAGTCTTTACAGTGGAAGACACTAACAGTGTGCCTGAGGTCCATGAGTGTCAGGGAACAAGAGTGAGTGCTATTGTTATTACAAAGGGAAAAAATGCTAGGCAAACTGAAAAGTCTTTAAGGTCGATAAGTCACCTGGACCAAATGATCTACATCCCAGAGTTCTGAAGGAGGTTGCTGAAGAGATAGCAGATGCAATGGCCATGATCTTTCAAGAATCATTTGATTCTTGTATGGTCCCAGAGAACTGGAAAATTGCAAATGTCACTCCAATCTTTAAGAAGGGAGGAAGGCAAAAGAATGGAAATTATAGGCCAGTTAGCCTAACCTCAGTGGTTGGGAAGTGTTGGAGTCCATTATTAAGGATGAGGTTTCAGGGTTCTTGGAGACTAAATGATAAAATAAGTCACCGTCAGCATGGTTTCTGTGAAGGGGAATCTTGCCTGACGTATCTGATAGAGTTCTTGAGGAAATAGAAAGCAGGGTGGACAAAGGAGAGGGAGTGGATGACACTTACTTGGATCTTCAGAAGGCATTCGATAAGGTGCCACACATCAGGCTGCTTAACAAGATAAAATCCTATGACATTACAGGAAAGATACTAGCATGGATAGAGGAATAGCTGACAGGCAGGACACAGTGAATGGGAATAAAGGGGGCTTTTTCTGGTTGGCTGCTGGTGACTAGTTGTTTTCCTCAAGGGTCAGTATTGGGACGGCTACTTTACACATTGTTTGTCAATGATTTAGATAATGGAATTGATGGCTTTGTGGCAATGTTTGCAGATGATATGAAGATAGGTGGAGGGGTAAGTAGGGAAGCAATGCAATTGCAGAAGGACTTAGACGAATTGGAAGAATGGGCAAAAAAGTGGCAGATGGAATACTGTGTTGGGAAATGTATGATAATACATTTTGGTAAAAGCAACAAACTATTATCTAAATGGAGATAAAATTCAAACATCAGAGGTGTAAAGGGACATAGGAGTCCTCATGCAAGACTCCCAGAAGGTTAGTTTACAGGTTGAGTCTATGGTAGAGAAGGCAAATGCAATGTTGCCATTCATTTCAAGGGGAACAGAATACAAAAACAAAGAGAAAATGCTGAGCCTTTATAAGACACTAGTCAGGCTGCACTTGAAGTATTGCCAACAGTTTTGGGCCCCATATCTCAGAAGTGATGTGTTGTCATTGGATAGGGTCCAGAGGAGGTTCACGACAATGATTCTAAGAATGAAAGAGTTAACATTTGGGGAGTGTTTGGCAGCTTTGGGCCTGTACTCACTGGAATTTAGAAGAATGCAAGGGTATCTCATTGCAATCTGCTGAACATTGAAAGTACTAGATAAGGTGGATGTGGAGAGGATGTTTCCTATGGTTGCGGTGTCCAGAACTAGGGGATCAGCAAAATTGAGGGGCGGCCCTTGAGAACAGATGTAAGGAGGAATTTTTTTTAGCCAGGGAGTAGTGAATCTGTGGAATGCTCTGCCACAGGCCGCGGTGGAGGCCAAGACCGTGAGCATATTTGAAGCAAAAGTTGATAGTTTGCTGATTGGTCAGGGCACCAAGGGATATGGTGAGAGGACAGGTGTGTGAGGCTGAGTGAGATCTGGGATCAGCCATGATGTCTTATAGTCTTATGATCAATTCCCACAACCACTATATGTAGGCTATTGCTGCCTCCATATATTCCACAAGCCTTAGTTGTGTTAACTAGTTGTGTGGGATTTGTTTCAAACATTTTCTTATATTACATATGTTTTAACCTTTCCAGTTCTTTCACCAATGTGTCTGATACTTTTTCAAACATTACTCAAACTCTATCTGCCTTTTAGAAATCCAGATTATTTTTTAATTCACTACTAATTCATTGCTTTCCAAGTGCTTGTTGATATGGAGCAGTCAGTATAATCAAGGACCCCTTCCACACCAGTTATCCTCTTTCCTGCCCTCTCCCTTTGGGTAGCCAATACCAAAGCTGGAGAGCACGCATCAAGAAGGCTCAAGTACAGATTCCATCCTGCTGTTATCAGACTCTTGAACGGATTTCTCTTATGCTGAAAAATGAACTCTTGATCTCCCAATGTACCTCATTGTGGCCCATGCATTTAATTTGTCCACCTGCATTTCACTCTCTCTATAACTGTAACATTATATTGTGCATTCTTTTATTGCTTTTTACTAACTTGATGTCATGATGTATCAAATTACCTGTATGGGTGGCACACAAAAAAGATTTTCACTGCAACACACATCAAAGTTGCTGGTGAACGCAGCAGGCCACGCAGCATCTCTAGGAAGAGGTGCAGTCGACGTTTCAGGCCGAGACCCTTCGTCAGGACTTTCACTGCATATGTGACAATAGTAAAACTAAGGCCATTGACAATTATTGTTCCTGAAGCTTATTCACTGTGTCAACCTGAGCAGCTGGAGATTAGTAGAAATAATTTTACATTTTGCCACTTTAAAATCCTGAAGCACTCGCCTGTACCTGGAGCAAAATGGAAGATTATAACAAATGCTATATCATCTCAAGCATCCAGAATAGCTGTCTCCCTAAACCAGGCAGAGCCAACTTTTTGTTAACCCTACCAATCAAACATTACCCATTCTGCTTCCTCAACCACCTCCTCTTCTGTTGTCCATTTAGTAATTACCAACGCAATGTTTTCGCCAAGTATCCTAGTCTTGGACTGCAGTCTAGGCCTTATAGATCCTTCACCATCTTTTCCAGTTTTTTTACTGCTTACAGGCAGATGAAAGTTCTTGTTCCACCCCTGCCCTTTGCCTCTTTATACTGGCTATCTCCCCTTTATCGTTCAGACAAGATGAAGGGTCTTGACCCAAAATGCCGATTGTCCATTTTCCTCCACAGATGCTGCCTGATCTGCTTATTTCCTCCAGGATCTCATTTATTTCTCCAAATTCCAGCATCTGTAGTCTCTTATGTCTCCAAAAAAAATTTGGGGCTAATTTTTATTTTAAAAAATATGCCATTCTAATAACATACTCTTCCTCCACCAGTTTTATTTCCTTTTTGATTCTCCCCAACATATTGCATATAGCCTTACTCCCAAAGTGTTGAACTCAGAAGGAATAAAAAAAATTAGTGTAAAAGAGTTATGGAGACTTAAAGCATGAAAACAGGACCTTCACATCAAGTGGTCCGTCTCAACCAAGATGCCTGTCCGAGCTAGTCCCATTTGGTTATATTCTTCTAAACCCTTCCTATCCGTGCATCAGTCCAATTGCCCTTTAAAGGTTATTATTGTACTTGCCTCAACCACATCCTTTGGCAGCTCATTCCACATATGTACCATCCTCTGTGTGAAAACGCTTCCGCTCAAGTTTCGATTAAACCTTTGCCCTCTTCACCTTAAACCTATGCCCTCTAGTTCTCGATTCCCTAACCTTGGGAAAGAATATCAAAAAGAGCCTTAGCTAAGCTTCATGTGATTGCTCTTCCTTGACCGATGTGTACGCATATTATATTGGGGTAGTTATCATGTTGAGAGAGGCACATTTGTTTTTCATTTCCATTATTCATGGGTGGTAAAAATCCTCCTAGTTTGAGTCAGGCTATCAGGTATCGCATGATCCTGACAACTCACTATTGAAAAAGAGCATTTAATGTTGACTGAAGACATCTTAAGCTTCCCTTTCAATATTGTGACATGGAGGTATCACATTACCATTTACAAAGTGCCTAGATTTAGATGGAGATAGTGGGGGAAACCTGGGATTGATTCATAACTGAATCAATGATGGTCCTTTTTATTTTCATTACTAAAATCAAAATCACTTTGGTTACGTTACAACTTTGACCCTGCTTTATTGCGAGCTTTTTCCTCTGATTACTGTTTATAAGTAAACAATATGAAGAGGTTGCAGAAAACTTCTTCGTGCTAAAAGAAGACAACACCCACCTCTAGACCGTGGTCTCCACCGTTCGTGGGTTTGTGATTCGACAGACTAGTCTCTTATCTGTTGTCCACAGGGTTTGTGTTCAAAGTACCATTCCAAAGATGTATGCTTAAAGTCTAGATTATCCTATCAAGAAAGGCTTGACTGTTTAGGGGTTTGCATTTCATGGATTTTAGAAGGATGTGAGGTGACGTTATTCAAATCCTAAGTGAACTTCAAATTGGTGGGGGAACTCATGAACAAGGGGACACAAGGATAAGAAAAGGGATCAATCAGTTATGTAGATATTTCTTCTCTCAGCATGCGGTTGAAATTGGAAATGAATTATTATTTCATGATACTGAGATACAGTGAGATGCTTTTGTTTGCATGCCACCCAGACAGTTATTAATATCAAGGTAGTAAAAAGGAAATATAGAATGCAGAATATAGTGTTACAGTTACAGAGACAGTGAAGTGCTGGCAGACAAACAAAGTGCAAGGGCCACAATGAGGTGCTTTGGGCTATTAAGGGACTTGGCTGCCGCAAGTGCAGAAAAAGCTGTTGGATGTTTTGGGGTTTGATGTTTCAAAATGGACAGAAAGGGAGGTAAAATAGCTGGGAGAGTGGCTTCATTAATCAGGGAGAGCTTCACAACTGTGAAAAGGGATGAAGTCATGAACGGATTGTCTGTTGAGTCAGTGTGGGTGGAGGTCAGAAACAGGAAGGGTTGAGTTACTCTTTTGGGAGTATTCTATAGGCCCTCCAATAGTAACAAGGACCCTAAGAAGCAGATTTTGGAAAGGTGCAAAAATAACAGGGTTGTTGTCATGGGTGACTTCAACTTCCATAATATTGGCTGGCACCTCCTTGGTGTAAGAGGTTTAGATGGGGCAGAATTTGCTAGGTATCTCTGGGAAGGATTCAAGTCACAATATATGTACAGTCTGACAAGAGGAGAGATCATATTGGGTCTAATACTAAGTCAGGTGACAGATCTCTCAGTGAGTGTGCATTTTGGAGACAGATGACAACTCTGACATTTACCACAGCCGTGTACAGGGATAGGAGCAGACAGTGTAGGGAAATATTTAATTTGGAGAGGTCAAATTATGATGTTATTGTGCAGGAACTTGGGAGCGTAAAATGGGAACAGATGTTCTCAGGGAAATGTGAAGGTTATTTAGGGAGCATTTGCATGAAGATTTGGATAGGTGTTCCATTGAGGCAGGGAAAGGATGGTATGGTGAAGGAATCATTGGTTGACAAGAGAGGTGTAACATTTAATCAAAATGGAGAAGAAAGCCTACCTAAGGTTTAGCAAGCAAGGTAGCCAGGAAGGAGCTTAAAAGGGGACTTTTAGGAGAGCTAGAACTGGACAAGAGAAGACTTTGGCAAATAGGATTAAGGAAAAGGACAAGATGCTCTGAACATACACTAATAACGAAAGGATGACTAGTGCCAAGGTAGGACCTAGGACCTATCAGGGATAAAACAGGAAACACGTGCCTGGAGTCACAAGAGGCAGAGGAGGTCCTTTACTTCAGTATTCACCAGTGAGAGGGACCTTGATGAAAGTGAGGTCGGTGTATTACATTAGGATAGATAATGTAATCCATATTACATTAGGATAGATAAATCCCTGGGATCTGACAGGATATACCTCAGGTTACTGTAGTAAGTGAGGGAACAGATTGCCACAGGAGTAGATTTAGAACATGGGAAGGTGGCAAGGAAGTTAATAGGGATAATCCCAGGAATTATAGACATCAATGGTTGCCGAACTATCAGAGAGGATTCATTGGGACAGGACTTATGAGCATTTAGAGAAGCATGGTCTAATAAGGGATAGTCAGCAGGGTGTTGAGGGGGGCAGGTTGTGCCTCACAAGCCTGAATGACTTTGAGGAATTGACAAAACAAATGGAAGAGGGGGATATCAGAGGTGGGGGAATATATTAAAAGGTTGGCGCAACATCATGGGCAAAAGGTCTATTCAGTGCAGTACTGTTCTATGTTCTATCTTCTGGCAAACATCTGGAATTCTCTGCCCCTGGGGGTGGCAAAGACCAGATCATTAAATGAATTTAATGAAGGGATAGATAAATACTTGAAAGATCAAGGAATTGAGGGTCATCTCTTAAAAGGCAGATTATTTGGTTGTTACCATGGTTCTATTGTAGGAACTGTTGTCTATGCAAGTGGCTATCATGTTTCAAGTATTTGTCTGAAATAGTAAAGCACTTTAAAACAAGCATGCAAGCATGTGCAGGCATGCAAGCCTCAGTGGTATTCTTGTTTATGGATCAACCAGCAGTGTGAGTTGGTGTAGACATTCACCTAGAAGCTCGCCTCTGAATGATGGTACCAAGAGGCACCAGTGGATCTGTCCTGCCGCCAGCTTGCATTGCATTGAATTCAGTGGAGTGAACTTCTGAGTAAGTCTTCAAAGTCCTAGAAGGGTCATTAGGAACCAATAAGTATGTGCTTGGGTGTATGTACCACCAAGTTCAAGAATAGTTCCTATCCCACTGTTATAAACTTTTGAATGGACTTCCTGCATGATAAAGATGATCTCCCAGTTTGCCTTATCGTAGCCCTGCGCAACTATTTTAACAGATATTTTCCCTGTAACTATAAATTATGCATTCTATTATTGTTTGTTTCCTTTTGTATGACTTGATGTATTTACATTTGGAATGATCTGCTTGATAGCATGTAAACAAAACTTCTTCCTGTACTTCAGTATATATGACAATGATAAACAAGCTATCAATTACCAAGCCCTTAACACTGCAATTAGCACAGGAATCAATCTCCCTGCAATTTTCCCTTCACCATTAAATGGGAGGAAATTTAGAATATTGAGGATCCTTGATTATTCAGTGGGGACACACATTGACAGGGGATTCATCTAAATGACGAACGTTCAATTTCAGTCGTGATTCCAGCTGTTGATGGCCTGGCTCACTCTGGGGGCTGCCCTTATCAGTTCTCTGAAGTGTATGGGACACTGTGGGATGTCCATTCTCTGGCAGCATTGGATTGTTTGTGCTGCCCTAGGCACTCTAGTTTGGAGGAGAAACACTTGATCTGGGTTCTTGGTCGTTTTGCGAATGAATAAAATAAACATCAAGACGTTAAATCAAATTAATGTAACTCTCCTCTGTAGAAGAGTTCTATGTTGAAAAGATTTGGTCAAGCTGTTGGTTTAAAATCATGATTATAGATGTTTTTTCTAAATGTGATATATATTGAGGAACATGGGAAACCCCACCTGTAATTCAGAATCCTTATTAAGAAGCATTAACATTGGATCCCGACCCATTTTGAGTTATTTACCACAAAAGTAGCTGATGTCTAGGAAATTCCTGAGGAAGTCGATCAATTTGTTCGTTAATGTTCCACCTTTCACCCCAGCATCAGTGTGTCGCCAGTGGTATCAGTGAAAGTAGCAGGGTTTCAAAGCCCCAGTGGCCCAGTTACTAAGGAAAGCTGCTTCCCGTTCTCAGGCCCTTCGAAGAAGTGAGGTCAACCTTCTGAAGGGGGTCACCCTTTGACTGACACTAGCAGCCCATCTGATAACAGAGAACTGATAACATTTCATTAGTGACAATATTTACGCTGTTGTGCTTCAAAGCAAATCTTCACATCTCTGTTTAGCTTTAAACTGGAAATTCACACGTGAAGACCTGTGATTTATTGTGATTTTTGTGGATCTTGATTACAAGTACACTCTGAAAAACTGTGAAATTGGTTCCATTTACCCAGGACTACCACACAAAATGTTTATTTCACCTGTTGTTAAATAGAACAGTAAAGGAACTTTTAAAAAAATTGTCCTGCTAAAATCGGCCACTTTAAACATCCTCTCCAGGACAAAACCCTCTCCAACAGCATGCAGGACATCCTCTTTTCTCATAACCACCATCAGAGAGGAGGCACAGGAGCTGGGAGATACACACTCAACATTTTAGCAACACTTTCCTGTATGCTGTTAGATTTCTGAATGGACAATGAATCCATGAACGCAATCTTACTATCTTTTGCATGGCAATTTATTGCTTATTGCAACTTATAGTATATTTTATGAATTGCACTGTACTGCTGCAACAAAGCAACAAACTTCATGACATCTTTCATGCCAGTGATGATAAACTTAATTCTAACCCTGTTTCTGATTCTGTAGGGCTGAAGTGGTTCATGAATGTTGCTCAGTACCGCTCTCTCAACGGATGATTAATGTCGAGAAAATAATGTCCACTTCCTATAAATGAGCCAGCAAAGTGTAAAGAATTACTTGGAAATTACAAAATTTTGAATGCTAGGCAGTGCTTAGACCATTTGTTTGGAATTTTGCCAGACAATAATTAAGTCCAGAAGTGTGGGGAATGGAATTCACTGATATACTGTAATTGCAGACATCACTTAGTAACTGAGCAATACAAATGGTAAATGTTTCTTCTGTCTGAATCCACCCAGCCTGGTGACCAGGAAGCCTCCACCCTTTGTCCCCTGTCTTAAACATAACGAATATGAAACTGCTAAATGAATGGGAGTCAAGTACTTGAAAAAACCCTTCAGTTTTATTTACATTTGATTGGATTTTGCAATCAGCAGTGTAGGAATGGCCTGCAGTAATATTTATATTGTGGCTTACTGCTTAATGTTTTTAATAACTTTTGGAGCATCAAGTTACGGGAGTGGATTCATTTTGGGAGAACCGATGCCTTTTGTGAACAGCCGAGGTGGCAGTGAGACTCATCAATAAATCAGTACAAAGAACTTGAAGTAAGTCAAAGTCAAAGTCGAGTCCATTGACATACGCATAAGCAGATAAATGCAGAGGTGCAACGAAAAACTCACTTCCAGCAGTATCACAGACACAGAGCTTTAGATAAGAAGCACTCACAAGAAAAACATAAACTGAACGAACATTATGCACAAATTTTACAAGAACACGATTTAAACAAAAAAAAAATCACAGCTCATTTTACAGCAAAGTGGTGATAGTGTTGCTAAACCCTGGTGATTAGCAGTGTGCAATTGGTTCAAGAGCCAATGGTTGAAGAGAAGTAGCTGTTCTTGAATGTGGTGCTGCTTGACTTCAGGTCTGTACATTCTGCCTGATGATAGCTACGATAAGGTGATGGTAGGGATCTTTAATTATGGATGCTGCTTTCCTGAGGTAGCTCCTCCTGTAAATATGACCAGGATATATTGTATAAATGTGCCCATGATCTATAGCAGGGGTCCCCAACCATTTTTACACTGCGGACCGGTTTAATATTGACAATATTCTTGCGGACCGGCCGACGGGGGACGGGAAGGGTGTTCAAGTAGGGTCTCACTCCCAAATAAGGGACAAAAGTAGCAGTCAAATACGGCAACACACATAAAGTTGCTGGTGAACGCAGCAGGCCAGGCAGCATCTCTAGGAAGAGATACAGACGACGTTTCGGGCCGAGACCCTTTGTCAGGACTAACTGAAGGAAGAGCTGGTAAGAGATATCTCTTACTATCCCATCGTCATCGTCAGCTCCTGGGTCCTCAGAGGCTCCATCTTCCTCTCTCACCCCAACCCTCCCCTCTCCATTGACACCCCCGCCTCCCCCCTCTGATCCCAGCTCTCATCCATGCCGGGTCTTTACCATCCCCTCCGACCTTCAACTGTCGGAGGCAGAGTGCTCTGTCCTCAGTAAGGGCCTCACCTTTGTCCCCCTTCGCCCACACCTCAGCGAGTTCCGTGTTCGCTACGATGCCGAACTCTTCTTCCGCCGTCTCCGTCTCCGAGCCTACTTCTTCGGCAAGGACTCTTCCACCCCCACCAATGACCCCTTCTCCCGTCTTCAACCCTCCTCTTCTTTATGGACACCCCGCTCTGGACTTCTGCCTGCTCTGGATCTCTTTATTGCTAACTGCCCACGGGACATCAACCGTCTCGACTTCACCGCACCTTGTCCTCATTTCAACATCACTCCTTCGGAACGCTCTGCTCTCCACTCCCTCCGCACTAATCCTAACCTTATTATTAAACCCGCCGATAAGGTGGGTGCTGTTGTAGTCTGGCGTACTGACCTTTACCTTGCCAAGGCACAGCAACAACTTGCGATACCTCCGCTTATTTACCCCTCGATCGTGACCCCACTAAGGAGCACTAGGCCATTGTCTCCCATACCATCACCGACTTTATCCACTCAGGGGATCTCCCATCCACTGCTACCAACTTTATAGTTCCCACACCTCGCACTTCCTGTCTCTACCTCCTACCCAAGATCCACAAACCTGCCTGTCCTGGCAGACCTATTGTCTTAGCTTGCTCCTGCCCCACCGAACTCGTTTCTGCATACCTCGACACGGTTTTGTCCCCCCTTGTTCAATCCCTTCCTACCTATGTTCGTGACACTTCTCACGCTCTTAAACTTTTCGATGATTTTAAGTTCCCTGGCCCCCACCGCTTTATTTTCAACATGCATGTCCAGTCCCTGTATACTTCCATCCCCCATCAGGAAGGTCTCAAAGCTCTACGCTTCTTTTTGGATTCCAGACCTAATCAGTTCCCCTCTACCACCACTCTGCTCCGTCTAGCGGAATTAGTCCTTACTTTTAATAATTTCTCCTTTGGCTCCTCCCACTTCCTCCAAACTAAAGGTGTAGCTATGGGCACCCGTATGGGTCCTAGCTATGCCTGTCTTTTTGTTGGCTTTGTGGAACAATCTATGTTCCGTGCCTATTCTGGTATCTGTCCCCCACTTTTCCTTCGCTACATCGACGACTGCATTGGCGCTGCTTCCTGCACGCATGCTGAGCTCATTGACTTTATCAACTTTGCCTTCAACATTCACCCTGCCCTCAAGTTTACCTGGTCCATTTCCGACACCTCCCTCCCCTTTCTAGATCTTTCTGTCTCAGTCTCTGCTTATCCACTGATGTCTACTATAAGCCTACTGACTCTCACAGCTATCTGGACTATTTCTCTTCTCACCCTGTCTCTTGCAAAAATGCCATCCCCTTCTCGCAATTCCTCCGTCTCCGCCGCATCTGCTCTCAGGATGAGGCTTTTCATTCTAGGACGAGGGAGATGTCCTCCTTTTTTAAAGAAAGGGGCTTCCCTTCCTCCACTATCAACTCTGCTCTCAAATGCATCTCCCCCATTTCACGTACATCTGCTCTCACTCCATCCTCCCACCACCCCACTAGGAATAGGGTTCCCCTGGTCCTCACCTACCACCCCACCAGCCTCCGGGTCCAACATATTATTCTCCGTAACTTCCGCCACCTCCAACGGGATCCCACCACTAAGCACATCTTTCCCTCCCCACCTCTCTCTGCTTTCCGCAGGGATCGCTCCCTACGCGACTCCCTTGTCCATTCGTCCTCCCCCATCCCTCCCCACTGATCTCCCTCCTGGCACTTATCCTTGTAAGCGGAACAAGTGCTACACATGCCCTTACACTTCCTCCCTTACCACCATTCAGGGCCCCAAACAGTCCTTCCAGGTGAGGCAACACTTCACCTGTGAGTCGGCTGGGGTGATATACTGCGTCCGGTGCTCCCGATGTGGCCTTCTATATATTGACGAGACCCGACGCAGACTGGGAGACCGCTTTGCTGAACACCTACGCTCTGTCCGCCAGAGAAAGCAGGATCTCCCAGTGGCCACAAATTTTAATTCCACATCCCATTCCCATTCTGACATGTCTATCCACGGCCTCCTCTACTGTAAAGATGAAGCCACACTCAGGTTGGAGGAACAACACCTTATATTCTGTCTGGGTAGCCTCCAACCTGATGGCATAAACATCGACTTCTCTAACTTCCGCTAATGCCCCACCTCCCCCTCGTACCCCATCTGTTACTTATTTTTATACACACATTCTTTCTCTCACTCTCCTTTTTCTCCCTCTGTCTCTCTGACTATACCCCTTGCCCATCCTCTGGGTCCCCCCCCCACTGTCTTTCTTCCCGGACGTCCTGTCCCATGATCCTCTCGTATCCCTTTTGCCTATCACCTGTCCAGTTCTTGGCTCCATCCCTCCCCCTCCTGTCTTCTCCTATCATTTTGGATCTCCCCCTCCCCCTTCAACTTTCAAATCCCTTACTCACTCTTCCTTCAGTTAGTCCTGACGAAGGGTCTCGGCCTGAAACGTCGACTGTACCTCTGCCTAGAGATGCTGCCTGGCCTGCTGCGTTCACCAGCAACTTTGATGTGTGTTGCTTGAATTTCCAGCATCTGCAGAATTCCTCGTGTTTGCAAGTCAAATATGGGACACTTGTGTTTACCCCGAGAAAGATTACCAAGACCATGAAGCCTTGCACAGGCACCTGTGCGCGCATGCATGACGTACGCAAGTGTGTACGTGCTGATTTTTTTTTCTACAAATTGGTTTTGGCTTAATCTTCCCGATTCTATTAAGTGAAACTACACTGTGCATACATTATTTCTACTTTATATAGGCTGTGTATTTATCATATCATTCCTGCTTTTACTATATGTTAGTGTTATTTTAGGTTTTATGTGTTATTTGGTATGATTTGGTAGGTTATTTCAAGTTCAACAGTGCGTGACAGGGAATGAGGAAAGGTGCAGCTGACTCATATAGTTTCCTCGCAGCCCGGTGGTTGGGGACCACTGATATATAGGGCTGAGTTCACTACTCTCTGAAGCCTCTTATGTCTGGGTCTAAACCAGGAATTGTAAATTTGATGCAAAAAGCAAACTGCAGTTTGAGCAACATCTGTGAGAGGAAGGAGTTGTTGATGTTATGGGTCAAGACCCTACATCTCGATAGAGAGTGGAAAGGAAAAATAGTGTGTGTGAATGTGTGTGTGAGAGTGAGTGTGTGCATGTGTGTGTGAGAGTGAGTGTGTGTGCATGTGTGTGTGAGAGTGAGTGTGTGTGTGTGTGAGAGTGAGTGTGTGTGTGTGAGTGTGAGAGTGTGTGAGAGTGAGTATGTGTGTGTGAGAGTGAGTGTGTGTGTGTGTGAGAGTGAGTGTGTGTGTGTGAGAGTGAGTGTGTGTGTGTGTGAGAGTGAGTGTGTGTGTGTGAGTGTGAGTGTGTGAGTGTGAGAATGAGTGAGTGTGTGTGTGTGAGTGTGTGTGTGTGAGTGTGTGAGTGTGCGTGTGTGAGTGTGCGTGTGTGTGTTGGGAAGGGGAACGGGGCTTGTTTTGCTGCTGTTGCTTGTGTTGTTCTGTGAACACGATGTGTCTGCTGGAATGTGTGGTGACACTTGTGGGCTGCACCCCCAGCACATTCTGGAGTTGTGTTGCTTCTTCACGCGAGTGTTGCCTTTCACAAATGTTTTGGTGTACCTGTAAGAAATAAATGAATGTGAATCGGAATGAAGAGGAGAGCGGCAAGGTTTCGACTAGGGCCAATAGATGGAACCAGGTGAGGAAGGAGAAGAGGGTGGAGTTGGGAGACTGAGGCAGGATGGTGATGGGTGGAAGCAACAATCATAAATAAAGAGGGAGATGGAACCAGGTGTCAGTGGGGAGGAATGAAAATGGAGACAAAGACCGCAATTCCTCCCTCCCCATCACCTGCCCACCCCTGAGTCTCAAGAATTGGGGGGCCGAGTGGAGCTGGCAGGCTGAGTAGACTCACTCTCTCACTGTGTCAGTAAGGATTCTTGGTTCCTGCTCTTCCTGTGCCTGCACACTCTCCCGTCACGGCTGTGTCTCACACACACTGCTTCTGCTCATTTCTGACTAGTGAAAGATTCTGGAACAGGAGCCTCTTTTAACTGGGGTCTGCCTGTATAACAGTGTCAGCATGTTTTAACTGGAGTCTGCCTGTATAACAGTGTTAGCCTGTTGTAACTGGGGGTCTGTCTGTTTAACAGTGTCAGCCTGTTGTAACTGGGGTCTGCCTGTATAACAGTGTCAGCATGTTTTAACTGGAGTCTGCCTGTATAACAGTGTTAGCCTGTTGTAACTGGGGCCTGCGTGTGTAACAGCATCAGCTATGTTGCAACTGGGGTCAACTTGTATAATAGTGTTAACCTGTTGTAACTAGGGTCTGCCTGTGTAATAGTGTCAGCCTGTTGTAACTGGAGTCTGCCTGTGTAACAGTGTCAGCCTGTTGTAACTGGAGTCTGCCTGTGTAACTGTATCAGTCTGCATTAAGTAGAGTGTATGAGCGCTTTCAACCCTAGAATGAAAAAAAGAAAGCTAGCCATGTCACACATCCTCAAGAGCAGGAGGAGAGTCTCCTTAGTATACAGGAGACTGCAGATGCTGGAATGTGGAGCACACAGAACCTGCTGGAGGAACTCAGTTGAGTCAAGCAGAGTAGCACCTGCAGGAGGAAATGAGTGAGAGTGGAAAGGGGAGATGGCAGAACAAAGAGGAGAAAGAGGTTGACGAGAGGGGATTCTGAGGAGGGGTGAAAGATGGTGGACCGATAATGCAAGGTAGGGCAGGTGAACAATAGATAGAGGACACAAAAGGGTAAACAACAGATTGAGCAAGGTGATAGGGGCAGTGTGTCTGGAGAGAGTCAGGATAGGTGACAGTTGCTGGAGGGAAATACGCAGATACATAAAGATGTAATAACAAATACGTCTGTAAGGTTGCCACTCATTTTTTTTACAGTTCAAGGAATTAAGACCCATCCTGGCAATATCTGTGTGACTCCTTTCTACACTCTTTCCAGTTTAAGTGTATTTTTTCTCTAACAGGGTGACCAAAGCTCTACACAATACTCCAAGTGCAGTCTTGCCAGC
Organism: Mobula birostris; assembly: GCF_030028105.1. Lineage (NCBI taxonomy): Eukaryota > Metazoa > Chordata > Chondrichthyes > Myliobatiformes > Myliobatidae > Mobula > Mobula birostris. The sequence continues at coordinate 119,009,333 of NC_092370.1, read as the reverse complement.
GACTCTTACACCACGACATAATGTTCCAACCTCTATACTGGCTGCATCACAGCCTGCTACGGAAACGCCAATGTCTTTGAATGGAAAGTCCTACAAAACGTTCATCATCGTAAAGCCCTCCCAACCAGTCCATCGGGGTAAAACCCTCCCAAACAGACCGTCACGGGTAAAACCCTCCCAACCAGTCCATCGGGGTAAAACCCTCCCAACCAGTCCGTCACGGGTAAAGCCCTCCCAACCAGTCCGTCACGGGTAAAACCCTCCCAACCAGTCCGTCACGGGTAAAACCCTCCCAACCAGACCGTCACGGGTAAAACCCTCCCAACCAGTCCATCGGGGTAAAACCCTCCCAACCAGTCCATCGGGGTAAAACCCTCCCAACCAGCCAGTCACGGGTAAAACCCTCCCAACCAGTCCATCGGGGTAAAACCCTCCCAACCAGCCAGTCACGGGTAAAACCCTCCCAACCAGTCCATCGGGATAAAACCATCCCAACCAGTCCATCGGGGTAAAACCCTCCCAACCAGTCCATCGGGTTAAAGCCCTCCCAACCAGTCCATCGGGGTAAAACCCTCCCAACCAGTCCATCGGGTTAAAGCCCTCCCAACCAGTCCGTCACGGGTAAAACCCTCCCAACCAGTCCATCGGGATAAAACCATCCCAACCAGTCCATCGGGGTAAAACCCTCCCAACCAGTCCATCGGGGTAAAACCCTCCCAACCAGTCCATCGGGGTAAAACCCTCCCAACCAGTCCATCGGGGTAAAACCCTCCCAACCAGTCCGTCACGGGTAAAACCCTCCCAACCAGTCCATCGGGGTAAAACCCTCCCAACCAGTCCGTCACGGGTAAAGCCCTCCCAACCAGTCCGTCGGGGTAAAACCCTCCCAACCAGTCCATCGGGGTAAAACCCTCCCAACCAGTCCATCGGGGTAAAACCCTCCCAACCAGACCGTCACGGGTAAAACCCTCCCAACCAGACCGTCACGGGTAAAACCCTCCCAACCAGTCCATCGGGGTAAAACCCTCCCAACCAGTCCATCGGGGTAAAACCCTCCCAACCAGACCGTCACGGGTAAAACCCTCCCAACCAGTCCATCGGGGTAAAACCCTCCCAACCAGACCGTCACGGGTAAAACCCTCCCAACCAGACCGTCACGGGTAAAGCCCTCCCAACCAGACCGTCACGGGTAAAACCCTCCCAACCAGTCCATCACGGGTAAAACCCTCCCAACCAGTCCGTCACGGGTAAAACCCTCCCAACCAGTCCATCGGGATAAAACCATCCCAACCAGTCCATCGGGGTAAAACCCTCCCAACCAGTCCATCGGGGTAAAACCCTCCCAACCAGTCCATCGGGGTAAAACCCTCCCAACCAGACCGTCACAGGTAAAACCCTCCCAACCAGTCCGTCACGGGTAAAACCCTCCCAACCAGTCCATCGGGGTAAAACCCTCCCAACTAGTCCGTCACGGGTAAAGCCCTCCCAACCAGACCATCGGGGTAAAACCCTCCCAACCAGACCGTCACGGGTAAAACCCTCCCAACCAGTCCATCGGGGTAAAACCCTCCCAACCAGTCCGTCACGGGTAAAACCCTCCCAACCAGTCCATCGGGGTAAAACCCTCCCAACCAGACCGTCACGGGTAAAACCCTCCCAACCAGTCCATCGGGGTAAAACCCTCCCAACCAGTCCATCGGGGTAAAACCCTCCCAACCAGTCCATCGGGGTAAAACCCTCCCAACCAGACCGTCACGGGTAAAACCCTCCCAACCAGTCCATCGGGGTAAAACCCTCCCAACCAGACCGTCACGGGTAAAACCCTCCCAACCAGTCCATCGGGGTAAAACCCTCCCAACCAGTCCATCGGGGTAAAACCCTCCCAACCAGTCCGTCACGGGTAAAACCCTCCCAACCAGTCCGTCACGGGTAAAACCCTCCCAACCAGTCCATCGGGGTAAAACCCTCCCAACCAGACCGTCACGGGTAAAACCCTCCCAACCAGTCCATCACGGGTAAAACCCTCCCAACCAGTCCATCGGGGTAAAACCCTCCCAACCAGTCCGTCACGGGTAAAACCCTCCCAACCAGTCCATCGGGGTAAAACCCTCCCAACCAGTCCGTCACGGGTAAAGCCCTCCCAACCAGTCCATCGGGGTAAAACCCTCCCAACCAGTCCATCGGGGTAAAACCCTCCCAACCAGTCCATCGGGGTAAAACCCTCCCAACCAGTCCGTCACGGGTAAAACCCTCCCAACCAGTCCGTCACGGGTAAAACCCTCCCAACCAGTCCATCGGGGTAAAACCCTCCCAACCAGACCGTCACGGGTAAAACCCTCCCAACCAGTCCATCACGGGTAAAACCCTCCCAACCAGTCCATCGGGGTAAAACCCTCCCAACCAGTCCGTCACGGGTAAAACCCTCCCAACCAGTCCATCGGGGTAAAACCCTCCCAACCAGTCCGTCACGGGTAAAGCCCTCCCAACCAGTCCATCGGGGTAAAACCCTCCCAACCAGTCCATCGGGGTAAAACCCTCCCAACCAGTCCGTCGGGGTAAAACCCTCCCAACCAGTCCATCGGGGTAAAACCCTCCCAACCAGTCCATCGGGGTAAAACCCTCCCAACCAGACCGTCACGGGTAAAACCCTCCCAACCAGTCCATCACGGGTAAAACCCTCCCAACCAGTCCATCGGGGTAAAACCCTCCCAACCAGTCCGTCACGGGTAAAACCCTCCCAACCAGACCGTCACGGGTAAAGCCCTCCCAACCAGTCCGTCGGGGTAAAACCCTCCCAACCAGTCCGTCACGGGTAAAACCCTCCCAACCAGACCGTCACGGGTAAAACCCTCCCAACCAGTCCGTCACGGGTAAAACCCTCCCAACCAGTCCATCGGGGTAAAACCCTCCCAACCAGTCCGTCACGGGTAAAACCCTCCCAACCAGACCGTCACGGGTAAAGCCCTCCCAACCAGTCCGTCACGGGTAAAACCCTCCCAACCAGTCCATCGGGGTAAAACCCTCCCAACCAGACCGTCACGGGTAAAACCCTCCCAACCAGTCCATCGGGGTAAAACCCTCCCAACCAGCCAGTCACGGGTAAAACCCTCCCAACCAGTCCATCGGGATAAAACCATCCCAACCAGTCCATCGGGGTAAAACCCTCCCAACCAGTCCATCGGGTTAAAGCCCTCCCAACCAGTCCATCGGGGTAAAACCCTCCCAACCAGTCCATCGGGTTAAAGCCCTCCCAACCAGTCCGTCACGGGTAAAACCCTCCCAACCAGTCCATCGGGATAAAACCATCCCAACCAGTCCATCGGGGTAAAACCCTCCCAACCAGTCCATCGGGGTAAAACCCTCCCAACCAGTCCATCGGGGTAAAACCCTCCCAACCAGTCCGTCACGGGTAAAACCCTCCCAACCAGTCCGTCACGGGTAAAACCCTCCCAACCAGTCCATCGGGGTAAAACCCTCCCAACCAGTCCATCGGGGTAAAACCCTCCCAACCAGTCCATCGGGGTAAAACCCTCCCAACCAGTCCATCGGGGTAAAACCCTCCCAACCAGTCCATCGGGGTAAAACCCTCCCAACCAGTCCGTCACGGGTAAAGCCCTCCCAACCAGTCCATCGGGGTAAAACCCTCCCAACCAGTCCGTCGGGGTAAAACCCTCCCAACCAGTCCATCGGGGTAAAACCCTCCCAACCAGACCGTCACGGGTAAAACCCTCCCAACCAGTCCGTCACGGGTAAAACCCTCCCAACCAGTCCATCGGGGTAAAACCCTCCCAACCAGACCGTCACGGGTAAAGCCCTCCCAACCAGTCCATCGGGGTAAAACCCTCCCAACCAGACCGTCACGGGTAAAACCCTCCCAACCAGACCGTCACGGGTAAAACCCTCCCAACCAGTCCATCGGGGTAAAACCCTCCCAACCAGTCCATCGGGGTAAAACCCTCCCAACCAGTCCGTCACGGGTAAAACCCTCCCAACCAGACCGTCACGGGTAAAACCCTCCCAACCAGACCGTCACGGGTAAAGCCCTCCCAACCAGTCCATCACGGGTAAAACCCTCCCAACCAGTCCATCGGGGTAAAACCCTCCCAACCAGTCCATCGGGGTAAAACCCTCCCAACCAGTCCATCGGGGTAAAACCCTCCCAACCAGACCGTCACGGGTAAAACCCTCCCAACCAGTCCATCGGGGTAAAGCCCTCCCAACCAGTCCATCGGGGTAAAACCCTCCCAACCAGTCCATCGGGGTAAAACCCTCCCAACCAGTCCATCGGGGTAAAACCCTCCCAACCAGTCCGTCACGGGTAAAACCCTCCCAACCAGTCCATCGGGGTAAAGCCCTCCCAACCAGTCCATCGGGGTAAAACCCTCCCAACCAGTCCATCGGGGTAAAACCCTCCCAACCAGTCCGTCACGGGTAAAACCCTCCCAACCAGTCCATCGGGGTAAAGCCCTCCCTACCAGTCCATCGGGGTAAAACCCTCCCAACCAGACCATCACGGGTAAAACCCTCCCAACCAGTCCATCGGGGTAAAACCCTCCCAACCAGTCCATCACGGGTAAAACCCTCCCAACCAGTCCATTGGGGTCAAGCCCTCCCAACCAGTCCGTCACGGGTAAAGCCCTCCCAACCAGTCCATCGGGGTAAAACCCTCCCAACAAGTCCATCGGGGTAAAACCCTCCCAACCAGTCCATCGGGGTAAAACCCTCCCAACCAGTCCGTCACGGGTAAAGCCCTCCCAACCAGTCCGTCGGGGTAAAACCCTCCCAACCAGTCCATCGGGGTAAAACCCTCCCAACCAGTCCATCGGGGTAAAACCCTCCCAACCAGTCCATCGGGGTAAAGCCCTCCCAACCAGTCCATCGGGGTAAAACCCTCCCAACCAGTCCATCGGGGTAAAACCCTCCCAACCAGTCCATCGGGGTAAAACCCTCCCAACCAGTCCATCGGGGTAAAACCCTCCCAACCAGACCGTCACGGGTAAAGCCCTCCCAACCAGACCGTCACGGGTAAAACCCTCCCAACCAGTCCATCGGGGTAAAACCCTCCCAACCAGTCCATCGGGGTAAAACCCTCCCAACCAGTCCGTCACGGGTAAAACCCTCCCAACCAGTCCATCGGGGTAAAACCCTCCCAACCAGTCCATCACGGGTAAAACCCTCCCAACCAGTCCATCGGGGTAAAACCCTCCCAACCAGTCCATCGGGGTAAAACCCTCCCAACCAGACCGTCACGGGTAAAACCCTCCCAACCAGTCCATCACGGGTAAAACCCTCCCAACCAGTCCATCGGGGTAAAACCCTCCCAACCAGTCCATCGGGGTAAAACCCTCCCAACCAGACCGTCACGGGTAAAGCCCTCCCAACCAGTCCGTCACGGGTAAAACCCTCCCAACCAGTCCATCGGGGTAAAACCCTCCCAACCAGTCCATCGGGGTAAAACCCTCCCAACCAGTCCATCACGGGTAAAACCCTCCCAACCAGACCGTCACGGGTAAAGCCCTCCCAACCAGTCCATCGGGGTAAAACCCTCCCAACCAGACCGTCACGGGTAAAACCCTCCCAACCAGACCGTCACGGGTAAAACCCTCCCAACCAGTCCATCGGGGTAAAACCCTCCCAACCAGACCGTCACGGGTAAAACCCTCCCAACCAGTCCATCGGGGTAAAACCCTCCCAACCAGTCCATCGGGGTAAAACCCTCCCAACCAGTCTATCGGGGTAAAACCCTCCCAACCAGTCCATCGGGGTAAAACCCTCCCAACCAGTCCGTCACGGGTAAAACCCTCCCAACCAGTCCATCGGGGTAAAACCCTCCCAACCAGTCCATCGGGGTAAAACCCTCCCAACCAGTCCATCGGGGTAAAGCCCTCCCAACCAGTCCATCGGGGTAAAACCCTCCCAACCAGTCCATCGGGGTAAAACCCTCCCAACCAGACCGTCACGGGTAAAACCCTCCCAACCAGTCCGTCACGGGTAAAGCCCTCCCAACCAGTCCATCGGGGTAAAACCCTCCCAACCAGTCCGTCACGGGTAAAACCCTCCCAACCAGTCCATCGGGGTAAAACCCTCCCAACCAGTCCGTCACGGGTAAAACCCTCCCAACCAGTCCATCGGGGTAAAACCCTCCCAACCAGTCCATCGGGGTAAAACCCTCCCAACCAGTCCGTCACGGGTAAAGCCCTCCCAACCAGACCGTCACGGGTAAAGCCCTCCCAACCAGTCCATCGGGGTAAAACCCTCCCAACCAGTCCGTCACGGGTAAAACCCTCCCAACCAGTCCATCGGGGTAAAACCCTCCCAACCAGTCCGTCACGGGTAAAACCCTCCCAACCAGTCCATCGGGGTAAAACCCTCCCAACCAGTCCGTCACGGGTAAAACCCTCCCAACCAGTCCATCGGGGTAAAACCCTCCCAACCAGTCCGTCACGGGTAAAGCCCTCTCAACCAGACCGTCACGGGTAAAGCCCTCCCAACCAGACCGTCACGGGTAAAACCCTCCCAACCAGTCCATCGGGGTAAAACCCTCCCAACCAGTCCATCGGGGTAAAACCCTCCCAACCAGTCCATCGGGTTAAAGCCCTCCCAACCAGTCCATCGGGGTAAAACCCTCCCAACCAGTCCATCGGGTTAAAGCCCTCCCAACCAGACCGTCACGGGTAAAACCCTCCCAACCAGACCGTCACGGGTAAAACCCTCCCAACCAGTCCATCGGGGTAAAACCCTCCCAACCAGACCGTCACGGGTAAAACCCTCCCAACCAGTCCATCGGGGTAAAACCCTCCCAACCAGTCCATCGGGGTAAAACCCTCCCAACCAGACCGTCACGGGTAAAACCCTCCCAACCAGTCCATCGGGGTAAAACCCTCCCAACCAGTCCATCGGGGTAAAACCCTCCCAACCAGTCCATCGGGATAAAACCCTCCCAACCAGTCCGTCACGGGTAAAACCCTCCCAACCAGTCCATCGGGGTAAAACCCTCCCAACCAGTCCATCGGGGTAAAACCCTCCCAACCAGACCGTCACGGGTAAAACCCTCCCAACCAGTCCATCGGGGTAAAACCCTCCCAACCAGTCCATCGGGGTAAAACCCTCCCAACCAGTCCGTCACGGGTAAAACCCTCCCAACCAGTCCATCGGGGTAAAACCCTCCCAACCAGTCCATCGGGATAAAACCCTCCCAACCAGTCCGTCACGGGTAAAACCCTCCCAACCAGTCCGTCACCGGTAAAGCCCTCCCAACCAGACCGTCACGGGTAAAACCCTCCCAACCAGTCCATCGGGGTAAAACCCTCCCAACCAGACCGTCACGGGTAAAACCCTCCCAACCAGTCCGTCACCGGTAAAGCCCTCCCAACCAGACCGTCACGGGTAAAACCCTCCCAACCAGTCCATCGGGGTAAAACCCTCCCAACCAGACCGTCACGGGTAAAACCCTCCCAACCAGTCCATCGGGGTAAAACCCTCCCAACCAGTCCATCGGGGTAAAACCCTCCCAACCAGACCGTCACGGGTAAAACCCTCCCAACCAGACCGTCACGGGTAAAACCCTCCCAACCAGTCCATCGGGGTAAAACCCTCCCAACCAGTCCATCGGGGTAAAACCCTCCCAACCAGTCCGTCACGGGTAAAACCCTCCCAACCAGTCCATCGGGGTAAAACCCTCCCAACCAGTCCATCGGGGTAAAACCCTCCCAACCAGTCCGTCGGGGTAAAACCCTCCCAACCAGTCCGTCACGGGTAAAGCCCTCCCAACCAGTCCATCGGGGTAAAACCCTCCCAACCAGTCCATCGGGATAAAACCCTCCCAACCAGTCCATCGGGGTAAAACCCTCCCAACCAGTCCGTCACGGGTAAAGCCCTCTCAACCAGACCGTCACGGGTAAAACCCTCCCAACCAGACCGTCACGGGTAAAACCCTCCCAACCAGTCCATCGGGGTAAAACCCTCCCAACCAGTCCATCGGGGTAAAACCCTCCCAACCAGTCCATCGGGGTAAAACCCTCCCAACCAGTCCATCGGGGTAAAACCCTCCCAACCAGACCGTCACGGGTAAAACCCTCCCAACCAGTCCATCGGGGTAAAACCCTCCCAACCAGTCCATCGGGGTAAAACCCTCCCAACCAGTCCATCGGGGTAAAACCCTCCCAACCAGTCCATCGGGGTAAAACCCTCCCAACCAGTCCATCGGGGTAAAACCCTCCCAACCAGACCGTCACAGGTAAAACCCTCCCAACCAGTCCGTCACGGGTAAAACCCTCCCAACCAGTCCATCGGGGTAAAACCCTCCCAACCAGTCCATCGGGGTAAAACCCTCCCAACCAGTCCGTCACGGGTAAAACCCTCCCAACCAGTCCATCGGGGTAAAACCCTCCCAACCAGACCGTCACGGGTAAAGCCCTCCCAACCAGTCCATCGGGGTAAAACCCTCCCAACCAGACCGTCACAGGTAAAACCCTCCCAACCAGTCCATCGGGGTAAAACCCTCCCAACCAGACCGTCACGGGTAAAACCCTCCCAACCAGTCCATCGGGGTAAAACCCTCCCAACCAGTCCATCGGGGTAAAACCCTCCCAACCAGTCCATCGGGATAAAACCCTCCCAACCAGTCCATCGGGGTAAAACCCTCCCAACCAGTCCGTCACGGGTAAAGCCCTCCCAACCAGTCCATCGGGGTAAAACCCTCCCAACCAGACCGTCACGGGTAAAGCCCTCCCAACCAGTCCATCGGGGTAAAACCCTCCCAACCAGACCGTCACAGGTAAAACCCTCCCAACCAGTCCATCGGGGTAAAACCCTCCCAACCAGACCGTCACGGGTAAAACCCTCCCAACCAGTCCATCGGGGTAAAACCCTCCCAACCAGTCCATCGGGGTAAAGCCCTCCCAACCAGACCGTCACGGGTAAAACCCTCCCAACCAGTCCATCGGGGTAAAACCCTCCCAACCAGTCCGTCACGGGTAAAACCCTCCCAACCAGTCCATCGGGGTAAAACCCTCCCAACCAGTCCGTCACGGGTAAAACCCTCCCAACCAGTCCATCGGGGTAAAACCCTCCCAACCAGTCCATCGGGGTAAAACCCTCCCAACCAGTCCATCGGGATAAAACCCTCCCAACCAGTCCATCGGGGTAAAACCCTCCCAACCAGTCCATCGGGGTAAAGCCCTCCCAACCAGTCCATCGGGGTAAAACCCTCCCAACCAGTCCATCGGGGTAAAACCCTCCCAACCAGTCCGTCACCGGTAAAACCCTCCCAACCAGTCCATCGGGGTAAAACCCTCCCAACCAGTCCGTCACGGGTAAAGCCCTCCCAACCAGTCCATCGGGGTAAAACCCTCCCAACCAGACCGTCACAGGTAAAACCCTCCCAACCAGTCCATCGGGGTAAAACCCTCCCAACCAGACCGTCACGGGTAAAACCCTCCCAACCAGTCCATCGGGGTAAAACCCTCCCAACCAGTCCATCGGGATAAAACCCTCCCAACCAGTCCATCGGGGTAAAACCATCCCAACCAGTCCATCGGGGTAAAACCCTCCCAACCAGTCCATCGGGGTAAAACCCTCCCAACCAGTCCATCGGGGTAAAACCCTCCCAACCAGACCGTCACGGGTAAAGCCCTCCCAACCAGTCCATCGGGGTAAAGCCCTCCCAACCAGACCGTCACGGGTAAAACCCTCCCAACCAGTCCGTCACGGGTAAAACCCTCCCAACCAGTCCATCGGGGTAAAACCCTCCCAACCAGTCCGTCACGGGTAAAACCCTCCCAACCAGTCCATCGGGGTAAAACCCTCCCAACCAGTCCATCGGGGTAAAACCCTCCCAACCAGTCTATCGGGGTAAAACCCTCCCAACCAGTCCATCGGGGTAAAACCCTCCCAACCAGTCCATCGGGATAAAACCCTCCCAACCAGTCCATCGGGGTAAAACCCTCCCAACCAGTCCATCGGGGTAAAGCCCTCCCAACCAGTCCATCGGGGTAAAACCCTCCCAACCAGTCCATCGGGGTAAAACCCTCCCAACCAGTCCGTCACCGGTAAAACCCTCCCAACCAGTCCATCGGGGTAAAACCCTCCCAACCAGTCCGTCACGGGTAAAGCCCTCCCAACCAGTCCATCGGGGTAAAACCCTCCCAACCAGTCCATCGGGGTAAAACCCTCCCAACCAGTCCATCGGGGTAAAACCCTCCCAACCAGTCCATCGGGATAAAACCCTCCCAACCAGTCCATCGGGGTAAAACCCTCCCAACCAGTCCATCGGGGTAAAGCCCTCCCAACCAGTCCATCGGGGTAAAGCCCTCCCAACCAGTCCATCGGGGTAAAACCCTCCCAACCAGTCCATCGGGGTAAAACCCTCCCAACCAGTCCGTCACGGGTAAAACCCTCCCAACCAGTCCGTCACGGGTAAAGCCCTCCCAACCAGTCCATCGGGGTAAAACCCTCCCAACCAGTCCATCGGGGTAAAACCCTCCCAACCAGACCGTCACGGGTAAAACCCTCCCAACCAGTCCATCACGGGTAAAACCCTCCCAACCAGTCCGTCACGGGTAAAACCCTCCCAACCAGTCCATCGGGGTAAAACCCTCCCAACCAGTCCATCACGGGTAAAACCCTCCCAACCAGACCGTCACGGGTAAAACCCTCCCAACCAGACCGTCACGGGTAAAACCCTCCCAACCAGTCCATCGGGGTAAAACCCTCCCAACCAGTCCATCGGGGTAAAACCCTCCCAACCAGTCCGTCACGGGTAAAGCCCTCCCAACCAGTCCATCGGGGTAAAACCCTCCCAACCAGACCGTCACGGGTAAAGCCCTCCCAACCAGTCCATCACGGGTAAAACCCTCCCAACCAGTCCATCGGGGTAAAACCCTCCCAACCAGTCCATCGGGGTAAAACCCTCCCAACCAGTCCATCGGGATAAAACCCTCCCAACCAGTCCATCGGGGTAAAACCCTCCCAACCAGTCCATCGGGGTAAAACCCTCCCAACCAGTCCGTCACGGGTAAAGCCCTCCCAACCAGTCCGTCGGGGTAAAACCCTCCCAACCAGTCCATCGGGGTAAAACCCTCCCAACCAGTCCATCGGGGTAAAACCCTCCCAACCAGTCCATCGGGGTAAAACCCTCCCAACCAGTCCATCGGGGTAAAACCCTCCCAACCAGTCCATCGGGGTAAAACCCTCCCAACCAGTCCATCGGGGTAAAACCCTCCCAACCAGACTGTCACGGGTAAAGCCCTCCCAACCAGACCGTCACGGGTAATACCCTCCCAACCAGTCCATCGGGGTAAAACCCTCCCAACCAGTCCATCGGGGTAAAACCCTCCCAACCAGTCCGTCACGGGTAAAACCCTCCCAACCAGTCCATCGGGGTAAAACCCTCCCAACCAGTCCATCACGGGTAAAACCCTCCCAACCAGTCCATCGGGGTAAAACCCTCCCAACCAGTCCATCGGGGTAAAACCCTCCCAACCAGACCGTCACGGGTAAAACCCTCCCAACCAGTCCATCACGGGTAAAACCCTCCCAACCAGTCCATCGGGGTAAAACCCTCCCAACCAGTCCATCGGGGTAAAACCCTCCCAACCAGACCGTCACGGGTAAAGCCCTCCCAACCAGTCCGTCACGGGTAAAACCCTCCCAACCAGTCCATCGGGGTAAAACCCTCCCAACCAGTCCATCGGGGTAAAACCCTCCCAACCAGTCCATCACGGGTAAAACCCTCCCAACCAGACCGTCACGGGTAAAGCCCTCCCAACCAGTCCATCGGGGTAAAACCCTCCCAACCAGTCCATCGGGGTAAAACCCTCCCAACCAGACCGTCACGGGTAAAGCCCTCCCAACCAGTCCATCGGGGTAAAACCCTCCCAACCAGACCGTCACGGGTAAAACCCTCCCAACCAGTCCATCGGGGTAAAACCCTCCCAACCAGACCGTCACGGGTAAAACCCTCCCAACCAGTCCATCGGGGTAAAACCCTCCCAACCAGTCCATCGGGGTAAAACCCTCCCAACCAGTCTATCGGGGTAAAACCCTCCCAACCAGTCCATCGGGGTAAAACCCTCCCAACCAGACCGTCACGGGTAAAACCCTCCCAACCAGTCCATCGGGGTAAAACCCTCCCAACCAGTCCATCGGGGTAAAGCCCTCCCAACCAGTCCATCGGGGTAAAACCCTCCCAACCAGTCCATCGGGGTAAAACCCTCCCAACCAGACCGTCACGGGTAAAACCCTCCCAACCAGTCCGTCGGGGTAAAGCCCTCCCAACCAGTCCATCGGGGTAAAACCCTCCCAACCAGTCCGTCACGGGTAAAACCCTCCCAACCAGTCCATCGGGGTAAAACCCTCCCAACCAGACCGTCACGGGTAAAACCCTCCCAACCAGACCGTCACGGGTAAAGCCCTCCCAACCAGACCGTCACGGGTAAAACCCTCCCAACCAGTCCATCGGGGTAAAACCCTCCCAACCAGTCCATCGGGGTAAAACCCTCCCAACCAGTCCATCGGGGTAAAACCCTCCCAACCAGTCCGTCACGGGTAAAGCCCTCTCAACCAGACCGTCACGGGTAAAGCCCTCCCAACCAGACCGTCACGGGTAAAGCCCTCCCAACCAGTCCATCGGGGTAAAACCCTCCCAACCAGTCCGTCACGGGTAAAACCCTCCCAACCAGTCCATCGGGGTAAAACCCTCCCAACCAGTCCGTCACGGGTAAAACCCTCCCAACCAGTCCATCGGGGTAAAACCCTCCCAACCAGTCCGTCACGGGTAAAACCCTCCCAACCAGTCCATCGGGGTAAAACCCTCCCAACCAGTCCGTCACGGGTAAAGCCCTCTCAACCAGACCGTCACGGGTAAAGCCCTCCCAACCAGACCGTCACGGGTAAAACCCTCCCAACCAGTCCATCGGGGTAAAACCCTCCCAACCAGTCCATCGGGGTAAAACCCTCCCAACCAGTCCATCGGGTTAAAGCCCTCCCAACCAGTCCATCGGGGTAAAACCCTCCCAACCAGTCCATCGGGTTAAAGCCCTCCCAACCAGACCGTCACGGGTAAAACCCTCCCAACCAGACCGTCACGGGTAAAACCCTCCCAACCAGTCCATCGGGGTAAAACCCTCCCAACCAGTCCATCGGGGTAAAACCCTCCCAACCAGTCCGTCACGGGTAAAACCCTCCCAACCAGACCGTCACGGGTAAAACCCTCCCAACCAGTCCATCGGGGTAAAACCCTCCCAACCAGTCCATCGGGGTAAAACCCTCCCAACCAGTCCATCGGGGTAAAACCCTCCCAACCAGACCGTCACGGGTAAAACCCTCCCAACCAGTCCGTCACCGGTAAAGCCCTCCCAACCAGACCGTCACGGGTAAAACCCTCCCAACCAGTCCATCGGGGTAAAACCCTCCCAACCAGACCGTCACGGGTAAAACCCTCCCAACCAGTCCATCGGGGTAAAACCCTCCCAACCAGTCCATCGGGGTAAAACCCTCCCAACCAGACCGTCACGGGTAAAACCCTCCCAACCAGACCGTCACGGGTAAAACCCTCCCAACCAGTCCATCGGGGTAAAACCCTCCCAACCAGTCCATCGGGGTAAAACCCTCCCAACCAGTCCGTCACGGGTAAAACCCTCCCAACCAGTCCATCGGGGTAAAACCCTCCCAACCAGTCCATCGGGGTAAAACCCTCCCAACCAGTCCGTCGGGGTAAAACCCTCCCAACCAGTCCGTCACGGGTAAAGCCCTCCCAACCAGTCCATCGGGGTAAAACCCTCCCAACCAGTCCATCGGGATAAAACCCTCCCAACCAGTCCATCGGGGTAAAACCCTCCCAACCAGTCCGTCACGGGTAAAGCCCTCTCAACCAGACCGTCACGGGTAAAACCCTCCCAACCAGACCGTCACGGGTAAAACCCTCCCAACCAGTCCATCGGGGTAAAACCCTCCCAACCAGTCCATCGGGGTAAAACCCTCCCAACCAGACCGTCACGGGTAAAGCCCTCCCAACCAGTCCATCGGGGTAAAACCCTCCCAACCAGTCCATCGGGGTAAAACCCTCCCAACCAGTCCGTCACGGGTAAAACCCTCCCAACCAGTCCATCGGGGTAAAACCCTCCCAACCAGACCGTCACGGGTAAAACCCTCCCAACCAGTCCATCGGGGTAAAACCCTCCCAACCAGACCGTCACAGGTAAAACCCTCCCAACCAGTCCGTCACGGGTAAAACCCTCCCAACCAGTCCATCGGGGTAAAACCCTCCCAACCAGTCCATCGGGGTAAAACCCTCCCAACCAGTCCGTCACGGGTAAAGCCCTCCCAACCAGTCCATCGGGGTAAAACCCTCCCAACCAGACCGTCACGGGTAAAGCCCTCCCAACCAGTCCATCGGGGTAAAACCCTCCCAACCAGACCGTCACAGGTAAAACCCTCCCAACCAGTCCATCGGGGTAAAACCCTCCCAACCAGACCGTCACGGGTAAAACCCTCCCAACCAGTCCATCGGGGTAAAACCCTCCCAACCAGTCCATCGGGGTAAAACCCTCCCAACCAGTCCATCGGGATAAAACCCTCCCAACCAGTCCATCGGGGTAAAACCCTCCCAACCAGTCCGTCACGGGTAAAGCCCTCCCAACCAGTCCATCGGGGTAAAACCCTCCCAACCAGACCGTCACGGGTAAAGCCCTCCCAACCAGTCCATCGGGGTAAAACCCTCCCAACCAGACCGTCACAGGTAAAACCCTCCCAACCAGTCCATCGGGGTAAAACCCTCCCAACCAGACCGTCACGGGTAAAACCCTCCCAACCAGTCCATCGGGGTAAAACCCTCCCAACCAGTCCATCGGGGTAAAGCCCTCCCAACCAGACCGTCACGGGTAAAACCCTCCCAACCAGTCCGTCACGGGTAAAACCCTCCCAACCAGTCCATCGGGGTAAAACCCTCCCAACCAGTCCGTCACGGGTAAAACCCTCCCAACCAGTCCATCGGGGTAAAACCCTCCCAACCAGTCCATCGGGGTAAAACCCTCCCAACCAGTCCATCGGGGTAAAACCCTCCCAACCAGTCCATCGGGATAAAACCCTCCCAACCAGTCCATCGGGGTAAAACCCTCCCAACCAGTCCATCGGGGTAAAGCCCTCCCAACCAGTCCATCGGGGTAAAACCCTCCCAACCAGTCCATCGGGGTAAAACCCTCCCAACCAGACCGTCACGGGTAAAACCCTCCCAACCAGACCGTCACGGGTAAAACCCTCCCAACCAGTCCGTCACGGGTAAAACCCTCCCAACCAGTCCATCGGGGTAAAACCCTCCCAACCAGTCCGTCACCGGTAAAACCCTCCCAACCAGTCCATCGGGGTAAAACCCTCCCAACCAGTCCGTCACGGGTAAAGCCCTCCCAACCAGTCCATCGGGGTAAAACCCTCCCAACCAGACCGTCACAGGTAAAACCCTCCCAACCAGTCCATCGGGGTAAAACCCTCCCAACCAGACCGTCACGGGTAAAACCCTCCCAACCAGTCCATCGGGGTAAAACCCTCCCAACCAGTCCATCGGGATAAAACCCTCCCAACCAGTCCATCGGGGTAAAACCATCCCAACCAGTCCATCGGGGTAAAACCCTCCCAACCAGTCCATCGGGGTAAAACCCTCCCAACCAGTCCATCGGGGTAAAACCCTCCCAACCAGACCGTCACGGGTAAAGCCCTCCCAACCAGTCCATCGGGGTAAAGCCCTCCCAACCAGACCGTCACGGGTAAAACCCTCCCAACCAGTCCGTCACGGGTAAAACCCTCCCAACCAGTCCGTCACGGGTAAAACCCTCCCAACCAGTCCGTCACGGGTAAAGCCCTCCCAACCAGTCCATCGGGGTAAAGCCCTCCCAACCAGTCCGTCACGGGTAAAACCCTCCCAACCAGTCCATCGGGGTAAAACCCTCCCAACCAGTCCGTCACGGGTAAAACCCTCCCAACCAGTCCATCGGGGTAAAACCCTCCCAACCAGTCCATCGGGGTAAAACCCTCCCAACCAGTCTATCGGGGTAAAACCCTCCCAACCAGTCCATCGGGGTAAAACCCTCCCAACCAGTCCATCGGGGTAAAACCCTCCCAACCAGTCCATCGGGATAAAACCCTCCCAACCAGTCCATCGGGGTAAAACCCTCCCAACCAGTCCATCGGGGTAAAGCCCTCCCAACCAGTCCATCGGGGTAAAACCCTCCCAACCAGTCCATCGGGGTAAAACCCTCCCAACCAGTCCGTCACCGGTAAAACCCTCCCAACCAGTCCATCGGGGTAAAACCCTCCCAACCAGTCCGTCACGGGTAAAGCCCTCCCAACCAGTCCATCGGGGTAAAACCCTCCCAACCAGTCCATCGGGGTAAAACCCTCCCAACCAGTCCATCGGGGTAAAACCCTCCCAACCAGTCCATCGGGATAAAACCCTCCCAACCAGTCCATCGGGGTAAAACCCTCCCAACCAGTCCATCGGGGTAAAGCCCTCCCAACCAGTCCATCGGGGTAAAACCCTCCCAACCAGTCCATCGGGGTAAAACCCTCCCAACCAGTCCATCGGGGTAAAACCCTCCCAACCAGTCCGTCACGGGTAAAACCCTCCCAACCAGTCCATCGGGGTAAAACCCTCCCAACCAGTCCGTCACGGGTAAAGCCCTCCCAACCAGTCCATCGGGGTAAAACCCTCCCAACCAGTCCATCGGGGTAAAACCCTCCCAACCAGTCCATCGGGGTAAAACCCTCCCAACCAGTCCGTCACGGGTAAAGCCCTCCCAACCAGTCCATCGGGGTAAAACCCTCCCAACCAGTCCATCGGGGTAAAACCCTCCCAACCAGACCGTCACGGGTAAAACCCTCCCAACCAGTCCATCACGGGTAAAACCCTCCCAACCAGTCCGTCACGGGTAAAACCCTCCCAACCAGTCCATCGGGGTAAAACCCTCCCAACCAGTCCATCACGGGTAAAACCCTCCCAACCAGACCGTCACGGGTAAAACCCTCCCAACCAGACCGTCACGGGTAAAACCCTCCCAACCAGTCCATCGGGGTAAAACCCTCCCAACCAGTCCATCGGGGTAAAACCCTCCCAACCAGTCCGTCACGGGTAAAGCCCTCCCAACCAGTCCATCGGGGTAAAACCCTCCCAACCAGACCGTCACGGGTAAAGCCCTCCCAACCAGTCCATCACGGGTAAAACCCTCCCAACCAGTCCATCGGGGTAAAACCCTCCCAACCAGTCCATCGGGGTAAAACCCTCCCAACCAGTCCATCGGGATAAAACCCTCCCAACCAGTCCATCGGGGTAAAACCCTCCCAACCAGTCCATCGGTGTAAAACCCTCCCAACCAGTCCGTCACGGGTAAAGCCCTCTCAACCAGACCGTCACGGGTAAAGCCCTCCCAACCAGTCCATCGGGGTAAAACCCTCCCAACCAGTCCATCACGGGTAAAACCCTCCCAACCAGTCCATCGGGGTAAAACCCTCCCAACCAGACCGTCACGGGTAAAGCCCTCCCAACCAGTCCATCGGGGTAAAACCCTCCCAACCAGTCCGTCGGGGTAAAGCCCTCCCAACCAGTCCATCGGGGTAAAACCCTCCCAACCAGTCCATCGGGGTAAAACCCTCCCAACCAGACCGTCATGGGTAAAACCCTCCCAACCAGACCGTCACGGGTAAAGCCCTCCCAACCAGTCCATCGGGGTAAAGCCCTCCCAACCAGGCGGTCACGGGTAAAGCCCTCCCAACCAGTCCGTCACGGGTAAAGCCCTCCCAACCAGCCGGTCACGGGTAAAGCCCTCCCAACCAGGCGGTCACGGGTAAAGCCCTCCCAACCAGCCGGTCACAGGTAAAACCCTCCCAACCAGCCGGTCACGGGTAAAGCCCTCCCAACCAGGCGGTCACGGGTAAAGCCCTCCCAACCAGCCGGTCACGGGTAAAACCCTCCCAACCTTTGAGCACACCTACATGGTGCTGTTACATGAAAGCAGTATCCATCATCAGCAACACCCCCCCCCCCCCGCCAACCCACCAGCCACGACATGATCTCTGCTCACTGCTGCCATCAGGAAGGAGGTACAAGAGTCTCAAGACTCAGATCGCCAGGTTCAGGACCATTTATTACCCCTCAACCATCAGACTCTTGAATCAAAGGGGATATCTTCGCTCAGCTTCACTTGCCCTATCATTGAAATGTTCCCACAACCAGTGGACCCACTGTCAAGGACGCTTTATCTCATGTTCTCAATATTTATTGCTTATTCATTTAATATTAATGTTGCTTCATTTCGTATTTGCACAGTTTTGCCGTCTTCTGCACACTGGTTGAACGCCCTGGTTGCGCGGTCTTTCATTGATTCTGTTATGGTTATTAGCCTATAGACTTCTTCAGAGTGCCCACATAAAAATGAAGTTCAGGGTTGTATAGGGTGATATATACGTACTTTGTCAATATATTTACTTTGAATATTCAATGGAAAAACTTGATATTCAATGCAAAAGCATCATAGAAGATGTTTCAGGTTGAGGACCAGCCCAAAATATTCAAGTCAAGTCAAATCAAGTCACGTTTTATTGTCATTTCGACTATAACTGCCGGTACAGTACACAGTAAAAATGAGACAACGTTTTTCAGGACCATGGTGCTACATGAACAATACAAAAACTGCACTGAACTACGTAAAACAACACAAAAACTACACTAGACTACAGACCTACCCAGGACTGCATAAGGTGCACAAAACAGTGCAGACTTTACAATAAATAATAAACAGGACAATAGGCACAGTAGAGGGCAGTAGGTTGGTGATAGTCCAGGCTCTGGGTATTGAGTAGTCTGATGGCTCGGGGGAAGAAACTATTACATAGTCTGGTCGTGAGAGCCCGAATACTTTGGTGCCTTTTGCCAGATGGCAGGAGGGAGAAGAGATTGTATGAGGGATGCTTGGGGTCCTTCATAATGCTGTTTGCTTTGCGGATGCAGCGTGTGCTGTAGTTGTCTGTAATGGCGGGAAGAGAGACCCCGATGATCTTCTCAGTTGACCTCACTATCCGCTGCAGGGTCTTGCGTTCCGAGATGGTGCAATTTCTGAACCAGGCAGTGATGCAGCTGCTCAGGATGCTCTCAATACAACCTCTGTAGAATCTGCTGAGGATGGGGGGTGGGAGATGGACTTTTCTCAGCCTTCACAGAAAGTAGAGACGCTGCTGGGCTTTCTTTGCTATGGAGCTGGTGTTGAGGGACCAGGTGAGATTCTCTGCCAGGTGAACACCAAGAAATTTGGTGCTCTTAACGATCTCTGCGGAGGAGTCATTGATGTTCAGCGGAGAGTGGTCATTCCATGTCCTCCTGAAGTCAACAACCATCTCTTTTGTTTTGTTCACATTCAGAGATGGATTGTTGGCTCTGCACCAGTCCATTAGCTGCTGCACCTCCTCTCTGTATGCTGACTCATCGTTCTTGCTGATGAGACCCACTATGGTCGTGTCATCGGCGAACTTGATGATGTGTTTTGAGCTGTGTGTTGCAGCACAGTCATGGGTCAGCAGAATGAACAACAGTGGACTGAGCACACAGCCCTGGGGGGTCCCCGTGCTCAGTGTAATGGTGTTGGAGATGCTTTGCTTTTCCAGATGCTGCTTGACCCACTATATTCCTCCTGCACTTTGATATTCCACTCCTGAATATTCCATTTAGTGGAGAAGGGTTTTGCCTGTTACACTGCATTGTTGATGTTTGTCTTTTGGAAGCTGATGTGGTGGGAGTGCTGACAGACACAGTGTTCTGACTGCGAATGATAAAGCCAAAATCCTGTTCCAAGAGTTGGCATTTACATGGTACTTTCAACATTACAAACATCCCAAAGCACTTTTCAGTAGCAAGTGCCAGACTAAATTTGAGACCAAGCCACATATAGGAACTCTTGCATCAAGTTGTGCAACGGGAGGCCTCAGTAGTTGTGTTTTGAGTGAGATGGAAAACAACACAAAGTTTTTGGGACCTTGAAGAATGGTAAGGACAAGTCTACCTCCATAACCAAGGGGAGTTAAAACTAGAGAACAAAAACTGGGGTGTAGGGAGAGGAGGAGGCCCAAAACATCGATTATTTATTCATTTTCATAGATCCTGCCTGACCTGCTGAGTTCCTCCAACATTTGTGGTGTTGCGGCGGAGGGTGAGTCAAATCAGCTCCAACAAAAGCAGAGAAAGGAATAGGAAAAAGAGAAGCAAACTGGTTGGTAAAGAGCGAATGTCTCGGAGCACAGGAATGTGCAAAGGCACAAGCCCCAGCATTATGGGATTGTTATCAGGACATCAGCAACCACTGGATGTTCCTGACTGCTCATTAATCCACTGGAGGGAATCTTTAATGATGTGCAAAAGTACAAGCTGGTAGACAAACCACTATAAACAGAGTTATTGAAGACTGGCACAGGATTTGGCCACCTGGCCCTCAAACCTACTATCCCATTCATCAAGATTATTCTGTTCTGTCCCAGCACTATATTCCTGCTCCCCACCACTAGATGTCTTTTCTGACCAAAAGTGATCTATCTCCTTAAGCAATACACATAAAAGTTGCTGGTGAACACAGCAGGCTAGGCAGCATCTCAAGGAAGCGGTACAGCCGACTTTTCAGGCCGAGACCCTTCGTCAAGGGTCTCAACCTGAAACGTCGATGGTACCTCTTCCTAGAGATGCTGCCTGGCCTGCTGCATTCACCAGCAACTTCTACCTGTGTTGCTTGAATTTCCAGCATGTGCAGATTTCCTCATGTTTGTGTTGATCTATCCCCTTCTTAGGGACTGCAACCTCTAGTTCATAGACTTTCATGACCTACCGGGGTATGTGTACCACAAGTGTGTGTAAATCTTTAAGTATGCTTATGAACGTGTATGCCTGTCTCTATACTTGTACAGAACATATACATGAGGTTTTTATTATGACACCATTCAACCAACTCAAAACTTCCCTGATTCGCTCCTGCCTCACCCTAAGTCATGCTCACGCACTGTAGAATCCTCCCCCCTGTTAATCTCAGAGAACGTTTCATATTGGGAGCACCCGGATAGCATAGAAATAGTGTGATGCTTGGGGCAGCAGTGTTTGGAGCTCACTTCCAATGCCATCTTTAAGAAGCTTGTACTTCCCGTACTGGGGTGACCAGAATTTCACACAGTTCTCCGTGCGGTCTGACTGAAGTTTTATATAGCTGGGGTGTGACTTTCTTACACTTATGCTCAGCACCTTCTCTAATGAAGGCAAGCATTTCATACACCTTCTCAATCAGTTTATCAACTTGCATAGTCACTTTCTGTGAACTATGGACAGGGATCCCAAGATCCCTTGGTACCTCCATACTGCTACCATGTTCTGTATATTTTCCCCTTATATTTGACCTCCAAAAATGTAACACTTCACACTTGCCAAGATTAAACGACATCTTGCACTGCTCTGCACATATCTATAATTGACCTATGTCTCACTGTATTCTTCGACAGTTCCTTACACTGTCCACAACGCCAACCTTGGTGGGCCGGAAGGGCCCGTTCTGTACTCTATCTCTAAGTAAATAAACTCAATGGATAAAAGCATCTCACAACACTAGGGTTTCTTACTGAAATGAGTTTAACGTCACTTCCATCACAAACACAAATAGTAGAGGAATGAACCCCATTTGTAAATATGGATAAAATTCAGAAATTGGAGATGCAAATGGACTTTGGAGTCCTCGCCCGGAATCTCCTTGTGGTTAACTTGCAGGTTGAGTCGATGGTAAAGAAGGTAAATTCAGTGTTAGCAGTCAAGAACATAGATCAGTACAGTGCCAGACAATCCATTGGACCCATTATGTTTACTGATTTTCCTTTTTTTTTGCACTATTTATTTATTTAGTTTTACTGTAACCTCTGATAATTTGTTATGCTTACTCTGTGCCGCTGCCACAAAGCCACACATTTTATGACTATTGTCAGTGACAACAAACCTGATTCTGATCTTGATGCCAGTTTATACTAAATGTCCTCCTTCAGTATATCACAGAGTATGTATCACTGCTTGCCCTTCATATCCATGTGCCTATTTAAAAAGCTTCTTAACCTCCACCAAACTGCCTGCTTCCAATACTAGACCTGGTAACTCAATACAAGCACTTGTACTTTGCATTAAAAAATTGCCTCTCACTTTCCTTTTATACTTCCCCATGCTAACCTTCGAAGCATGCCCTCTGGTGTTTGACATATCTACTGTGGAGAATGATTCTGACAGTGTATAAATAAGAACCTCTATCATGTTCTCCCTCAGTCACTGATATTCCAGGGTGAACTACCCAAGTTTGTCCAGCCTTTCCAATACAGGCAGCATCCTGGTAAACCTGGCCTGCACTCTTTCCACAGTCTCCACAGCCCTCCTATCATGGGGTGAACAGAATTTCACACATTACTCCAAGTGTGGTCCGGACTGAAGTGTTATATAGCTGAGGCATGACCTCTTTACTCTTCAATGAAGGCAAGTATTCCACAGGCTTTCTTCACCATCTTATCCACCTGCATTCCCACCTTCACTGAACCATGGACCTGGACCCAAAGATCCCTTGCTACCTCCATATAGTTAAGGGGGCAACCATTAACTGGGGCGGCATGGTAGCGTAGTGGTTAGCACAATGTTTTGCAGTGCAGGTGACCTGGGTTCAATTCCCACCGCTGCCTGTAAGGAGTTTGTACGCCCTCCCTGTGACCGCCTGGGTTTCCTCCGGGGGCTCTGGTTTCGCCTCACAGTCCAAAGATATACTGGTTGGTAGGTTAATTGGTAATTTTAAAATTTCCCTGTGATCAGACTAGGGTTAAATAGGGGCATTGCTGGGTGGCTTTGAGAGCCAGAAGGACCTATTCCATGCTGTATCTCAATAAATAAAATAAAAACAACTAACTGAGTACTTCTCCCTTACATATGACCCTCAAAAGTGAAACACTTCACATCTGCCGGGATTAGCCACCATCTTCCACTACTCTGTCCATATCTGTAGAGGTTCTATGTTTCACTGTGTTCTTTGATAGTCCTTTACATTGTCCACAGCTCTGCCAGTCTTGCTGTCATCTGCAAACTTGTTAATCCTCCCATCTACATTATCACATATAACAGAGGTCCCAATTCTGATGCTTTGTAGAACATCACAGGCCATGGACCTCAAGGCAGACAAACAGCCTTTTTTCCCACAGTCTTCTATGGGCAAGCCGGTTCCAATTCCAAACTTGCAATTCACCATGGATCCTATGCATCTTTATCTTTTGACTCATTCTACCATGATTATCAAAACTTTACTTATGTAGATTACATCCATCGCCTTACTCTCAATGAGCACCTTTGTCACCTCCTCTGAAAAATTAACTTTCTAAGGCATGGCCTGTCTCGCATAAAGTCATGCTGACTGTCGCTAAGCAAGCCATGACTTGCCAAATATACATAAGTTGTATCCTACAATGTTCTCTTTCCTACCATTGACATGAGGCTCCCCGACATATAATTACCTAGATTATTCAGAATCAGAATCTGGTTCAATATCACCAGCATATGTTATGAAATTTGTTAACTTTACTGAACTAGTACAATGTAATACATGATAGAAAAAAACTAAATTGCAGTGAGTGTATATATGTATATTAAATAGCTAGATTAAATAATTTGTGCAAAAACAGAAATAAAAATTAATGAGGTAATGTTCATGGATTCCACATCCATTTAGGTATCAGATGGCAGAGGGGAAGAAGCTGTTCCTGAATGACTGAGTGTGGTCCTTCAGGTTTCTGTGCCTTCTTCCTGATGGGAACAATGAGAAGAGGACATGTTCCTCTTTCCCTTCTTAAACAAAGCACATTTGCTATTCTCCTGTCCTCCAAGAACTCACCTGTTGCTAGTGAGCATGCAAAGATCTTGTCAAAGCCCCAGCAATATCATCGATATCCTCAAAGCCCCAGCAATATATTCTAGGATATTTGCCATCCTGCCCTGTGGACTAATGCTTTTCAGAAGATCCAGCACCACCATCTCAATCTCAAAGTGTCCCAGCACACTATCATGCTCCGCTCTATTTTCACTGTCTCCACTTGATGTCGGTAAGACCAAGAAATTGATTGTGGACTTCAGGAAGGGAATTTAAGGGAACACACATCAGTCCTCATCGCAGGATCAGCAGTGGACAGGGTGAGCAGTTTCCAATTCCTGGTTGTCAACATCTCTGAAGATCTATCCTGAGCCCAAGATATTGATGTAATTACAAATAAAGCATGACAGCAGCTATGTTTCATTAGGAGTTTGAGGCGGCTTGGTACGTCACATTAGATTCTAGGAAATTTCTACAGACATACCATGGAGAGCATTCCAGCTGGTTGCATAACCTTCTGTTATGGGCCTCTGCACAGGATGGGAAAAAGCTGCAAACAGTTGCGAATTCTGCCTCCCCAGCATCAAGGACACCTTCAAAAGGTGATGCATCCAAAAGGCAGCATCCATCATTAAGGACTCCTGTCACTCAGGGCATGCCCTCTTCCTTTTGCTACAACCAAGGAGGAGGTACAGAATCCTGAAGACAAACACTCGATGTTTCAGCAATGAAACCACCTTCCCCTCCTCCATTAGATTTCTGAATGGAAAACAAATCCATGAACATTACCTCACTGTCTTCCCCTCTCTTTTTGCATTACTTATTTAATTTAATTTTTTAAAACAAATAAATATACTGTTTATTTATAATCCAGCAGATTATCGGCACCCAATTGACCACTATTGAGAACATCTACCATAAACACTGCCTGGGCAGGGTGAAAAGCATTATCTGACAATAAAGTTGAATCTAATCTAATCTTATAGTTTCTCTATTATTATACATTGCAATTGATTGCTGCAGCAAAACAACAGGTTTCACAGCATATGCCAGTGAAAACTGATTTTGATTCTGTAACATTAATGCATGAGTGGTACTGAAAATTAAATTAAATCCGTAGTGCAAAAAAACCCCCAAAAAACAGGAAAAAATAGTGAGGTACTGTACATGGGTTCATTGGCCATTCAGAAATCTGACGGTGGAGGGGAAGAAACTGTTCCTAAAGCCTTGAATATGTGTCCTCAGGATCCTGTACCTCCTCCTTATTATAACCATATAACCATATAACAATTACAGCACAGAAACAGGCCATCTCAGCCCTTCTAGTCCGTGCTGAACTCTTACTCTCACCTAGTCCCAGTGACCTGCACTCAGCCCATAACCCTCCATTCCTTTCCTGTCCATATAGCTATCCAATTTTACTTTAAATGACAATATCGATCCTGCCTCTACCACTTCTGCCGGAAGCTCGTTCCACACAGCTACCACTCTCTGAGTAAAGAAGTTCCCCCTCATGTTCCCCCTCAACTTTTGCCCCCTAACTCTCGACTCATGTCCTCTTGTTTGAAGCTCCCTCACTCTCAATGGAAAAAGCCTATCCACGTCAACTCTATCTATCCCCCTCATAATTTTAAATACCTCTATTAAGTCCCCCCTCAAACTTCTACGCTCCAAAGAATAAGGAAAAAATATCTCCTTGATGGTAGCAATGAGAAGAGGACATGTCCTGGGTGATGATGGTCCTTAATGACAGATGCCAACTTTTTGAGGCCCTGTGTGGTCTTCCTAATCACCTGCTTTAGCACTTTGCTGCTATCGTTATATTCCACAAAGGCCCCGTCAGATTTTTAACTCCTAAACCCTAAGAACACTTCTTTTTCCTTCCTGACCAAATTTAGGACATCTTTGATTATCCAATTTCCTTCAGCCAGAGGGTGTGAGTCTGTGGAATCTGTTGCAATAGAGCGTTATGGAGGCCAAGTCATTGGGTGTTTTTTTTAAAGTAGAATTCGGTACTTTAATTAGTAAGGTGATGAAGGGCCACAGTTGAAGTCTGTGATGCTTCTCCAAAGCTATCTGGGACATTTAGCAACTTTGAAAAGTGCCACAAATTCTTGTGAACCACAGCATTTGACCAGTGAACACAAATTACCCATAAGGGATTAGGCCATGCTAATAACACCAGCCCACTCATGGAAACTTGTGGCTTTGAGACATCTGGAAATGCAGGCTTAAAAATCTTGGCTGAGCTGCCCCAGTAAAGAATTGAGTGAGTGCTACACAATCAAAGATTCTGGCTTTCAGATGAGATGTTGAGCTCCACGGCCAGTATATTCTTTGTAATCCAGTGTATACTCTGGATGTCAGAGATATCTTCTGCCACTTTACAAAGAGGCAGTCTGCACCCTGGCTGTGTGCCATCTAATTCCGTTTTCCAACAATTTGTCTTAAATTTCTGAGCCTCATATCAACTAACAGCACAGAAGGAGGGTCCTTTTGCCCATGAGAGCACGTTAGAAGAACAATCTTGTTGGCCCATTCTTCTCTGACGAAACATGAAATGGTGGCTCCGTCTCTCTCCACACAGTTCCCACCAGACTTGTTGATTATTTCCAGTTTTTGGTTTTTAGTTTTGGATTGCCAGTGTCTAGAGTTCTTTCCCTCTTGAGTTCCACTCCCAATCTGTATTGCCGATATTCTGCGTTTCCCTAGCTCCAGGACTGTTAGTCCTCTGTGTTCCTGCTTAACTACCTTCATTACTGTCTCCAACCTTTAACTGTTCCTCTCCCCACCCCACTCCCTGCTACCAGCTCACTCACTTTGCCTCTTAATTTCTTCCCCTCTTTTTTCCTCATGGGTACAGCTCTTCACTGCATCAAGGACGTCTACAAGAGGTGATGACTCAAGAAGGTGACACCCGTCATCATGAGGTACGGGAACCTGAAGACCCACACCTCAGGGTTCAACAACAGCCTCTTCCCCACTGCCACAGGGTTCTTAAACTGACCTGAAAAATCCTAACTCCACCTCAGACTATATTTCTTCTGCTTGCTTTCATTTTGCATTCATGTCATTTTCTGCATTTTGTCAAGTAAGCTCTGCATAACTTAAGTTTATGTTAACCCACGTGGTCATATCTGTAATGGACTGTGCTGCCGCTGCAAAAAGCTAGTTTTCATGGTATTTCTATGTGTGTATGTACTGTATGTCTTAAACATGTCTCTCTCATCTAGATCCACCTGCCACTGCCTCTCAATAGTAACCCACACCCCTTCTCCTCTACCTGACACAACTTGCCTTCATAAGACCATAAGACCATAAGGCTTAGGAGTAGAATTAGGCCATTTGGCCCATCGAGTCAGCTGTGCCATTTAATCATGGCTGATCCTTTTTTTCCCCCTTCCTCAACTCGGCTCCATAGCCTTCTGCCCTCTCTCTTTCACCCTGTCAATCTTCCAATCACCTTGGACTCCTGCTCACCTTTTCCCCTCTCCTCTTTATATTGACCATCTCCCATCTCCACCCTCAGTACTGATGCATGATTTCAGCCCAGAACATTGACAATTCATCAGTGAGTGTGGTCTTTAATCAGGCGGCACTTGGAGATTGTGGCTCATCTCTGGTCACCCCATTACAGGAAGTACGTGGTGACAGTGGAGATGGTGCAGAAGACGTTTGTCTGGATCAGAAGGTGGAACTATAAATAAAGGTTGGACAAACTGAGTTTGTTCTCCCTAGGGTGTCAATGGCTGAGGGAAGACCTGATTGTCGTTATTAAAATTATGGAAGGTCAACAGTTGGAATCTTTTCCCTAATGTAGAAATGTCAAACAGCTTTTAAGATTAGAGGAGGGGAGTTTAAATGCAAGGAGCAGCATGCACGTGGAATGGATTACCCTAACAGGGGTAGTTATGGAAGCAGGCCGTTCAGTAAGAGGTTTTTCGACCATCACATGAATGTGAAAGGAATGGAAGGATATGGATGAAACACAGGAAGAGGACGGTTAGTACAAATTGGCATCAAGATGGACACAACATTGTGGACTGAATGGCCTGTCCAGTGTTGTATTCTTCTGTGCTCTGTGTTCTACTTCAGTATCTCTCACCCCACGGGACCTGCAGAGTCCTCCAGCAGATTGTCTGTTGCTCTGGATTTTGTCCTAAGCTCCTGTCAGAAAGTTGTGGCTGAATCTGCCTCACTAGAGCTCAGAGTGTGGAGGCACATCTCAGCCCTCTCCCTTTCCTCTGGTCAGCCAGCTTCCCTGCTGCCACCTGGAGCAACACACAAGATGCTGGAAGAACTCAGTGGGTCAAACAGTATCTGGGGAAGGGAATGGACAGTGTCTTTCTCACCTCCTTCCTTTTATTCTAAGGTCTACTGTCCTCTCCTATCAGATTTCATCTGCTTCCTGTTTAAGATGGTGCTGCTGTAGTTGTGTGACAGCTTACTGGTAGGTCATAAGGTATGAAATACGACCTAAAAACATTACTAATAACACATTTTCTGAAGTAACTTGTGGTCAACTATCACCACAAACAATGAAGAAGTAAACGGAGGTGAAGCTGATTCGAAGGATGAGCCGTACTGGTGCATCGCAAAGCTGAAATTCAACGTGTTCAAGGTGGGGTCACAGATGGAGTTGTTATCACTGGCGCTGTTAGAGCGAACGACTTGGAGAGGAGCTGATGCAGAAGAATGTCAATGCCCCTCCTCCTAACTTGGGTGCGAGGTTGGATCGCTCCAGGCACTGAGACGAGATTCAGAACAGCTTCAGGTTGTGCCGTTACACAGGGCCCAGGTCCTAGAGCGTGGCGCTACCCAGTGTCTGGACGATTTAAATGCTGGCCGAGATAGACAGGAAAGCCCGAGTGTGGAGGTGAGGGTCGGGCCGATTTCGCTCACTCTCCCACAATGTTCATTCCTCTCTCCGGTGGATGTTGTCTCTGTGAGCTTTGCAGCGTTTTTGCCCCGCTAATATGATGAACTTGACATCGAGGCTTGGGCCTACTACTCCAGCTACTCTGGGGAGTGGACCTAAGGGCTCAGTCTGGTTTGGAATGCTGTCAGTTGCATCTATTGTTTGCATGATGTGTGTGTGTGTGTGTGTGTGTGTTTGTGTTCTTTCTCTGCACAGTGGTTATGGCTTTTCTTTTTTTTAATTGGGTTCTTTGGGTTACTTGCTTTGTGGCTGCCTGTAAGCAAAAAAAATCTCAAGGTTGTGTAATTTATAGATTCTTTGAAATAATAAATGTACTTTGATTCAGCCCTTTGCTATTTCCACCTATCACCTGCCTGCATCTGACATCATTCCTACTCTTCCCCTCCCTCATCTCCCAATACCCCTGCCCCCTCACCACCATCCATCTATCACCCACCAGCTCTTGTTCCATCCTTCCCCTCCACCTCTTTTTATACTGGCCACCTCTCCTCTTTCTTTCTCGTCTTAATGAAGGGTCTCAGTCTGAAACACGGACTTTTTTTCCCCTTCTGTCGACGCCTCCTGAGCTGCTAAGTTCCCCCATCATTTTGTGTGTGTTGCTCCAGACTTCCGGCATCTGCAGTCTCTGTGTCCTTGCACCTGGAACAACTTCTCATTCATCCAGTGAGATCCTTCCTCCTCCTGAACACTTTCTGAATCATTCACTTCTGCTTGTGAAGTGGGGGAGTGGGGGGGGGGCGATGGTGGATGTTTGGAGCAAGGGAATTTATATCCTAACCTCTGGCAACGTGTGATTACCTACCAAGATGTCTTTTATAATTCTGCTCTTAACGAACTTGGTTTGCCAAAGCACATTGTTGCAATTAAAGAACAAGTGAGATGTAATCTGTTCGTGAACAGCTCAGTGTCGATGTACTCTGATTCCAGTCCCAAACCCTTCAGGCACTTTCAGTCTGTACTGTAGATTTTTTCTTTCAAAAATGAGTTTTATTCATAAAAGTATGTACAAGAAATACAAAAGAAATTCATGTTTCTTTTTACATCTAGAGTTCCATTCAGTCTCCACATTCACAGTGTTAACAGATCTCTACTTTAGTAGTGGGAGCACATTCCATACAGAGGACCATTGCTACCCATGTGGCCTTCTTGAATGATACAAACCTCCGTGGTTTGAGGGACTTCTGCCAATGTCCAGTGGCAGCAGGAGCCTAAACTGTGGTCCTTCTCCACAAAGCGTTTGCATTGGCAGCACCATGTTTCAGTGAGACCCTCAGCATGTACTCCTGCAGCCAGGAATGTGCCAGTCAGCACCATTCCCTTACGAACATCTGACTCTGTGCTGGAAGGCCACAATGTTCAGGCAGACCACAGTGCGACTTTCACTGAGTTGATAATCTTCCAGCAGCATTTGATGCCTGACCCAATGTGTATTCCTGTGAACTGGCGTAGATCTAAGCTTTTTCCATCATGCAATGGACACAAATGCCTTAATGTGAAGTGCTTTCTGCTGTGTAAAAATTACTTCTCTCCTCATCCCCAGAGAAAAATACATCATTTGTAATAATAATTAATTTTGCTAAAGCAATTTGATTTACAGATTGCTTACTGGACCCCATGTGATTAAGATGCTGTGGTTGTGAAATCAGTAAGGATGTGGAGAGCAGATTGTCTTGGAACGTGCCTGGTTTTCAAGGCAGTGGGAGCCACACAGCACAGAACAGGAACAGGCTCTTCTGACCATGATATCTGTACCCCCATGATGCCAAATTAAGCTAACCTATCTACCTGCACATGATCCATGTGCCTCTGTTCCCTCTCTTTCATAAGATTGCATAAATGCCTCTTGTACTCCATTATCACACCTATTTTCATCACTGCACTGGCAGCGCATTCCAGACACCCTCCATTCTCTGCGTAAACAACGTGCCCTGCACGTCTCTTTGGAATTCTTCCCCCTTTAACCTTCAACTATGTCCCCTAGTATTTGGCATGTCTACCTTTAGACAAAGGCTCTGGCTGCCTAATCCATCTATGACTCATAATGTTACAAAAACATCTACTCAGTAACCCTTCAGTCTCCACTCGTCCAAGGAAAGCAACCCAAGTTTGTCCAACCTTAGCCCATTCCCTCTAATCCACGCAATGAACCCCTTCTGCACACTTTCAAAAATCTCCATCTCTTTCTTATTATAGGACAATGAGAATCGCATACAGGTGGCCCAATCAAAGTTTCACATGGCAGCAGCATGAGCCTAGCCCCACAGGTAAGGGAAAAGACCAAAGCTTCCTTAAAGGAATGCCACATCTCCACTCTCTCCTGGGAATCCTTGGCCCAGGGCTGCTCGAAATGGAGAAGGAGTGTTAAGGATCACACAGAGATACTAGAGGTCATGGACTGGGAGCACACAGAAGCCCTCTGCAGGTGGTAGAACTTGTGTATTACCTCACACATTATCCCTGCCCGCCCCTCAGCAAACTTCTGTCCCACCTGTGGATGGTCCCAAATAAGCCTCATCAGCTCCTTCGGAATCCACAACACCAGAGTGAAAGTAATTCATTCTTGATGAAGAACACATGCCTAAGAAGGAGGGAGACAATCTTAGGACTGCAAAGTAACCTAGGCTTCATTTCAAAGACCTCAGAGATCTCTAAACTGAAGTAATAATAATAGGTACAGTAACTGCCTTATTATTATCCCATGTACCAAGCAACTGTTTTCGAAGACATCCATGCAGATCATTTCATCACATCAGCACACCCAGGTAGTTCAAGGGAAAGGCAATAACAGAATGTAAACACAAAATATTCTGCAGATGCTGGGGTCAAAGCAACACTCACAACACGCTGGAGGAGCTCAGCAGGTCGGGCAGCATCCGTGAAAAAGTACGGTCGATGTTTCGGGCTGGAACCCTTCGTCAAGACTGTAGAGGGAAGGGGCAGAGGCCCTGTAAAGAAGGTGGGGGGAGGGTGGGAAGGAGAAGGCTGGTAGGTTCCAGGTGAAAAACCAGTAAGGGGAAAGATAAAGGGATGGGGGCGGGAAAGCAGGGAGGAGATAGGCAGGAAAGGTGAAGAAAGAATAGGGGAAAACACAATGGGTAGTAGAAGGAGGCGGAACCATGAGGGAGGTGGTAGGCAGCTGGGGGAGGGGGCAGAGTGAAATAGGGATAGGGGAAGGGAGGGGGAGGGAATTACCGGAAGTTGGAGAATTCTATGTTCATACCAAGGGGCTGGAGACTACCTAGACGGTATATGAGGTGTTGCTCCTCCAACCTGAGTTTAGCCTCATCATGGCAGTAGAAGAGGCCATGTATGGACATATCTGAATGGGAGTGGGAAGCAGAGTTGAAGTAACAGAATGTGGAATGTAAAGTAAGTGCAAAGTTTTGATGAGGTAGAATCACAAAAGGTGCTGGAATGTCGAGCAGCAATCTGCTGGAGGAAGTCAGAGGGTTCAGCAGCATCTGTGGGAGGAAAAACGTTTTGTGTCAAAACCCTGGATCAGGACTGAGAGTGGAGAGGCACAATAGCCCAGCTTAGAGAGAAGGGGTTTTAAGGTAGATTGTGAGTTCAAGAGTCCATCTTATCATACAAGAGGCCCGTTCAACAGCCTTACTGAATAGGATAGCAGTCCTTGAGCCTGACCTTTTTATCTTCTGCCCAGTGGGAAGGGGGAGAAGTGAGGATGACCAGGCTGGAAGGGGTCATTAATTGTTTTGGCTGCTTTACAAAGGGAGAGAGAAAAGTAGATAGAGTTCTTGGAGGAGAGGTTGTTTTTTCTGATGGACTGAGCTTCTTGTGGTCTTGGTCAGCCACCATTACCAAGCTTGTTGTATCTAGATAGGATGCTTCCTCCAGTGCATCTGTAAAACTGCTGGTAATCAACAGGAACATGCTGAATTTCTTTAGTCTCCTCAGCAGGTAGAGGCACTGGTGTGTGTGTGTGTGTGTGTGTGTGTGTGTGTGTGTATGTGTGTGTATGTGTGTGTGTGTATGTGTGTGTGTGTGTGTATGTGTGTGTGTGTGTATGTGTGTGTGTGTGTGTGTGTGTGTGTGTGTGTGTGTGTGTGTGTTGTTTTTTGTTGGCCAAAGCATCTGTATATTTGAGCAATGATAAGCTACTGGTGATGTTTACATCTAGAAACTTGAAGTTCACAACCATCTTCACCTCAGGCCATTGATGTGCACGGGAGTATGTGATTGGGAGGTGGTGTGTGAGGAGGAATCTTTTTGACAATAGACAGACCCTGGCCATAAGAAGCCCAACCACTCCCCGACAAGCAGACAACAGCAGTTAACTGCTCTCTAACTCAGATCATCATCAGTTTTTCTGATTGGGATTTTGCTGTGTGCACACTTCTTCTATTACACAGATTCCACATTTCAGGAATACTCCTTTGAGAACTGGGTTATGAAAGGAGCTATGAAAAAGCAAGTGTCTCCCTTTCTGTGACGGTGCATTTATGGGAATGTCTGCATACTCACATATTCTCCTCAAGCTACCAAATGTTTCTTGAGGGAAGTCATTTCCAGATGCGCTTGCTAAACATTGCAACTCACTTCTGAATTTCAGCTTTGTTAATGTCAATGGAACAAAATTTCAGAAGCAGAACATCACACTTTTGAACTTGTAATATGTGATCAAATCTTTGCTTCAGCTTGTTTTAACATTCTGCAGATGAGGCCGTGAGGAAAAATGCACTCAGTTGCAAGAGTAATGCTGATACACATCTAACAATTCACACTGCTGAGCTTGTAGCATTGTTAAAACATAAATCAAGAATTTATTTTATATAGAGCTTTCACCTCTGAAGCTCCCTGGGTGATTAATAGACAACTGAGATGGACATGTAGCAGCAATTTTCTGCACAGCCAGCTTCCACTGATGGCAACAGTTGAGAGATAAATGTTGGCCCAGGATATCAGGGGAGGAAATCCCCAGATGGGTTCCATGTAGCACAATAGGATCACTTCCATTCACCCACGAGCCCGACGTTAACAGACGTCATCTCGGATACTGCAGTGTTCACTTGGCACAGCATCCAGAGAACCGATTGACCCACTGAGGGATCTCAGCCTGAAACATCTACTGTTCATTCCCCTCCACGGATGCTGCCTGACATGCTAAGTCTCTCCAGTATTTTGTGTGTGTTCAATTGGTTGGCTTGTTGGGCTCCGGTCTCTGGAATGGGATTTGAACCCTTCTGGCTTTGAGGTCAGAGTGCCGCCCACTGAGTCCAAGCAGTGATAAGAAGGAAACAACTGGATGATATTTGTAACTATGTGGGTGGAAGAGTATTTGGCAGTCACTGGTTACGGAGACAACTTATCAAAATATCAGACACAGCAAGGATCAGAGAACTTCAGCTCTCTGGAGAGCTCACAGAAGAAAACCACAGAGAGGGAGGCAAACAAGAGAAAATCTGCAGATGCTGGAAATCCGAGCAACACTCACAAAATGTTGGAGGAACTCAGCAGGTCAGGCAGCGTCTATGGAAAAAGGTACAGTCAATGTTTCGAGCTAAGACCCTTCATCAGGGCAAAGCTCAGTTCAGCCACTTCACCGTTTCCTGTGACTGCTTCCTAAAACAATACACAATAAAATGTCCTTTCATTTTATATTTACTAGTTCGCCACAACTAATAAGTAGCTTGGAGGTGGGGCTTCCAATGACTGATGCAGAGGTGGCTTGGAGGGTGCATTTCTTTCGATAACCAATGATAATAAACAACTGTTTTCCCCCCTCTGATCCTAGCTCCCATCCATCCCAGGTCTTCACTATTCCTCTGACCTTCCCTTTCTGAGGCAGAGTGTTCTGTCCTCAGTAAGGTCCTCACCTTTGACCTCCCCCCCCACCCGCACCAAAGTGAGTTTGCATCTGCCGCAACATTGAGCTCTTCTTCCATCATCTTCCACCTCGGAGCCCACTCTTTTGATGCTGATTCCACATGCTGCGCTGTTGACCCCTCTCCCATCTTCAGCCCTTCTCCTCTTCTTGGACACTCCTCTCCGGTTCTCTGCCTGATCTGGATATTTTCATTTTGAATTGTTGACTGAACATCAACTGCCTTGATTTCAACATTCCTCTCTCCTCATCCAACCTGAGCCCGTCCGAACGGACTGTTCACCCTCTCCGCACCACTCCCAACCTTACCATCGAACCCGCAGACAAAGGGAGTGCTATTGTAGTGTGGCACACTGACCTCTACCTTGCTGAGGCCAGGTGAAAACTCGCAGGTTCTTCCTCATACCTACCCCTCGAGAAGAACCCCACTCTACACCATCGGAAAACTGTTTCCGACACTATCGCTGACCTCATCCCCTCTGGAGAGCTCCCAACCACAGCCAGCAAACTTATAGTTTCCTTACTTCTATTTAAGAAGGGAACAAGGGAAAATCCTGGGAACTATAGACCAGTGAGTCTCATGTCAGTTGTAGGGAAATTGCTGGAGAAAATTCATAGGGATAGGCTTTTGGAAACCCATGGATAATTAGGGAGACCCAGCATGGCCTTGTGTGTGGCAGGTTGCCCCTTACCAACTTGACTGAGTTTTTTTGACAAGGTGATGAGAGAGATTGATGAGGGCAGGGCAATGGATGTTGTCCACATGGATTTTAGTAAGGCGTTTGAATAGTCCCTCACGGCAGGCTAATCCAGAGGATTAAGATGCATGGGATCTGCAGCGAATTGGCTGTTTGGATTCATTACTGGCTTGCACATAGAAGTCAAGTCACTTTTTATTGTCATTTCAAGCACATAGTAAAAATGAGACAAAGTTTTCCAGGACCATAGTGCTACATGAAACAATACAAAAACTACATTGAACTACAGAAGAAAAAAACACAAAAACTACACTAGACTACAGACCTATCCAGGACAGTCCAGACTCTAGGTATTGAGGAGTCTGATGGCTTGGGGGAAGGAACTGTTACATAGTCTGGTCGTGAGAGCCCGAATGCTTCAGTGCCTTTTGCCAGATGGCAGGAGGGAGAAGAGTTTGTATGAGGGGTGCATGGGGTCCTTCATAATGCTGTTTGCTTTGCGGATGCGGCATGTGGTGTAAATGTCTGTAATGGCGGGAAGAGAGACCGTGATAATCTTCTCAGCTGACCTCACTATCCGCTGCAGGGTCTTGTGATCCGAGATGGTACAATTTCTGAACCAGGCCGTGATGCAGCTGCTCAGGATGCTCTCAATACAACCTCTGTAGAATGTGGTGAGGATGGGGGGTGGGAGATGGACGTTTCTCAGCCTTCGCAGAAACTAGAGACGCTGCTGGGCTTTCTTTGCTATGGAGCTGGTGTTGAGGGACCAGGTGAGATTCTCCGCCAGGTGAACACCAAGAAATTTGGTGCTCTTCACGATCTCTATGGAGGAGTCGTCGATGTTCAGCGGAGAGTGGTCGTTCTGTGTCCTCCTGAAGTCAACAACCATTTCTTTTGTTTTGTTTACATTCAGAGACAGGTTGTTGGCTCTGCACCAGTCCGTTAGCCGCTGCACCTCCTCTCTGTATGCTGACTCATCATTCTTGCTCATGAGACCCGCCACAGTCGTGTCATCGGTGAACTTGATAAAGACAAAGGGTAGCGGTGGAAGAGACTTAATCGAGCTGGGGGTCTGCAGTTAGTGGTGTTTCACAGGGGTCTGTGCTGGGACCGCTGCTGTTTGTGATGTAAATAAATGACCTGGATGAAAATGTAGATGGGTGGGTTAATAAGTTTGTGGATGATACCAAGACTAGTGGAGTTGTGGATAGTGTAGAAGACTGGCAAAGAATATAGCACAATGTAGATCAGTTGCAGAGATGGGCTGAGAAATAGCCAATGGAGTTTAACCCAGATAAATGCAGGTATTGCATCTTGGTCGGGCAAATGCAAGGTCAGTACACTGTTCAGGGCAAGGTCCTTAAATGTGTTGCTGAACTGAGAGATCTTGCAATCCAAGTTTATAGCTCCTTGAAAATGGAGACACGGGTCGATAAGGTGGTTAAGAAAGCTTATGGAATGCTTGCTTTTATTAGTTGAGACATTCAAAAGACAGGAGATTATTTTGAAACTTTATAAAACTCTGGTTAGGCCACATCTGGACTATTACATGCAGTCCTGGTCGCCCCGTTCTAGGAAGGATGTTGAGGCTGCAGAAGAGATTTACCAGGACATTGCCTAGTTTAGAGGGCATCTGCCATCACGACAGGCTGTACAAACTTGGGTTGTTTTCTCTGGAGTGTTGGAAGCTGAGGGGAGATCCGATAATGGCGTACAAGATTATGAGAGGCATAGAGTGTATCTGTTTCCCAGCATTGAAATGTCTCATACCAGAGGGCATGTATTGAAGGAGAGAGGGAGTAGGTTCAAGGGGGATATGAGGAGTAACTATTCTAGTCAGAGAGTTAAGGATGCCTGGAATGTGCTGCCTGATATGGTATTACAGGCAAATACATTAGAGGGTTTTAATAGACGTTTGGATAGGTACAAGGAAGTAAGGAAGATGGAGAGATATGGACATTGTGTAGGTAGAAAGGACTGGTGCTTGGGTGGTTTTCATTTGCTTTTTAGCTGGTTGGGCACAACACTGTGGGCTGAATGGCCTGTTCCTGTGCTGTACTGTCCTATGCTCTAGGTTCTACCCCACAGTGCTCACTTCTAGCTCCTATACAAGATCCACAAACTGGATTGTTTGGGTAGGCCTGTTGTCTCTGCCTGCTCCTGCACTACTGAATTTATGTCCTCATATCTCAATTCCATTCCATCCCCCTTGGTTCAGTCCCTTCCCACCGACATCTGTGATACTTCTTATGCCCTCGATCTTCTCAGTAACTTTCAGTTCCCTGGCCCTGACCGCCTCATCTTCACTATGGACATTCATTTACTATACACTTCTATCCCTCATCAGGAAAGCCTCAAAACCCTCCTCTTCTTTCTTGACAGAAGAAACAACCAATCCCCCTCCACCACCACCCTCCTCCATCTGGCAGAACTGGTCCTCACCCTGAAAGATTTTTCCCTTGGCTGCTCCCCACTTTCTGCAAACACGGGGTGGGCATGAGAACTCACATGGGCCGCAGCTATGCCTGCGTTTTTGTCGGCTATGGAGAACAGTCTATGTTCAAAGCCTTCCCCGATTGTACTTCCCAGTTCTTCCTTTGCTACATTGACAACTGCATTAACAACTTTTCAGGCACATGTGCTGAGCTTGTCAATTTCATCAATTTTGCCTCTAACTTCCACCCTGCCCTTAAATTCACTTGGGCCATCTCTGACAACCCCCTCCCCTTTCTTTATCTCTCTGTCTCCATCTCTGGAGGTAAACGGTCAACTGACATCTTCTATAAACCTACTGGCTCCCATAGTTACCTTGATTATACCTTTTACTACCCTATCTGCTGTAAAAATGCTATTTCCTTTTCTCAGTTTCTTTGCCACTGCATCTGTTCTCAGGATATGGCTTTCCATTCTAGGACATCAGGCATGTCCTCCTCTCTTAAAGAATGGGGCTTTCCTCCATTCACTATAAATGCTGCCCTCACCCGGATCTTCTCCATTTCCTGTACATCCACGCTCACCCCATCTTCCCACTGTCGCACTAGTGAGAGTCCCTCTTGTCCTTACCTACCACCCCCTCAACCTCCACATCCAACATGTTATCCTCCGCAGTTTCTGCCATCTCCAAAGGGATCCTCCCACTAAACATATCTTTACTTCCCCCACCCTCCGATTTTCACAGGGATTGTTTCCTCCATGATTCCCTTGTCCATTCCTCCATTCATTCATCTCCACTCATCACCCTCCAGGCACTTATCCCTGCAAATATCATATATTAATTGCTGTGTAATTATTAAATCAGAATTAATATTGTTTACTATTGTATTATAATAATAATAATAATATGTTCTGATTAGGTGCCGATACAAAATATCAACAATCCATTTCTCTCTGCAATCTTGCCTGATCCACTGAGCTCTTCAAAAAAAAGTGCAGAAAATAGATTGGTGACCAGTATGTTTCACAGCAGGTAACTGTTCACAGACCCCTGCTCCTAGTGATTTTTATAAATGAGAACTGGAAACATGGCTTAGTAAGTTTGTAGGTGACACAAAGTTGGGAGGCGTTATGGACCGTGTGGAAGGTTGTCCTAGGTTACAACAGCACATTGACAGGATGCAGAGTTGGGCTGGGAACTGGCAGGTGGAGTTCAACCCAGAAAAGTGAGAAGTGTTTCACTTTGGAAGGTGGAATTTGAAGTCAGAATATAGGGTTAATGGCAGGATTCTTAGCCTTGTGAGGAACAAGTGGAATTTGGCGTCCATGTCCATAATTCCCTTAAAGTTACCGCTCAAGTTGATAGGCAATGTTCCCTCTAAGTTTTTTATATAGCTGCACAGACCAAGAAATGAGCAAGAAATTTTTACCTAGATGATCACATCTCCAATGACATAATTTAATTGCCCTGAAAAATGCTTGGCACTTTAAATGATTTTTTTTTGTAGTATGTGTATTAGGGCATCAACGTTCAGCAGGCTGACGGCTTATTAACAATGAGCTATTGACTTCCATTCGATGTAACTTGAAACACTGACAATGTAACAAGTTTTCAACATAAAAGCTGTGGCACATTTATTATTTAGAAGATTTATGGATTATATTCGTTAAGGCTGTGTGTTTATCCCCCTGCTCTACTCGCTTAACACTTATAACTGTGTGGATAATCTCAGCTGCAATGACATAATTAGATTTGCTGATAACACCGCTGTTGTAGACCAGATGAAAAGTGGTGACGAATCAGCACGTAGGAAGGAGACTGAAAATCTGGCTGAGAGGTCCCACAATAACAACCTTTTACTAAAGGTAACACACACCATATGCTGGAGGAACTTGGCAGGCCAGTCAGCATCTATGGAAAAGAATAAACAGTTGATGTTTTGGGCCAAGATCCTTCATCAGGACTAGAAAGGGAGAGAAGTAGTTAGAGTAAGAAGGTGGGGGGAGGGGAGGAAGAAGTACAAGGTGGTAGGTGATAGGTGAAACCGGGAGGGGGAGGGGTGAAGGAAAGAGCTGGGAAGTTGATTGATGAAAGAGATGAAGGGATGGAGAAGGGGGAATCTGATAATGGGGGACAGAAGACTTGAAGAACAGAGGGGGAGGAACATCTGAGAAAGGTATTGGACAGATAAGGAGATAAGGTGAGAGAGGGAAACAGGAATAGAGAATGGTGAAGGAGAGGGAATGGGAAGTAGAATTGAAATGGGTGACCACTAGGAGATCCCGCTTTTTCTGGGCGAACAGAACGTAGGTGCTTGGTGAAGCAGTCTCTCAATCAACATCAGGTCTCCCCGATAAACAGGAGGCCACACCAGGAGCACCAGATACAGTAGAGGAGCCCAACAGACTCACAGATGAAGTGTCACTTCACCTTGAAGGACTTTTGGGGGCCCTGAATGGCAGTGAGGGAGGATGTGTAGGGGTAGGTGTGGCACTTGTTCAGCTTGCAAGGATAAGTGCCAGGAGGGAGATCTGTGGGGAGGGATGAGTGGACAAGGAAGTCGTGTACAGCAATCCCTGCATAAAGTGGATAGCGCGTGGGGGGAGGAAAGATGTGCTTGAAGATGGGGGAAATTACAGAGAATTATGTGCTGGATGTGGAGGCTAAAGGAGTGTTAGGTGAGGACAAGAGGAACCCTATCCTTGGTGTGTCAGTGGGAGGAAGGAATGAGGACAGGTGTGCGTGAAATGGAAGAGGTGCGGGTGAGGGCAGCATTGATGGTGGAGGAAGGAAAGCCCCTTTCTTTGAAGAAGGGGGACATCTCAGTAGTTCTGGAATGAAAAGTCTCATCCTGAGAACAGATGTGGTGGAGACAAGGAACTGAGAGAAGTGGATGGCATTTTTACAAGTAGCAGGGTGGACAGAGGTATAGTCTAGGTAGCTGTGAGTGTCAGTGGGTTAGAAAAGATATCAGTATGTAGACTGTCTCAAGAGATGGCGACATAGAGGTCAAGAAAGGGGAGGGGGGTTTCAGAAATGGATCAAGTAAGTTTGAGGGCAGGGTGGAAGTTGGAAGCAAAGTTGATGAATTCAACAAGCTCAGTATGGGTGCAGGAAGCTGCACCAACCAGATGACAACCCCCAGACCCCTTCGCTTTACTTACCCCTCGAACAGGACCCCACTAAGGAGCACAAGGCCATTGTCTCCCTCACCATCACTGACATTATCAACACTGGGTATCTCCCATCTACTGCCACTAACCTCATAGTTCCCTACCCTGCTCCTCCAGTTTCTATCTCCTACCCATAAACCTGCCTTGTTCAGGTAGACCCATTCTTTCTGCTTGTTCCTGCCCCACTGAAAGATGGTAGAAGCAGATCCATTAGGAGCATTTAAGAGACTCTTGGATAGGCACATGGATGATAGAAAAAATGAAGCACTCTGTATGAGCAAAGGGTTCGATTGATCTTAGAGTAGATCAAAAGGTTGGCATAAGACTGTAGGCCAAAGAGCCTGTATTGTGCTGTATTTTATGCACTGTGCTCTCACGGAATGGCAGAGTATGTTCAAGGGACTAAATAATCCTACTGCAAGCTCATCTGTACATTCATCCATGACATTCTCCATCAAGCTAAGCCATACCAGACTCTTCTGTCCACATCCTAACTTACATCTTCCATCCAACCAATATGTCCACTGAACTACACTGGTGCCCATTTTAATTTTAAACTTCCATCCTCATACTCAAATACATCCTGTGCCACCCTCCATCCCCAACAACCCTCTGTGTTACTCCTCCAATGCCCAGCTCTTCCAATTCTACAACCAGACCTCCTTTTGTCCCACTATTCATGACCAGTTAAAATAGCTAATTTGCTCTGATTTTATGAATAACGTTACGAGTGAGGACTTCGACATGTCAGAAGATGACAGAGAACTGTTGAAGGACTTTGGCCTTCAGTTCAAATGGCTCTCAATTTAAAATAAAATGCTTTGGAAGTTTGGGGAAATTCCTTCACACTGAGCTTGCTGGGAACCTGGAGTGGCTTTGGCAGAAACCATTGATTACACTCTGAAGATAATCTGGGAAACACTTTACTACACTGTGCAAATTAGTTATGGATTCCCCTATATGACAGCTGACACACACAAGAACCACCTGGTGTCCCTCTGTGTTACAGACTCCTGTGTTTCCATGGCTGCCATCATGCATAACATTCCAATTTTTCCATTTCCAAACGGGACGCTGGGAAAAGTCTGAGTAGAATGGAGAGCGAAGAAGAATAACAGGGTGGTCTAGATATTGCATGAGAGGGGATTAAGGGCAGTGAAGATCATTCTGATTTTAGCATCAAAGTCAAAATTGAGTTTATTGTCATATGTACAAGTACATGTATGCACAGTTGCAAAGAAAAACTTAACCGCACCAGCATCACTGGTTTATAGCATTAGACATGACATTCACTAGAAGAGTATAAATTAAACATAACTTATACAAAAATGTACACAATTAGAACAAAAAAAGGCAATTATAGTACAAAGGCATCATGGTGTTGCTGTACTGAGATAGTGATTAGGATTATGCATGTTAGGTCAAGAACCAAATGATTGAAGGGAAGTAGCTATTCTTGAACTTGATGGTGTGGGATTCCAGGCTTCTGAGCATCTTGCCAGAAGTTAGTTGAGGAAAAACACACAAGATGCAGGAGGAACTCAGCAACTCAGACAGCATCTATGGAAGGAATAAAAAGTTGATGTTTCAGGCTAAGACTCTTCAACAGGACTGGAAAGGAATGGGGCAGACGCGAGAACAAGTAGGTGGGGAGAGGAGGAAGAGTACAAGCTTTCAGGTGATAGGTGAGACCAGATGAGGGGGAAGGAGGGGGATTGATATAAGAAGCTGGGACAGAATAGGTGGAAGAGGTAAGGGGCTGAAAAAGGAAAAGTACCAGGAGGAAGATCAGTGGGAGGCAGGGGTGGTGTGGACTGGTATTGAATGGAAAAGGATGTTGCTCTAGATTTCCAGAATCTCATGTCTACGATTTGCTGCCACACTGCGAAGTCTCTTCAAGTTATGCCTCCCCTGAAGAAGCTTAAATCCTCTTTTCTCCTCCCAGACCCTCATGACTTCTCTTTTGTTCCCATTCTCCTTTCTTTTCTCCCATGGTCCACTGTTTTCTCTGATTAGTTTCCTTCTTCTTCAGTCCTTTACCCCTTCTACCTATTACCTCCCAGCTTCTCACAGCAGCACCCCTCTCCCACACACCCTCCCCCTCACCTCATTTCAGCTATCATCCTACCTGCTTATAGTCCCTCCCCTCCCTCTACCTCCCTATTCTGGCATCTTCCCCCTTCTTTTCCACCTTTGATACATCGACTATCAGCCCAAAACATCGACTATTTATTCCCTTCCATAGGTGCTGCCTGACCTGCCGAATTCATCCAGCATTTTGTCTGTGTTGCTCAAGACTTCCAGCATTTGCAGAACCTCTTGTGTCTATGGTAGCTGCAAAAAGATGGCATAGCCTGCATATTGAATCTTTAATGATAGAAATTGTTTTTTTGAGATATAACCTCATATAGATACTTCTGATGGTGCAAAGGAAGTGCCGTGATGTATAGGGCAAGGTCCATTGTTATCCATCTTCCTGGGGAAATAGTTAAACCTAAGGCTGTTAAATGCCTAGCCTGGTATTACGATCAATTCCTTCAACAGGACCTAGGGGTTAACATAGGTGTTTGACACTCCCTAAACTGCATCATTCCCTGTGGGTGAGTAGTCTCCAAGTTAACACTAAAGGTTTTAAGTTTGTCTTTATCCCAAGGAATTAACGTCACAATATAACTGATTCCATTCTGTCCAGTCCAAGCTGGTTGTGCAGAGATCACTCCATATCAAACAGATGCACATACAGGCATTTCCAACTCTTCAGAGCCAGAGAGGAAACAAGTCATCTTGACGGACTGTCCCAGAAGAGGTAAGAACAGTGGAGTTTGACACAAAGAATGCATTCCAACAGAATGCATTCAGAAATTCCCATCAGTTGGACCATAGCACTCCAACACCACTCAAAATCCTGGCTAGAACATGACTGCAAGCTAAATATTAGTAGGGGAAACCCATTCAATGCTTCCTGTCTGCTGCACCATTCAATGAGATCATAGTTGGTCTTTTACCTCAAAAAAACGTTCCTACACTTAACACAATACTCTGAGACTCCCTTGATTTTCAACAATCTCTTGATCTCTGTCTCAAATCCACTCAACAACCAAGATTCTGTGGGACTTCTTGGAAAGGGAATTCCAAATATTCATCACTTGCTGAGTGAAGATATATCTTCTCATCTCTGACCTGAAGACCAACAGCTTATTTTAAAGCTCTAAAATCCCTCGCTGTAGACAAGACAACAAGAGGAAACATCAACTCCTGCCTATGCAATTAAGTCTCATACGAACTCTGCAAATTTCAAATGGATCACTTCTCATTCCTGTAAACATGAGGTGTGTTGGGCTCCCACCTGGGACTCAGTGAGCGGTTCCAGGCACCACACTTCATTTACTGGTGATGGAGAGTGCAGTATAGATGAGTCAGAAGAGTTCCCAGAATTAAATTAAAGATTATACTCATGTGGGGATTGTGTAGGACTTGATTGAAGCTTGCTAGGTGTGGAAACAGAGAGGACATGAGAGAGGTGAGACAGGCAGCACATTGGTGCAACAAATAGAACCATTGCCTCACAGCTCCTGTGACCAGGGTTCAATTCATCCTTTGTTAATCTCAGTGTGGAGTTTGCACGTTCTCCCAGTGACTATGTGGGTTTCCTCCAGGTGTTCAAGTTTTATCGCATATCCCAGAGGTATGTGGATTGATGGGTTAATTGGTCACTCT
The DNA here is from genome assembly GCF_030028105.1 of Mobula birostris. NCBI lineage: Eukaryota > Metazoa > Chordata > Chondrichthyes > Myliobatiformes > Myliobatidae > Mobula > Mobula birostris. Next base: position 118,964,636 of record NC_092370.1, on the reverse strand, counting down.
ACATTGCCCCTAGTGAATAGGTGAGTGCTGGCAGAATCTAAAGTAAGTAAATAAAGGTTCATTTATTATCAGAGTATTCAACTCTGAAATTCTTCTTCTCCTGATAGCCACAAAACCAAGAATGGAAAGAATGGCAGCGCGATCATCAGCCCCCAAATCCCTCCTCCCCGCCCAAAAAAATGAACAAAAATGGAACAGGCATATTGATCTCCCCATATCTCGGGAGAGTTGATGAGAATCTGCAGAGATAAAAAATGGGGTTAATAGAGGATTGGTGTAACTGACTGGTTGCCGGTCAGCGTGGACTTCCTTGGCCGAAGGGCTATTCCTCTCTGTACTTCTAAATTCTTTTTGTTGGTTTTGGAAAACAGATTCAAATGATCAGAGGTTTCAGGAATGATGTTCACAGATACTTCTTATACTTATGAGCAGTTAATAATTTAGAACATTCTGACCTCCTGTTAGTGGGTTAATCATTAATGTTAAAACTGATAGAATGTTGTTACTCAAAGACATTAAGAGATTTGGAGCAAGGGCAGATGTAATAGTAATTCATGGATCAACTAAATAACAGAACAAGCTTGAGGGGCTAAGTAGCCTCCCCCATTCTTATGCACCATGGCGTTTATTATGGGTATAAACTGAGACGAATCAGAAAAGGAGATATCATCATGCGATGAGCAAAAGCTTGGTCTGATGGTTGTTGTAAAGTCCTGAAGGAGAGATGAGAGGTGAAGTGATTTGGGAGAGAATGTTGGCCTACCAACTAAAACTAGCCTGACTCAGGGCTGCATTCGGGGAGGGAAGTCAGTCACAGGAACCCAGGTGTCTTGTGGGAGAGTGTGTTGTTACAGTTTTCCTTGCATGAATCTGTCTAATTGCCCTTTAGAGGTTGTCATTGTACCTGCCCAAACCTCCTCCTCTGGCTATTTGTTCCATGTATGTACCACCTTTTCTGTAAAATAAGGCCAGTTGACCCATCAAACTTGTGCTGGTTTTTTGAAAATCTACCAGTTCATTCAAATTCTCTACTCGGTCCCCAACTTTCTGCTTTAATAGCACAATCAATTTTTAAATTCAAAGTTCTGACTGACTTTGCTTCTGTCACTCTTTCAGGGAGCATTTCCCGAATGCAAGAAACCTCCTCTTCTCACTTTTGGCTCCTTTTCTAATTATCTTTGGTCTGTGTCCTTTAATTACTGACCTCTTGCCAGTGGGAATGCATGCTCCATTCTTGGCGTGTTTTGTGTGTACTTTTGGCTTACAGGGGGTTACATTGCCAGCTGTTCTGGGTCTCCAGTACCCTGTTAGATGTGCTTGATCCACTGCTGTCAGTCTCCCAGAGGTTGGTACATCTGCACACCATGGGCATAACCTCATAACCAGGAGCAGCCATTACTTACTAACATTGTTCAACCAGGTCGATATTATTGCACAGAAAATGGAGATGAAAGGTAAGCAAGTTAACTTTCTAACTTTCTGAAAACATGGAGAATATTGATTGCATTTCCAAAGACTTTTGGCATTAACTTTCTGGTGACTGACAACTTGCATGAGCTATTGCTTTAAAGGTTATCATTTCCTTTTTTTTTGCAATAAATGATAGTCAGGAAGAGGAAGCTAATTCCCTAAGTATACAGAGCCTGCAGTCTGCTGTGAAAATACAAGACATTTCCTCATGTCCAGGTTGTATTTACCTTCTTGCATGTGCTCATACTGATAATGAAAGGCATGCACAGGCTCTCTTTTAAAGCAGCCAAGACCAGTATCAGCACAGGGGAGACAGGAGAGACTGTAGATGTTTGAAATCTGGAGGGACACACAAATTGCTTGATGGGCGCAGCAGGTCAGGCAACAGTCATGGAGGGAAATGGAAAGTTGATATTTCTAGCCAAGACTCTTCATCAGGAATGATGCAAGGTTCCAACCAGAAATGTTGACAGCCTATTTCCTTCCATAGATGCAGTTTGACCTGCTGAGTTCCTCCAGCATTTTGTGTGTCACTCCAGTATCAGCACAGCCTTACACAGGGCAGAACTCCAACAGCTGCCACTTGAAGCAAAATCACTGTGCTGCTTTTCTCAGGAGTCACTCTGCTCTACATGTGAAGGGCATTCAGAAGATGGGAAGAAGCTGGTTGGGCTGGTGCTTACAGAGGGTGAAGAATGGGAGGCCAGCTGGAACAGGGAACTCAGGGCAGTATTTCTGGAATGAACAGTGGTGGATCAGGAGGCAAGGAGAAAGGGGAGATGGAAAATGTCCTACACCCACAAAAGAACACACAGCGTTTTGTCCTAGTGTTGGCACTTTGGTCCAGTTCTCTAATTTATCCCTCTCCAGAGTACAGCCTTGTAAGATGTTCCACCATAAAACCATACGTTGTAGGAAGAGAATTGGGCTCATCGGCCCATCAAGTCTGCTTCATAATTCAATCCTGGCTGATTTCATTTCTCAGCTCCATTTTCCTGCGTTCTCCCCATAATCCTTAAACCCCGTACCAGTCAAGAACCTATCGATCTCTGCCTTAAATATGCCAAATGATTTGGCCTCCACAGTCCTCTGTGGCAATGAATTCCATGAATTTACCACCCTCTGGCTGAAGAAATTCCTCTTTACTTCAGTTCTAAAGGAACGCCTCTTTTTTTCGGAAGCTGTGCCATCAGAACGGAAAGTGTCTCTGCTAATGGAAACATCCTCTGAACAGCCACTCTACCCAGGCTTTTCAGTATTTGGTAGGTTTCGATGACATCCCAGACGTCCTTCTGAGCTCCATAAAATACAGGGCCAGAGCCATAAAATGCTCCTTATATGTTAAGTCTTTCATTCCTGGGCACATTCTTGTGAAACTCCTGTAGAACTTCCTTAGATCCAGCAGGATCTTTCCTTAGGTACCAAAATTGCTCAAAATATTCCAGATGTGGCCTGACCAACACCTGATCAAACCTCAGCAATTCATGTTTGTTTTTATGTTCTGGTCCTTCTCAAAGTGAATGCTAACATGCCTCTTGGATCTGCTTCTGTTTGCTACACTTCACTGACATTCCATGAAACAGCACCAGGGAATCCCCTTACAAATGGGATATTGCAAACAGGAATGTTTAGAATTGGACAGGGAATTAAACTGCGCAAGAAGAAACCATTAAACTTCAAGATCTTGGCTAGACTAATATTAATCCGGCTGTTGTCCTCGGTTCTGTGCTGCCCCACAAGGATGCACAACCTTCAGCTGCAGAGCCTTCAGCCTTGACGTCCTTGTGGGAGGGAGATCCCACTGCCCTCCCTGTGGAGAACTAAGGAGCTCTGACTTTTGCCCCACTTTATTCAATGAGCTATCTAATTAACTTATGGCCACTTTCCCAATAACTTTGCGATTGATTCCACTTCAGGTGGCTATTCTCTTCTGCTTCCTCCTCTCAAGGGTTTGCTAATTATTATCAAGAACCACCAGGGACCTGGGGTGGTTGTCCATTATGCCTGACGATGATGGGAAACCTGTGCGGGGGAGTTTTTAAAGTAGAAAAGCCATTGCACTGGGACAGTTCCACTCTCCCGACCCCAGAAGTCCAGGTCGAGTGGTACAAACAAGCGTTGCAAATTAGCATCTTCTCTGGTCACAGTGGATGACCATGATGTCTTCTGTGCCTTGTCGTTCCCTTTGTTCTCCACGAAGCATTGTAGAACTGCCTTCCTCGCTGTTGGAGCTCACAGTAGATTTCATCTGCCCAGTCCACCGGAGAGAACTTCATAGGCTTGGACAGACATGTCCCTATCTCACCAGGCTATGAGGCTGTCGGCTGCCCTCACCTGGTTTAGCCCACTTGTCAAAGCAGTGTACCTTTGTCACATGCAAAAAGCTACTTGGAGCCACAGGTGAGAGCTGAGTATCTGAAGATCCCAGCGTGGGCATGACAAGCCCTTCACCAGAGTTGCGACCTCTCCTTGGACACCTACCAGGGACCCGCGATGCTCAACAATTCCCTGTATAGCAGTTCTCACCGAGTTCCATTTGCCCATCACCCTGTTATCAAATAATCTACATGAATCCCTTTCCCATTCATGGCTTTTCTACTACAAAGCTCAGAAATTGTCTCCCTGCACCTCTCCATTCGCTTCTCATTTAAAACACTCTCAGAAATGCATCAAAGGATGCCCAGTAAAAAAATTGACTGAGAACATTCCTGTGAAGCAATTTATGAGATGTTATAATGTTATTGCCACCACTGGAGAATTTTGTGCACTGGTCTGTGATTGGTTCGGTTTAAGGAAAATCAATGCAGTGTGCATTGGGGAAGTTGTTTGCATTCAGACACCAGTGCGCTGGTTTACCATGAGCAGCAAATGCCATGAGATCAAGAATTCACTCTGCCCTGCTGTGTAGTGGCTGGAATCCACTGGCCACCATATGTTAAAAGGAGTCATGTTACTGTCATCCCTTTACCCCCTTAGCGTCAGGCCAACCCTGAGGGCACCCCAGAAAAGAAAAATTTTGCCGTGACAACATGAGGATGGACAGGCTAATGTCACGTTTCATCCCCAGCAGCTGCGTAACAGAGGACTCTCTGATCTATGGGCTGTTCCCGGGGATGCACACGGAGACCAACATCTGGTGCTGCTGGCAGATCATCAACTCGGTGAAAGATGCTCTTTGGTCAGCCCGAAACTTGACGGTCTACCAGCACATGGAGATGTCCGTGGGAGAATGCTGCCGACTGGCACACTCTCGGCTGCAGGAGTATGTGCTGAGGGACACACTGAAACTTGGTGCAGCCACCGCAAGGGCCCGGTGGGGAAGGACCACGGTTTAGGGTTCTTCTCCCGCGGGAGTGGGAGGGGTCGGGTGGCGGGGGAAGATACCCCTCAAGAATAATGTGGTAAGGTGAACAAATGGAGTACCACGTGGGTGGCCATGAGAATGGATATGTACAGACCATAATGGAAACGTATGTAAAGGATGGAAAGTTATTGATTGAGTTATTGTGTATAATTTTATTTTTGAATAAAGTATATTTTGAAATTTAAAAAAACATGTTATAAATATACATACGTATGGCAGTGGGGAATGACTTGGTGATCCATGCATTGAGTCTGATGTAAGAAGCATGGCTGCGTAAGTATTTGAAAGCCCACTTCAGATATTCTGCGTGTAATCTGGGATGACGTCCCAGTGCGACACTGAGGGTGTATTGTTCTGTCAGGTGCCCGGCCCTTTGAATGAGACATTAAGCAGAGGCTCTGCCCCGCACCCACACTGGGTAGATGTTAATAACTCAAACAACAGGAATTCTGCAGATGCTGGAAATTCAAGCAACACACATAAAAGTTGCTGGTGAACGCAGCAGGCCAGGCAGCATCTGTAGGAAGAGGTGCAGTCAACGTTTCAGGCCGAGACCCTTTGTCAGGACTAACTGAACTAAGAGTGAGTAAGGGATTTGAAAGTTGGAGGGGGAGGGGGAGATCCAAAATGATAGGAGAAGACAGGAGGGGGAGGGATGGAGCCAAGAGCTGGACAGGTGATTGGCAAAAGTGATACGAGAGGATCATGGGACAGGAGGTCCGAGAAGAAAGACGGTGGGGGGGGACCCAAAGGATGGGCAAGGGGTATATTCAGAGGGACAGAGGGAGAAAAAGGAGAGTGAGAGAAAGAATGTGTGTATAAAAATAAGTAACAGATGGAGTACGAGGGGGAGGTGGGGCATTAGCAGAAGTTAGAGAAGTCGGTGTTCATGCCATCAGGTTGGAGGCTACCCAGACGGAATATAAGGTGTTGTTCCTCCAACCGAGTGTGGCTTCATCTTTACAGTAGAGGAGGCCGTGGATAGACATGTCAGAATAGGAATGGGATGTGGAATTAAAATGTATGGCCACTGGGAGACCCTGCTTTCTCTGGCGGACAGAGTGTAGGTGTTCAGCAAAACAGTCTCCTAGTCTGCGTCGGGTCTCGCCAACATATAAAAGGCCACATCGGGAGCACCGGACGCAGTATATCACCCCAGCCGACTCACAGGTGAAGTGTTGCCTCACCTGGAAGGACTGTTTGGGGCCCTGAATGGTGGTAAGGGAGGAAGTGTAAGGGTATGTGTAGCACTTGTTCCGCTTACTCGGATAAGTGCCAGGAGGGAGATCAGTAGGGAGGGATGGGGGGAACGAATGGACAAGGGAGTTGTGTAGGGAGCGATCCCTGCGGAATGCAGAGGGGGGGGGAGGGAAAGATGTGCTTAGAGGTGGGATCCCGTTGGAGGTGGCGGAAGTTACGGAGAATAATATGTTGGACCCGGAGGCTGGTGGGGTGGTAGGTGAGGACCAGGGGAACCCTATTCCTAGTGGGGTGGCGGGAGGATGGAGTGAGAGCAGATGTACGTGAAATGAGGGAGATGCGTTTAAGAGCAGAGTTGATAGTGGAGGAAGGGAAGCCCCTTTCTTTAAAAAATGAAGACATCTCCCTTGTCCTAGAATGAAAAGCCTCATCCTGAGAGCAGATGCGGCAGAGACGGAGGAATTGCGAGAAGAGGATGACGTTTTTGCAAGAGACGGTGAAAAGAGGAATAGTCCAGATAGCTGTGAGAGTCAGTAGGCTTATAGTAAACATCAGTGGATAAGCAGAGACTGAGACAGAAAGATCTAGAAAGGGGAGGGAGGTGTCGGAAATGGACCAGCTAAACTTGAGGGCAGGGTGAAAGTTGGAGGCAAAGTTAATAAAGTCAACGAGTTCTGCATGCGTGCAGGAAGCAGCGCCAATGCAGTCGTCGATGTAGCGAAGGAAAAGTGGGGGACAGATACCAGAATAGGCATGGAACATAGATTGTTCCACAAAGCCAACAAAAAGGCAGGCATAGCTAGGACGCATACGGGTGCCCATAGCTACACCTTTAGTTTGGAGGAAGTGGGAGGAGCCAAAGGAGAAATTATTAAGAGTAAGGACTAATTCCGCTAGGCAGAGCAGAGTGGTGGTAGAGGGAAACTGATTAGGTCTGGAATCCAAAAAGAAGCGTAGAGCTTTGAGACCTTCCTGATGGGGGATGGAAGTATATAGGGACTGGACATCCATGGTGAAAATAAAGCGGTGAGGGCCAGGGAACTTAAAATCATTGAAAAGTTTAAGAGCGTGAGAAGTGTCACGAACATAGGTCGGAAGGGATTGAACAAGAGGGGATAAAATCGTTTCGAGGTATGCAGAAACGAGTTCGGTGGGGCAGGAGCAAGCTGAGACAATAGGTTGGCCAGGACAGGCAGGTTTGTGGATCTTGGGTAAGAGGTAGAAACGGGAAGTGCGAGGTGTGGGAACTGTAAGGTTGGTAGCAGTGGATGGGAGATCCCCGAGCGGATAATGTCGGTGATGGTGTGGGAGACAATGGCCTGGTGCTCCTTAGTGGGGTCACGATCGAGGGGTAAATAAGCGGAGGTAGCCGCGAGTTGTCGCTGTGCCTCGGCAAGGTAGAGGTCAGTACGCCAGACTACAACAGCACCCCCCTTATCGGCAGGTTTAATAATAAGGTTAGGATTAGTGCGGAGGGAGTGGAGAGCAGAGCATTCCGAAGGAGTGAGGTTGGAATGGGGACAAGGTGCAGTGAAGTTGAGACAGTTGATGTCCCATCTGCAGTTAGCGATAAAGAGATCCAGAGCAGGCAGAAGACCAGAGCGGGGTGTCCATGAAGAAGAGGAGGGTTGAAGACGGGAGAAGGAGCCATAGGTGGGGGTGGAAGAGTCCTTGCCGAAGAAGTAGGCTCGGAGAAGGAGACGGCGGAAGAAAAGTTCCGCATCATGGCGAACACGGAACCCGCTGAGGTGTGGGCGAAGGGGGATAAAGGTGACGCCCTTACTGAGGACAGAGCGTTCTGCCTTCGACAGTTGAAGGTCGCAGTGGATGGTAAAGACCCGGCATGGATGAGAGCTGGGATCAGAGGGGGGAGGGGGGAGGCTGGGGGTGTCAATGGAGAGGGGAGGGTTGAGATGAGAGGAAGGTGGAGCCTCTGAGGGCCCAGGAGCGGACGGTGGGATCTGAGGGAGACGGGGTCGCAGAGTATTGGTGGGGGAAGGGGAGACAGGAGTCACAATAGCAGCACATAAAGACCCGGCCTGGAGTTCAAGGCTGGAATCTTGAGAGCTGGGATCAGAGGGGGGAGGGGGGAGGCTGGGGGTGTCAGTGGAGAGGGGATGGTTGGGGTGAGAGGAAGATGGAGCCTCTGAGTACCCAGGAGCTGACGGTGGAATCTGAGGGGGATGGGGTTGCACAGTGGTGGTGAGGGAAGGGGAGACGGGAGTCACAATAGCAGCATATAAAGACCCGGCCTGGAGTTCAAGGCTGGAGTCGCAGTTGGTGGTAGCGCAATCACTTTGAATTGTCCATGGTCGTTGCTGGAGTCCGGGTTTTGAATATGCCCTGAGGTGTTGGAGCCGGTGAGATCAATGGCAGAAGCTGCAATCTGAAATTCATGCCTGCTAGTTTCATGGCCAGCAGGCTCTGGAGTCCGTAGATGTAGGATCTTGCGATCTTTGCCTAACATGACAAAGTCAAAAAAACGGCGTTTGCAGGCGTGAATCCGATGGAGGATGAAATAACGGGTAGGACCATTACAGACAGCGTAGGAAGTGTCCCGAAGGTGTGGAAGGGTCTGGGATAGGGACACCAAGTACCTCCTCATGGCGGAGAGAGTCGCCTTCAGAGCTTGACGGGAGAAGCGGCGAGAGGCAGAGTCAATAAAATGTGAGTACCTGGGATCCTCAGAAGGTCCAAATTGAGAGGCTTGGAAACGAATCCTAAAGCCAACTGGAGGCACGTTCCAAGAAAGGATATATGGCTGTGATAGCGAGTACGTTCCAAGAAATAAAGATGTTAATAACTGCACAGTGCCATTCCAGGTAAGAGCCTTGGTGCTCACGTCAACCAGAGCAGGTGATCAGGTCTCTGTGACATTACATCTGCGAGAGCCTGCTGCAAACTGACTGCAAAACTTCCCAAATTACAATTATGACTACCCTTCCAAAACACTTCCATTATCTGTGAAGTGCCGAGGGTTTGAAAGGTGCAATGGAAATGCAATTTTTTTTTTCCATCTGGTGCACTTGCAAACAGTGGCAGGACCCAAATGTTCTTTGTAAAGATCTGTGCAGCTATATAGGACTTCTTGGCACCACTACTGCAATGGTCCCGTGGTCCATCTGGAACAAGATGCAACAGGAGACAGATTCTAGATGGAGTGATGGTGGATCACGTTGATAGTAATTGCAGCCTTTCTATCATGTTCAGCACATAAACTCTTCCAAAGTTCTATGCCTGATCCCCTTCACAGTGGCTTCTGGATTTTCTGCAATGGATCACCTTTGGTAAGAAACGTGGCTGTAGCTTCCTTACATTTTTACTGCAGCTCATAAGAGTTGGCTTGCTCCTGATGAACTGCTGGGCTCCCAGCTGCCCTGCATCTCCTGGTTCATCAGCGCTCTTAAACACACTCTTGGCAACTCTGTTTCACATGGATGCTTTTCATTGGAAAAGTAAATTACCTCAATCCCATACAGTAATTTATCAAAGTGGAAATGAAGGCAGTGTCCCCAAAGCCCTATCGCCTCCCAATGCCAATAGCGAAGAGAGCCACTTGGGAGGGTTCCAGTTCAAGGGGAAGTTCATATTTTGAAGAGAGAGGATTGGCTTTGTGTATCCAGTCAGAATCCTCCACAAGCCCGGATTAATAAATTAAAAATCTGATTTCTTAATGTCATTGTGTAAAAGTATATAACAAAATCTATCTGCACTAGAAGTGGAGTGATGACCAGGAGAGTTTGCATAATTCCTAAAAGGTTATATTAAAAAGTATGTGAAAGGCATACATCATTACGCCAACAGGTCATATGTGAGCACCTCTCTAAAGAAAAAGAAACTAAGTACCATGCATCCTGGCTCCCGTGTTTTACCTTTCATTAGTTTCTGGAGTTACAAAACATCACAGCGGCAACAAGGAAGTTTTAAAATGAATCCAAGACCATTACCCCGTTGAAGCACAGTGCGTTTCTTTCTTCAGAAAGGGAAGAGAGATGTTCAATTAAAAAAAAGCACTGCACATTTTTTTTCTTTGGAAGGGGCGAGAGATGTTCCAAGTTTAAAAAATGGCAGAAAGTGAATGAAATTCACAGGTTCATAAAAATTGAATGCTAGGTGATAATAATAATAAATTAACAAAAAAATAGAGATGGCTGGCTAATAACAAAAAGATAGAGGTATTTGATTACACAACAGATAACTGGATGAGGTATACTGATCAAATTGTTCAGTATTTTGAAGCAAATGAAATAGCCAATGAAAAGCAAGTTCCAGTGTCACAGAGTGCAATAGGTAGAAATGCATGCAGCTTGCTGAGAAGTTGAACTACTCCAACCAAAGCAACCAAAAGGAGTTTTACTGGTATCGGGAATGTAATACAGGAAAATTTAGAACCAAGACCATTGCTGATTGCAGAACATTTTAGGTTTCATATGTGGAGTCCATTTTAGCCTACATGGCTGAATTGAAGAAATTGTCTGGGCATTGTCAGTCAGTGATCAGCTTAATGGTGCACCGCAAGATCATTTAGTTTCTGGAATCTTACAAGAAAGCATTCAAAAATGGCTCCTAATTGAAGCACAACTCACATTTAAAAGAGCAGTTGAAATCGCAGACAGAGATGCAATTGAGTTGCAGTCACGAGTGAAAGTGAATATGAAAGAGCTGCAATAAATAGAAGCCTGCCTGGCTGAACAAATTGTGTTAGCATTGTGGCAGGGGTTCACATACATCAGACCAATGCAGGTTTAAAGACAATTCTTGCAGAAAATGCAACAACAGAGGACACATACAGGGAGCATGCCAGGCGGACAAAAATAAATAGACTGTACAGGGAAAAGATAAAGATAAAAAGTCAGGTTGCAGTTTCAAAAAGAGTACTAATCTGTACACTGTTGGTGAAAAATCTGATAATGATGAGATTGACACAGGACTCAGTAGCCTTAAGATTTAAAATATGAAAACAAACAAGAGACAAGAAATGTGGTTTACACCGGAAGTAAATGGCAAAATAATGAAAATGGAATTGGACACTGGCTCAGTTGTTTTAGCCATTACACTAGATGAGTTTGAACAGCATTTCAAAGATACTGAACTGAAGCCTGCAGATATCCAACTAGGAACTTAGACTGGAGAAAAGATAACTCCTGTGGGAATGACATGCGTACCAGTGAAATACAACAATCAAAAAGTCACATTGGGCTTGTATGTGGTAAAAACAGGAGGGCCAGTATTGTGGGGCCCTGAATGGCTGAGACAACGACAACTTGATTGGAAATCCATCCACCGTTTGCATGTCACATCCCTTGTAGTAGAGTCAACTGAAAGTGAATTAAGAAAGGTGCTGGATGATGCCACAGCAGTGTTCAAAGTAGTCACTGGCAAACTCCATATCAAGAGTAAATTAGTATTAAATGAAAATACCACACCCAAGTTTTACAAGCCCGTCTGTTTCCTTATATCATCCATGATAAAGTAGCCAGTGAGCTAGATTGCATGGAGACTGTAGGAATTCTTTCCAATGTTGAGTGGAGCTCCCAAAGCAAAGAGGAATGGGCTATCAGGATCTGTGGTGATCTTAAGGTCACCATCAACCGAATACTTACCCTCTGCCCAAGATAGAGGATATCTTTGCAAACCTTCCTGGAGGGAAAGACTTCAGCAAAGTGAACATAGCTGAGGTCTATCTACAGATGAAGATGCAAGAAGAGTCCAAAATGTTTCTCACCATAAGCACACACACACACAAATTGCTATTCTAAGCTTATTTTTGGAGTAGCATCTGCACCTGCACTCTGGCAGAAAGCTATGGACCAGGTGCTGCAAGGCTGCCCAGGCACTCAGTGTTACCTGGATGACATTATAGTTTCCAGTGAGGATGACAAGGAACATCTCAAAATTGCAAAACAGTGTTAAAAAGATTAGAAGGTTATGGGCTCAGGGTATGATGCAAAGACTGTGAATTCTTTGAACCAAGTATCTCTTACTGTGGTCACACCACTGACGCACAAGGTTTATACAAGTGTGCTGAGAAAGTTCAAGCAGTGCCAAAGGAGGTGTTACAATTGTGATCCTCTTTAGGATTTGTCAATTACTATAACAGGTTCCTGTCAAACTTAGCTATTGTGCTTCACCCCTTGAATTCATTACTAAGATTGGGAAGAAATAGAAATGGACAAAGCAGTGGCTTTCCATAAAAAACAGGAAATGGTGATGTCAGAAACTGTACTCAAACATAATGATCCATACCATCAAGTGAAGCTTGACTGTGATGCCTTACCTTATGGTATAGGTGCCGAAATGTCACGTTTTGAGTGATGGAAATAAATGTCCATATCCTTTGCATCATGTTCCCTTACCATTTCTGTGAACAATTATGCACCGATTGATGGAGAGGGTCTGGTGTGGAGTGTAAAACATTTTAGCCAGTACTTCTATGGGAGAGAGTTTACTCTCATTACTGATCATCAACCACTGGTGTCCATTTTCAACCCACAGAAGGGTGTTCCACTACCAGCAGCAGCACAAATGCAGAGATGGGCTCTGTTTCTAGGAGGACACAATTACAAGATCAAATTTAAGAGGATAACTAATCATGGAAATGCTGATGGATTATCCTGCTTACCCTTGAAAAAGGGAATACCTGGAAAATTGACAAAAGATGACAGTCCTCTTGGCATATCAAGATCAAATGCAAATCAAGAGTCTCCCTATTATGGCAGAGATGATCGAAAAGGAAAGCAGAAAAGACCCCACACTGTCTCAGGTCTACATGGCCACCCAAAGTGGCTGGGATGTGCTGCAGAAAGTCCAGTTCCCCTATTTTTAACCAGTGCTGGGATGAACTTGCCCTTGATGGGGGTTGCCTTATGTGGGGATTAAGAGTTGTTGTAGGATCCAAGCTGAGAGCTGAAGTTATATAGTAGCTACATGCCGGTCATCTAGTCATGGTGAACATGAAAGTGTTGGCTCGAAGCTTTGTCCGGTGGCCTAGGATAGGTAGGTTGTGCAGCTTGCCATGCACTGTTCGGGATGCCAACACGTCCAAAGGATGCCAAGAGCAGTGCCTCTCCATCCCTGGGAATGGCCTGCGTTGCCCTGGCAGAAGATTCATGTGGATTTTGCCAGACGATTCATAGACACAAATTTCTTGGTTGTAGCGGACGCAGCTACAAAGTGGCCAGAAGTGTTCCCAAAAGCCCCCACTACGGCTTCACATACTGCTGACATGTTGAGAAGCCTCTTCTCAGGGACTGGTGTTCCGAAACACTTAGTCAGTGACAATGGACCACTGTTTGTGGTGGAACAGTTTCAGTCATTCCTGAAATTGAATGGAATAAGACATATTACAGCTGCACTGTCCAACCCAGCTACAAATGGCTTGGCTGAAAGGTTTGTCCAGAGCTGAAAGAATACACTGCAAGCAATGTCAGCAGTACGCACTACAGTGAGTCAGAAACTTGCCGATTCCCTCCTTACATCTCACAACGCAGCACACTCCACAAGCAACCCTTCACCAGCTATGCCGTTCCTGGGTTGTCCCTTGTGCTCATGCTTGGATCTCCTCAAACCTAATCTCAGAAGGTGTATGCAGAACAAATAGCTGAGACAAATTAAGGGCTCCTTAAATAAAGGAGATTCCATGATTTACTCCTGGACTAGCGGTCCTGGCGAGCGACTACAGTGATGATCAAAAGTGGGTACTTGGAAGGATTTAGGACGGAGCTGGACCACCCTCCTACAGAGTGGAGGTTGCATCTGGTGTCATCTGGAGATGACACGTTGATCAGTTGAGGAGAGCAGAGTGAATTGTTGGAGAAGAACAGTGTCCAGAGCTGTCAGAACCACTTCTTGTAGTCCTAGCTTCGACTCCTACAACCAGCAGAACCTGAGAGTGTTTCACAGCCACAAGTCCCACTGTCCAGGCAGAGTGATCCCTTTTCTGTCAGGAAACACGTCATCCCACAAGAGTAAGAAATCCTCCACAGTGATTATATATTTAGGCCTGAATGAGACAATTTAAAATTTACTATGCTGTGGATGTCTATACAATAGTTGTATTATATAGCATACTGTGTGTGTATATACAGTATAAAATAACTAGAGGGCAATACGTTACACATTTGAGTTGAGATGTATTCTATATTTAGTTGGAGTTTATAATTGAACAGGGAGGAGAGTAGTGTATTTAATATTTCAGTAATATTTGAATAATATTGTAAATATATTGTTCGATTAAGCATTCTTTGTTGTTTACAGAATTCATTAGGGGTTGTATGTAAGAAGTACGTGAATGGCATGCATCATTACATTACCACGTCATATGTCAGCATCTCACTAAAGAATAAAGAAACTTAAATGTACACACATCCTGCCTCCCATGTTTTTCTTTTAATTAGTCTCTGGAGTTAAAAAACATAACATCCCCTCCCCTCCCCTAGTCCTGAGATGAAACATTAATTCTGTTTTGCTTTCTGCAGAAGCTGCATGACCTGCTGAGTGTTTCCCAAGTCAATGTTGCATTTTAGAACTACACACTTCTGGTCCCTTGTGTAATTGGTATTCATGGCTGCCAGTATCATAAACTGTTAGTTTTGTACACCCTTGCTTGCTTGGGTGAATAGATCTTGCTGCTTTAAATGAAGAAGTATATAGTTATACTTTAAAGGCTTATTAGACAGTGATGGTCCTTTAAGAAACAGGAATGGGTGTAATCATAATTGATTTCTCCTAAATTACATTATGAAACATGGAAAATAAAAGAAAATGTAAACCTGCCAAGAACCCTGTTTACATGGAATGGACGCAAAATCCCAATTTGAAGTGTTTCTCCTTTCCTTTGTTTATGAATCATCCAGCAGGCTCAGAGTCTAAACAATGTAGCCAGAAAATAGTCGGCAATTTTGTTTTCAGTCACCAAGCAATGAATCTCGATGGTCTGAAGCAAAGCTCACACCAACCTGACCCAACCCCCATCAAAAGAGCCTTCTGATCAGACAGGGCTTCCTCCAGCCCAGAGTGCAAACGACATTAAAATGCATGAGGTTTCATTGGAGTCATTTCCAGGCTGCGGCTGGCCCGTCAATAGTTAGGCAGTCTCAGTGTAAGCTTGGCTGTGGACTGGGCTGTTGTACAGGCTGAACAGTGCTCAAAGAAACTCCAAAAATAAAGGAATTGCTCATTGGCCTTAAAACGCCTTGTAACCAACTGCACCCTTTAACCTTCTACTAACAGAGCTGGGAATCCTTTTATTTTTAGAAGCTGATCAAAAATATTTTTCAGCCTTGCATTTTAGTTGAACTCAGGGCATCTTGCCTAGGGATATTCAATCCTCCCCCCTGTCTTTGCTTCATGTCTGTGCTATGGACCAGGACCTCTGCTGTCCAGGGTGATGTTTGCTTTGTTCATTTGTGACCTGGAAGATCAAGACAGCAAATGACATCTTTTGATCAATGACCCCAAGAGGTTTCTTTTTATAAAGCTGCGACCACTGGCTGAAACAGTTACCATTAACTCCTCTTTGTGCACCCTGCCCCTTAGAGTGTGCAGTTTGTTACAAGGTTTGAAGGCTCTTTGATGGGTTGTTTGGCCAGAGTAACACCCAGTAAATAATGTGTCATCTCTGCTACAAAGATCTCAGGTTTGATTAACTCTGCATGGAGTTAATTCTCCCTAAATTACAATTATGTCTGCGCATAATTCAGTTCAGAATCTGGAGATGGCCCTGTGTTAACGAACAGCAACAACAGTTAAAAACACACACGCACACAAAATGCTCGGGGAGCTCTGCAGGCCAGGCAAAACCTATAGAAGAGGAGAGTAAACGGTCGACGTTTCAGGCCAAGATCCTCAATCAGTCTTCACCAGCAACAACAGTAACCTGCATTTATGTGAAACCTTATAAAATTGTTCAAAGCATTAAAATTCTGTATAAAATTTACCATTGAACCATTTAAAGATTTGCTGAAGGGGTGACTTAAAGTTTAGTTAAAGGTGTTGTTTAAGAGAGGAGAGAGAGTTGAGGAAGGGGCTTTCATAGTTTGGGTCCGAGGAGCTAAAGGTATGGTGAGCCAATCAGAATTTGAGGCAACAACTGGAGATATGTGGGCCTCCCCAAGGCTGGAGGAGGTTACAGACACAGGGAGGTGCTGACATCAGTGATGGAAATGAAAACAAGGATGTGGATTTTGAAACTGAGGAGTAGCTTATCAGGGTGTAGACGCAGGAGACTGCAGAATCTGGAATCTGCAGCAACAAACAAACTGCTAGAGGAATGTCCATCATGGCGCCAGCCTCTCACCCACGCACCTCCCTCCCCAACACAAACAGCAGATAGAGGATATCTGTTTGTTCACTGATTACAGAGTCACAGGAACTGGACCACGACTTCTTCCATCATGTTGTAGCTTCATTGGCCACTGTAACTTACACCAAGTGTAAGTGGCAAAATGTTCAAAGGGAAGTTGATGTGCACACGTGAGAGAAAAGAAGGAAAATAAAGGTAGGGGAAATTGAATTGCCCTGCTGTAAACCAGTACAGAATTTCCAGGCTGAATGGCCTCCTGTGTCGATGCAAAAGACTGCAGGTGCTGAAATCTGGAGCCATCATTCCTGGGCTCATCACATAGATAGGATGATAAGGAAAGAATAACAACATTTTTCCTTTCTTAGGAGGTTAAGGAGGTTTACCTTGTCACTGAATACTATAGCAAACTTCTATAGATGTACTGTTGAAACCCGAATGGTTGCATTGTGCAGTATGACAACTTAAAGGTACAGGAATGTAAGAAGTCACAAGAGAGTAGTGGACTCTGTGTGTTACGTCACAGGCTCATTCGTAGCATCTTCAGGAAGTCCTGCCTCACGAAAACACCCTCTAGCATCAACGATCCCCACCATCCAGACCATGCCATTTTTCACAATTTCCATTGGGTGGGAGGTACAGAACCCTGAAGTCCCACACCACCAGGTTCAAAAACAACTCAACAGCAGTGTCCTGCTGAAGGGTTTTGGCCCAAAACATCGACTGTATTTTTTCCATAGACGCTGCCTGGGCTGCTGAATCCCTCCAGCACTTTGTGTGTGTGTTACACAAAAACAGCAACTTACATTAAACCATTTGGTTCTTGAACTGAGCAGCAAAACCCTAATCACTACAGTTCAGCACTATGACATCTTGATCGCCTTGCACTAAAGTGGACTTTGTAATTTTTTTGTTCTTGCAAAGATTGGGTACAGATTATTTTCTGTTTAAGTTTTTTCCTGGTGTATATTGTGCCTGTGATGCTACTATGATTAAGGTTTTCACCACATGTCTGCATGCATGTACTTGTGCATTTGACAATAAATTCAACTCAGAAACGCTGGAGGAACTCAGCATGTCAAGCAGCATTTGCGGAGGGAAATGGACAGTCAGCTTCTCGGGTCAAGGCCTGTAACATGGACTGAAAGATAAGAGGGAATGAAACCAGGACCCAGCCCCTGCCACCCAGGGCCAATGAGTTGTCAGCAGGTTCTGGTATCGGAGCACCGAGTAGGCAGGAGGAACGAGGGCCAGTGACCCACTACGTACACGAATCAACAAGACCGGAGTTCAAGACCTAAAGTTCAGGGTCCCATCCTCTGCAAGTCCAGAGTCCGAGGCCTAGTGTCCTGTGACCAGTAAGTCCTGGGGTCAATACTGTGAGGCTAAGCACAGCTCCAATGCCATTTTCAAGTTTGCTGTGACACCACTGTCGTAGGCCGAATCAAAGGTGGTGACGAATCAGCATATAGGAGGGAGATTCAGAATTGGCTGAGTGGTGCCATAACAACAACCTCTTGCTCAATGTCAGCCAGATCCGAAGAGCTGATGATTGATCTCAGGAGGAGGAAACCAAAGATCCAGTCCTTATCGGAGGATCGAAGGTGGAGAGGGTCAGCAACTCTAAATTCCTCATTGTTATTATTTTGGAGGACCTGCCCTGGGTCCAGCACGTAAATGCAATTCTGAAGAAAGCATGGCAGTGCCTCTACTTCCTTAAGAACTTGTGGAGATTTGGCATGATATCTAAAACTTAGACAAACTTTTATAGATGTGTGGTGGAGAGTATATTGACTGGCTGTACACAGCCTGGTATGGAAATATTAATACCCTTGAACAGAAAACCCAACAAAACGTAATGGATATGGCCCAGTCCAACAAGAGCAAAGCCCTCTCCACCACTGAGCACATCTACACAAAATGTTGTCATAGGAAAGCAGAATCCATCATCAGTGATCCTCGCTACCCAGGTCATGCCCTTTTCTCTCGGTTGCCATCAGGAAGAAAGTACAGGAGCCTCACGACTCAGACCAGCAGGTTCAGGAATAGTTTTTACCCCTCAACCATCAGGCTCTTGAAACAAAGGGGATAACTTCACTCTGCTTCACTTGCCCCATTATTGAAATGTTCCCACAAACTTTGGACTCACTTTCAAGGATTCTCGGTGTTGTATATGGTGATATACAATACATGCACATTGATAATAAATTTACTTTGAACTTTGAGAACTTAAGGGTCGATTGGAAGTCCAGAAATTGAGGTCCGATGACTAGAGCGCTGAGTCTGCAAATCTCTGTGAGCTCACTTGGAGAGTCAAAGGCACAATGTCTGCGAGTTCAAGTTCACTCGAGGCTGGAGGCTGAAGATGGTCTGCCCTGGGGTTAGAGGACTGTGCGGGAGAAACAGTGCTTGTTTTACTGTGGTTTTGTCACTTACAGTGTTCTGCCAAGCATTGTGGGCATACTATGTGTGGTGACACTTGTGGGCTTATCCCAGCACACCCTCGGGTGTGTTGATTGTTAATGCAGCCATTCATTTCACTGTATGCTTCGGTGTTAATGCAATAAATAAATCGATTTGAATCTTGAATCAGTGTGAGGACATGAGGAGACAGGGGTATGACAGGAGCTGGCAGGTGATAGGTGAGTCGAGGACAGTAATAGGTGAAGGGGTGAATGGAACAGTGTTAAGACATGCACCACAAATAAACAGGTTAACCAAAGCCTGCCCAAGCGCCACACAATTTCATTTCATAAGTATCAATGTCAGGAATACAGTCCATGATGAACCTGTTCTAAGACAGCGTAAAACATCTCTTCAAAATTATCCTGACAGTTTGGCTCTGACTAACCAGTCAGACTCCATGCACTGACCATGCTCGGAACTATACACATCCTTCAAGAGGAAATACACACAGTGCTATAAAGAAAATAAAACAACGTAGATTAACAATAATACAATATACACTATCTTGGCAGTGACCTTGTAGGATCACCATGGATAAATGTTTTTAGCAAATTTAATCTAACAATAAAAATTGTTGCTGATTCTTCCAAGCATCTGATGTGAAATTTCTGATGATGAGCTGACACATCATGCAATTTTCATGCCAAAAGAATTCAGATAAAAATAGGAATTAATTTGTACACGAAAATCAATACGTTTATACATTGCAAAAGCTGATGATTAGTTCAGTTCTGCTACATAACCATAAGAGATCATTTTTGATCATTAAAACCTCCGAAGTTTGGAGAATATTACACTCTGCAGTTCTGGCCTGTTTCCATCACTTCACCTCTGCCTGTGTCTGAAGCCCAGGAATTCCCCTTCTAAACCTCTCTACCTCTCATTCACTCTCTTCTTCAGTATGCCAATAGAATCCACCTCCTTGGCCATCTATGACAATATTTCCTCTAAGGAAGGATGTGCTGGCTCAGGAGAGGTTCCAGAGGAGGTTCACGGGAATGAAATGCTTAATGTATGAGAAGAGTTTGATGGCTTTGGATCTGCACCCACTGGAGTTCAGAAGGATGTGAGGGAATCTCAGTGAAACCTAATGAACACTGAATGGCTGAGATAATGTCTATGGAAAGGATGTTTCCATTGGTAGGACAGTCTAGAATGAGAGGGCACTGCCTCAGTAAAAACAGCTGCCTGTTTAGAACTGAAATGAGGAGGAATTTCTTCAGCCAAAGACTGATGAATCTGTAGAGGTTGTTGCCAAGTCATTGATATATTTAAGGCAGAGACTGATAGAAATGGGGTTAAGGGTTACAAGGGCAGGTGGGAGAATGTGGTTGTGAGAAAAAATCAGCCATGATTGAATGGTGGAGTAGAATTGATGGACCAAATGGTGAGAGAAAGAGATCCACTTTCTTTGTCCCTGTCTCCATCTCAGGAGGTAGATTATTCACCGACATCTTCTCAAACCCACTAACTCCCACAGTTACCTTGACTACATCTCTTCCCACCCTTTCACTTGCAAGAATGTTATTCCCTTCTTTGCCTTCCCTTTACATTTCAAGACATTTAAGATGTCCTCTCTATTTGGGGCTACCCACCCACTACTGCTACCAATGCAACCTTAACTTGCATCTCTTCTATTTCCCCCGCGTGCACCCTCACCCCATTTCATACCCCCCGTCATAAAGCGATAGGATTCCCCTTATCCTTACCTGCCGTTCCACAGTGTTCTGCATCCAATATATCATTCTCTGCTAGTTTTGCCCATCTCCAACACGATCCCACATCTCACCACCCCCCTCCCTGCCAACCCTCTCCTCTCTGCTTTCTGCAGTGATGTCTCTGTAATTCCCTTGTACACTGGCCTCTCCACAACTATCTGCCTTTAGGTTCTTAACCCTGCAAAGATGCCAAGTGTTATATCAGCTCCTACACCTTCTCCCTCATCTCCATTCAGTCCTTCCAGGTGAGGTGACACTGCACCTGTGGATCCATCAGTGTTTTTTCTTGTATCCAGTACTCCCAGTGTGCCCTCTTTTATATCAGGGCAACTTGACACAGATTGGAGGACTGCTTTGTCAAGCACCCTCGCCCTGTCTTTTATAACAGCTGGATCTCCCAGTGGCCAGCCATTTTACTTCCACATCCCATTCCCACATAGACATGTCTGTCCATGGTGTCTTCCACTGTCAAGTTGAGGCCTGGCACAGATTAGAGAAGCAGCACCTCATATTCCACCCTGGTAGTCTCCAACCTGATGGTATGAACATCAATGTTGTTAGCTTCTGATAACCACTCCCCTCTGTTCCCCACCTTTGCTCTCCCAGATCCCATCAGCCCTATACGCCTTCTCTTTCTCCTCCTATCTCCAACACATTCCTCTCTCCAGTTCCCCTGCTCACCTCCACCGGTCCAGTGTCATCTCTGATCAGATTCTATCATCTTCAGCCCTTTGTCACCTCCACCTATCACCTCTCATTTTCTTAGATCATTCCCACTCCCCCATCCCCACTTACCTATCTCTCCCCTCTCACTTGGATCCACCAGCTCTCGTTCCACACCCCCTCCCCAACTTTCAGACTGGCTATCTCCCCTCATTCTTTCCAGTCCTGAAGAAAGGTCTCAACCCAAAATTTTTGATTGCCCATACCTCTGACCCATGGAGTTCCTCCAGCATTTTGTGTGAATCCTCGCCCAAAGCAGGACTGCCACTCATGGAAATACAAGAGACTGCAGATGCTGGAATCTGGAGCAACGCACATGATCCTGCAAGAACTCAGCGGGTCAACATCTATGCAGGGAAATGGACAGCTGATGTTTCAGGTCAAGGCCCCTCCGGCTGAAGGAGTAGAGATGAGATAGTCGGGTTAAGGAGGAAGGGTTGGAGTAAAAGTTGGCAGATGATAGATCCAGGAGAGGGAAGAGTAGAAATGGTGGCAGAGTCAGGTCACTGTCATCAATATCTCTTATGGTCTTATGGTCTCAATAAGGTGTCACTGTAAACAATTGGTGCCAGGAGGAACCATTGCATCAAGCAATCTCACTGAGTTTGTTTCCAGTAATTACCACTTGAGGACATAAATGTGCAGTGTCTAAATTACAGGATATCTAATTAAGTCCAAGGAGTTGTAACTAACAGGTTGTTAGCCAAGGGGCCCTCTCAAAGTTTCAGGTCCACAGATGCAGAACAATGGAGGTAATTACACTGATCACGGTGATTAACGAGGAATGTTCAAGTTTAGTCACTTGAAAAGCCACTGTTTCAAATTATAGTCAGACCAGCATGGAGAGTTGTCAGGTTAGGAGCCAGGCAGAATTTTGGGGTAGGATTTGCACAACATTTATTTCATATCTCCTTTGATGAATTGTAGTGCCTCCCTTTAAAGGACGAGATGTGGAAGATTCCCCCAGTGCAGGGCAATGTAAGAGGCATTTTCTCAAAGAATCAGGAGATCCCAGAGTCAAATACCACACCTGGAATTTGAGCACAAAGCCTGGTGGATGCATTGTGTGGCACCGGGGAAGGGGGGTGGGGGGTAACTATGCTGCCTTTTGGGCCAGTCAATAATCTGAGATTATGTAGGGGGGAGGGGGCAAGAACATAGTGCATAGAACAATACAGCGCATGAAGAGGCAGTTTGGTCCACAATGATGTCCCAAACAAATTAAATCTAATTACACTAATCCCTCTGCCTACACGTGGTGCATATCCCTCCCATTCTCTGCATATTCACACACCTAGCTAAGAACCTATTAAACTCTCCTTTCATATCTGTTTCCCTATCACATGCGGTTCATTCCAAGCACCCGCCACCCACTGTGTAAAATGACTTACCCTGCACAACTCCTTTGAAGTTTCTCCCTCACCTTAATTGCATGCTCCTAGTATTAGACATGATGACAGTGCAAAGTAAAATACCAGTTGCCTCTCCAGTCTATGCCTCTCATAATTTTATAAACATGGATATAAGGTCACTGCTCTGCTTTTGTTGCTCCAGAAAAACAAACCTTGTATGCCCAACCTCTCCACACAGCGTCTTCTACAACTTTCTAAAGCCTCCACACCTTTTCTCTAATGGACTGACCAGAAGTGAATGCAGCATTCCATGCAGCCCAACCAGGCAACATAATTTCCTTACTCTTGTGCTCAGTGCACTGTCTGATAAATGGAAGCATGCTGCGTGCCTTCGTAAGAAGTTCATGCAATGTATTGTTGATGCCACCAACACCCTGATTCACCGCTGTAAACAACTGTTTTTTTCAAATATTTGAGTCAATAGAGTAACTTCATCCCTAAAGCCTCAAACCAAAGAGCTAGCATAAAGCCTGATTTATACTGTGTCAACTCGACGCCATAACCTACGCAAGTGGCCTATGCGTGTTGTGGGTATTTATACTTGTGAGTTGGTGTGTCTGCATCGCTCTACAATTTGGGCACGTCGCGCATGCGCACACACCTGCCCGAGCAAGGCTTCATAGTCATGGTAGTCTTTCTTGGGGTGAACAAGTTTAAAGCAAACGTCTTTTTTTGTAAAAGCCAAATGTGTCCTCCATAATTTCGGAGGTCTGTAAAGCATTGCAGCCAGAGTTCCTTCCCTGCCCTTCAGTCACCTAATGGGAAGCTATTGCAGTATAGGAGGAAATGCGATGCTGCCAAGCGGACCAATCACAGTTCTTACGGTCTGCGTTGCTGCGACGCGCAGTTACATTTTGGGAGAGGTGCGTGTCAGGCTCTGGCGTAGGGATCTGCTTCGGCTCTACGTAGGGTTTGCGGCAATGCAATACTTACGGCGTCGGGTTGACGCACAAGTATAAATCAGGCTTTAGGCTGCATTTGGTGAATGAAATCAGAATAACTGAAATAGTTAAAGTCAAAGTCAAAGAAAAATTTATTATCAAAGGACGTTTATGTCACCATATACTATACTATACCTTGAGATTCATTTTCTTACAGGAACTTACAGGAAAATAAAGAAACACAATAAAATTTATGAAAAGCTATACATAACAAAGAGTGACAAACAATTAAAGAAGACAAATTTTGCAAATTCTTGAAAGTGAGTCTGTAGGTTGTAAAACTAGTTCAGAGTTATGGCGAGTGAAGTTATCCATGCCAGTTCAGTAGCCTGTTGGTTGTAGGGTAACAACTTTGGACGCACGTACAACCTAAAGTAAGTTCTCCAAAGGATTGGAATCAGAATCAGATTTTTTATCACCAATTTATAGTTAGTGACCACTTTATCCCAGGAGATCAGCATTTTCTGAGATACTCAACACCAATCATTCCATATCAAAGTCACTTAGATCACATTTCTTCTCCATTCTAATGTTAGTCTGAACAAGAACTGAACCTCTTGGCCATGTCTGCATGCTTTTATGCATTGAGTTACTGCCACATGACTGGCTGATTAGATATCTGCATTAACAAGCAGATGTACTGGCATACCTAAAGCAGTGGCAACAGAGTGTATGTGATGTGAAGTTCGTTGTTTTGTAATAAAGTTACTATGAACAAATATTGCAAAAAAGGAATAACGAGGTAAGGTTAATAGCTTCATGGACCATTCTGAAATCTGAATGAGGAGCGGAAGAAGCTATTTCTGAATGGGGAGATGCCACCAACACTATCTGTGCAAATTTCTCCAATTTCACTGGTAGGATAAGCCAATTAAAATCAGATCCCTCTCTTAGATCAATATCCCTCACACTTAATTTAATTTAACTTAACTTGCTCTCTGGGCAAAATCCCTAAACCAACATGAGACTAATCTCCATCACGTGACCAGACAGGGAGGGGAAAAGATCCAAGGATGTTCTTAAATCTTTCTTAAAATGAA
Organism: Mobula birostris; assembly: GCF_030028105.1. NCBI lineage: Eukaryota > Metazoa > Chordata > Chondrichthyes > Myliobatiformes > Myliobatidae > Mobula > Mobula birostris. Next base: position 118,940,002 of record NC_092370.1, on the reverse strand, counting down.
GAAGAAGCATTCAGATGGCACAGGGGATCTGCATAATCTCAGAATGCCACTGGCATTTCCATGCACTAGGAGCAGATAAACCTCACCGTGTGCGAAGTTCTTTAACCTTTTTCCTGTCTCTGCTTCTTAATGTCTTGTCGTGAAGGAGGTAGGAACAGAGTGTTAGTTTCCAGGGTTAGTGGTGGGCATGCGAAAAGAATCTCCACTTCATAAACTGCTCATCCACCTGTTCCACAAGAAACTGGTATCCCATGTGTGGAAGTGTCTTCATGTTCAATGTTGGCCTTAACAGTCAACTCAGGACCCACGATAACAAGGTGAAAGAGAGTCATTCTCAGTCTTGAGAAGAGGAAGTAAAATGTATGATAGAACATAGGACATAGAAATTTACAGCACATTACAGGCCCTTCGGCCCACACTGTTGTGCCGACCATGTACCCTCCTCTAAAGGCTGCCTAGAATTTCCCCAGCACATAGCCCTCTAGTTTTCTAAGCTCCATGTACCTATCTAAGAGGCTCTTAAAAGACCCTATTGTATCCACTTCCATTACAGCTGCAGGCAGTGAATTCCACACACCCACCACTCTCTGTGTGAAAAACCTACCCTTGACATTGCCTCAGTACCCATTTCCAAGCACCTTAAAACTATGCCCCCTCATGTTAGCCACTTCATCCCTGGGGAAAAAGCCTCTGGCTATCCACACAAGCAATGCCCCTCATCAGCTGATACACCTCTGTCAGGTCAGCTCTCATCCCCCATCACTCCAAGGAGAAAAGGCCATAATGGCATAGGCACTTGAGAAGAACAGAGAAGGCAAGGGATGAACCACACATGGAAGTCGCATTGAGCTTTGTACCTGACAACCAATCAAACTTATCATCAAAGAAGGTTTTCCGTAGACATTATGAATATAAGGACTAACTGTAGCCATCCATAGATTTCTATTTAATAGCATATCACTCACTTCTTTTACATTATCAGGCATTTCTCAAGCTACTTAAGTTGTGCTACTTATAAAACATTCTTTTTCAACGTCTGGTTTGATGAAAGACTCTCAGTGACATTTGTTGCTCCACAATAAGTGTTCCTGCTTGACATTATTCCCCAATCAGAAGAGACATTACACATTCTCATTCTTTGATCTAAATCATTCCTGTTCCAACAATATTCCAGCAGGGATTGAAGCTTCAGGCTATAAGCATGCAAATAAAGGCCTCTATGGGTTAACAGGTTTCATCTACTGTTACACTGAGAATAAATGCTTTCCAGCAAAGATACAGCTGTAGTGTCAACCCCTGTGCATTGAAATTGATTGCTATGGTGTATAATTTTATAATCACTGAAATATACTACCTGCATCCTGTGTCAAACATGTGAAAGTTACTTTAATTTTGAGTTGGGAACCACAAGGATTAATGAAGCTGTATCCACAAAATTGGTAGACTTAATGAGACACACAAAACAGGTTAGAAACAATAAGGTAAAAGATCATTAATTATGAATTTAAGGAAAAGGCACCTTGAGAAGAACAATGAAGGGGAGGGATAAATCTCATGTGGAAGGTTTGCTTTGAGCTTTGTATAGCTGTTGTGTACCAGACAATTATATCCACTGTGTCTGGTCAGAGAGAGGGTGGGTAATGCAGTTGAGGCTTAGGAGATACTTATGATCCATAAGTGGGTCAAAAACTCATTCAACACATCAGCAGGCAGGTAAAAACTCCCAGAGCACGTATCCAATGGCTCTATGTCCTTCTGAGAAGAGGGACAAGGAGAAGAAGTAAGGAGTCTCCACTTTCAATTATGTGCATCTCAGAAAGTTGATGCTGTTTTATGTTTACCAGTGCAGACTGGGCTAACGTCACAAAGAGGTGAGGCAGGTACAATGGTACAGTTAGATGAGCCACTGCCTCACTGCTCCAGTGATCTAGGTTCAATCCTAATCACTGACGCTCTCTAACACAAAATAATCTGCAGATGCTGGGGTCAAAGCAACACTCACAGCATGCTAGAGGAACTCAGCAGCTCGGGCAGAATCCATGGAAAAGATTGGTCGATGTTTCGGGCTGGAACATCGACCAATCTTTTCCACGGATGCTGCCCGACCTGCTGAGTTCCTCCAGCGTGTTGTGAGTGTTGCACTGATGCTCTCTGTATGGAGTTTGCAAGTTCTCTCTGTGTGCAAATCCTCTGGTTTCCTCCCCTATCCCAAAGACAGAATTATATTCATTATTACTGAGATATAACATGAAATTTGTTGCTTAGTGACAGCAGTGATAAGCGCTATACGATTGCAAACATAAATATAATAAATTATGGATTTATAAGTTAGGGATAGATTAGAATCTGGGAACTGTTGATGAGAAAGTGGGGAGAATAAAATGCATTTAGTGTAAGGTTGGTGAATGTGGGTGCTCGGTGATCAATGTGAACTTTGTGTGCCAAGGGTCTGTTTCGTCCTACATGAACAATTAATTATCTGTAAAATCAAATCTCTGCTCTTGTGTCTGTTCTCAAGCCACGGTGATATATGTATCCCTCGGTGTTTATATGAGGAGAATGAAAAATAAAACCTCAATGTCCTAGAAAACACAATAGACGGCAGATACTAACAAGAGAAAATCTGCAGGTGCTGGAAATCCAAACAACACACACAAAATGCTGGAGGAACTCAGCAGGCCAGGCAGCATCTATGGAAAAGAGTACCGTCGATGCTTCAGACGGAGACCCTTCATCAGGACTGGAGAAAGAAGATGAGGTGAGGGGAGTGGGAGGAAGAAGTACAAGGTAGTGAGGGAGAAGGTGTAGGGGCAGGTGTGGCACTTGTTTGCTTTCAAGGACAAGTGCCAGGAGGTAGATCGGTGGGGAGTGACCACTGCACAAGGAGCAATCCCTGCGGAATGCAGAAACTGGGGCAGGGTTTAACTTCACTCTAAGGATGTTATCCCATTAAGGTTTCTTTTTATCTCTTGCCTTGTGTGCACCATTTTTCCTTGAAATACACTATTCGAATTCAAATATCTGTTCTCAACCTTGTTAACTGCAGTGTCATCTATAACCTCCTACATTCCTTAAAACTCCATAGAAATATCAAGCTCATATATTCACAGGTGTAATGTAAAACTTGCAGCAGCATTGCAGGCACATCACTAAATCACCAACCACTAGAGTTTAGCAACACTATGACCACCTTGATCACTTAGCACTAAAATGGACAGCTTTTTTGTTTTAGGTGTGTTCTTTCCTGTAAAAAGAATGTGTGTTTTTATGTTTTACTTGTGAATGCTGCTGATATGATGTCAAATACTTGTGAGGCTGCTGTGAGTAGCACATCTTTCCGCGCCATTGGTGGCATCCACTGGAAGTGCTGCCTCCAAAAGGCATCTTCGATCATCAAAGATTCCCACCATCCAAGCGATACCATCCCTTCACAGTTATCATCAGGCAGGGGGTACAGAAGCCTGAGGTTCCATAGCATCAGTTGCAAGAAAGAGTTACTTCGCTTTAAACACTTAGTTCTTCAACTAAACTGCAAAACCCTTACTACCATAGTTTAACTGTATGACATTTCAATCACTTTGCACTAAAATGGACTCTGTTTTTTTTTTGCTCTTCTAATTGTGCTCTTTCCTGTAAAAATTGTGTATAGTTTGCTCTTAATTTATATTTTTTTGGTGAATATTGTGCCTCTGATGCTATATGCCTGTGATCCACAGCAATATGCTTTCCATTGCACCTCTGCATATGACAATAAACTCAAGTTTATCATAGTCATAGTCATACTTTATTGATCCCAGGGGAAATTGGTTTGACTTTGACATAGCATCATACAAGTAGTGTTCTCAAGGAATCCTAATCTCTACTGTAGCTCACGCAGGGTACAACATGACTCTAATGTAATGATCCATTATCTGACTGTGCACGTCTAAACTCATGTCCTGCTACAGGTGTGCAGTAGAGAGCATCCTAACAAGCTGTATCTCTGCATGGTACAGAAACTGCACTGCAGCAGACAGGAAAGGTGTGCAACAGGTGGTCAAAACTGCCCGGCGTGTCACTGGCACCAGCCTACCTGCCATCAAGGACATATGTACAGAAAGGTGGCAGAAAATGGCAGTCACATCATGAAGGATCCCACCTACTGTCCTCATGAATTGTTTGACCCACTCCCACCAGGGAGGAGGCTACATAACATCCATACCAGGACCACCAGTCTCAAGAACGACTACATTAACAGTTAAAGCAGTAAGGCTGATCTACACCTCCACCTACTAACCCACCCCTCCACACCCCCCACCACCACTATATTATTTCCCGTCAGTCACTTTTTGTACAGACACTCCTGTGCCTAGTGTCACTTTATGAACATGCAATCAATCTACGTACACTATATAAGCGATCATATGTATTTATATTTATTGTGTTTTTTATGATTGTGTTCTTTATGTTATTGTGTTTTTTGTACTTTGATGGATCTGGATTAACAATTATTTTGTTTCCCTTTACACTTGTGTACTGGAAATGACATTAACAATCTTGAATCTTGAAATCCCAGTGTTTCACTGGGTGATCTTTCCTGTGCCCCCGTGTTCTTTTACCTAAAATCCTTTTAGTCTTATCAGGTGTACTGGAAAATACATTATACAACTGTGTAACATCTTAAAACAAAAGTTGAATTAAATGTGTATGGAGCAGCATCCAATTGTCCAGAAACTCTTCCAATCCTTTGCCATCAAAGTCCAGAATTTGCTGGGTTATTAGAGTTAGGTTAGGTTTCCTTATGGAAAGACATTGACTCCAGTTGCCTGGTATTCCTTTGCGTCACCAATATTGTTAATATTTGGGGAGTTAACTGCAGCTCCCTTTTAAATTTGCTTGCAGTTTTGGGTAAACCTCTTGAGACATGACTCAAAGTATTGTCTCAGGAGGAGGCTCAGAATGAACCCTCACAGAGTGTGTCTTATTTCTGAGCTCTGGACAGTCTTGCATTACAATCTATGATGTTTTAGTTCTTGTTGTATTTATTACTGTTAACTCTGTGAGCTTCATGTGGAAAAGGAATTTCATTGTTACCGACCTGATGGATGGGACAATAAATTCATCTGAATCTCTGGTAGTATCTCTCCAGTGCTTGTTGCAAGTAGTCCATTTCCCAGCATAATACACAAGACCAGAGGGCATTGCTGCCTGGCAGGCCAGGAGTTTTGTGTGGGTCAGACTTCTTGATTTTCTAAGATGTTTTTTCCTTCTTCAGATGCCCAAGGGCAATGGTGAATCTTTTTATCAGAATCTGCTTTCACCACAGCAATTGAAGGTACAACATCACATTTTACAAAGCCCAATTGGTAATTGTTTTATTATTGTCACATGTACGAACATGCAATTAAAAACTTGCAATCCAGATAGTTCACTCATGCACAAGCAAATTGAGAAAGCAAAAATGGAAAAGAAAGCAGAATATGGAGTTACCATTCCAGAGAAAGTGCAGAGCAGATAAACAATAAGTTTCAAGGGTCATGACCAGGGAGATTTAGAAATGTCATTATCATCCAAGGAGATCCGTCTGTTCAAGAATGGAAGCTGTCCTTGAGCCTGATGGTACAAGTTCTCAAGTTTTGCATCTGCTGTCTGACAGTGGAGAGAGGGAGCTGCAGAAAGAAGAAATGACGGAGGTGGAAAGGTCCTTGTTTATGTTGGTTGCTTTTCTGAGACAGTGGGAAATGGAGGGGAATCTGGTTTTCCTGATTGACTAAGATGGGTTCATAACTTCATTTTCTAGTGTATCTTGGACAGAGCCATTATCATACCGAACTATGATGCATCTGAAGATAATGTTTTCAGCGATGCAAGTGTAGAAGTTGGTGAGTGCCAAAGTATGGATCAATTGTGGAAGAAATGTGAATTGCCCACATCCCAAACATTTTCCTCTTCTCCTAGTTTCAACACCACCTTGAGTGTTAATTCCGTTCTAACATACACTTAGTGGCTGCTTTATTAGGTACACCTTCTCATTAACACAAACATCTAATCAGCCAATTACGTGGCAGCAATTCAACGCGTAAAAGAAGGCAGATGTTGTCAAGAGGCCACTCAGACCAAACATCAGAACGGGGAAGACATGTGATCTAAGTGACTTTGACCGGGGAATGACCGATGGTGCCAAACCACGTGGTTTGAGCATCTCAGAAACTGCTGATCTCCTGGGTCTATAGAGTTTACTGAGACTGGTGCGGGAAAAAAAACCATCCAGTGAGTGAGTGGCAGTTCTGTGGAGAAAGCACCTTGTTAGTGAAAGAGGTCAGAGGAGAATGGCCAGACTGGTTCAAGCTGAACAGGAAGGTGACGGTAACTTACAACTGACAGTGGTGTGCAGAAGAGTATCCCTGAGCACACAACACATGGATCCTTGAGCTGGATGAACTACAGCTGCAGCAAGATCATGAATGCAAACTCAGAGGACACTTGATCAAGGGCAGGAGGTACCTAATAAAGTGGCCACTGAGTGTATGTTACTACATATATTTTGTATATTATGAGGATTATTTCTCTGGTTCCAAGTTACAGTGTAAGGTATTAATTAAAGCTTTTGATGTGTAACAGTTGTGTTTAGCTACATTGCCTCTTGAAGCTGGCCATGAAACCCACCCTAACAGCCAGGGGCACAGCTCGTACGTGCATGGGCTTTGACACTCCCGTCTGAAACTCCGAGCAGCAGACCAAACAATGCAGTTGAAAGGCTGAAGAGGGCTGCCGGGGAAAAGAAGTGGCCTTTCACTGTCAGCTTCATAATCGGAAAATGAAAGCAAAGATGAAAACGAGATTCTGCAGATGCTGGAAATCCAGAACAGCGCTCACGAAATGCCGGGGGAAAAGCAAAGATGGTCTTGTTCTGACTGGCTAAAACTGAGCCACACAGCTGCTGTAACTGGGAAATTTAGAGTCTTTATTCACACAGCAAACCTCCAGGAGAGAGTTCAGGAGAACCCAAGAGATTCACACTCTCCTGACGGTATGTTATGTACTTCTTCAACACAAAGATAATGATAAATGATTAATGACAGTTCCAATTGCTATAATCACCTACTTTAACATTCTGAATATAGGCAGGTAAATTTATAGAATTACATGTTTACAGAGCTGGCAAAATACAGACAAAATTTTGGAGGAGCATGCACAAAATAGTAGCGCATCCTAACTAGCAGAATCCTTTTGAATATTCAATACTGGTGTCTGTTCTGAAAGCCTGAGTACAAACTGTTGAGTCGTGATTCCCAAAGTGGGAGATATTGTCCCCCTGGGGGCAGTGGGAGTTTTTAACGAGGTGATAACAGGGATAGTGGGGGTTGTGCTTGGTAGGAAGGGGGGAGCAGCTGAAGGATTACAAGCTAATTTAAGAAATGAATTACTTATTATAAACATTTGATCCTCAGTACCTCATAATTGATTACAATGATCATGCATCAACAATCACCTTATCCCTTGCGAACCCACCGCTCTCTTACGCGTTATAGTTGTTGAAAAGAATGTGACACTTCAATATTTAGCATATCATGAGAAATCTGGACTGAAGACATTGAGTTATTTCTGGGCCTGTCCCGCACATTATTGCCGTCCACTACTGTCGTACAGTGTTACCTAGTACGATCCCAATACTCTAATCACACAATGATGCAGTTTCTATGAAATAGGGTACAGCATTTAATGTGGTAAAGTTGCGACTATGCCTTTTGAATGTTCTTGACCGCATTTCTCTAGCCCAAGGCCCAACCAGGATATCGCTGCCCCGCTTTATGTACCTTCAGGCAGAGTAAGGTTTTGCTTGAGCTATGATAATGTCATAACTTTCATCTTTATTGATCGTAGCGTTTAAGGTTGGATTTAAATATAGGCGATTGAACGTGGTCATTAATCCATAACGAAAATGACAGAAGCAGAGCAAACAAAAAAAGTATAGACAGTACAGTGTGGAGTATCTGAAATTTGGATTTCAGATACCAGCACCAAGCAACCAACAGCGGTCAAAGTGTCTGTCGTGTGAAAAAGTTTTTTTTTTCAGATGAGCCACTGTACAGGCTCCTTGAATATTTGAAGAGAATACATTAAGATAAAGCAAACAACAACTTGGCTTACTTTCAGACACTTAGTGAAAACTTTCAGAATTGGAAAGCATTTCAAAACATGTTAGTCAGAACTTTTCAATAAAACAGCGATGGCTTGCGTGCTTTCATCCAACATTCCATTCCTCTTTGCTAAATCTGGAAAGCCCCATACAATTGGAGAAGAACTGACCTTGCTAGCAATAAGAGAGGTTCTGAGTATGGTTTTGCATCAGTCGCCAGATCAAATAATTAAAGCAAATCCACTCAATGATAACTCTGTTCAAAGATGAATAGATGAAATGTTTGAGAATGTGGAAGACACATTGTGCAACATACTTAGGACAGCAGAATTTGCTCTGCAGTTGGAGGAGTCAACTTTGCCAAGCAAAGTTTCTTTTTGGTTATGTTCATTTCATAGATGCTGAATGCATGGTTCAAGAGTTCTTATTTGCAGGACCAGATACAAAGAACGAGTTAATATTTCAGGTTATTTTTCCATTTTTCAAAGAGAAGGACATTCTGCTCACCAACATAAACACGAGGAAATCTGCAGATGCTGGAATTTCAAGCAACACGTATAAAAGTTGCTGGTGAATGCAGCAGGCCAGGCAGCATCTCTACGAAGAGGTACAGTCGACGTTTCAGGCCGAGACCCTTCGTCACGACTAACTGAAGGAAGAGTTAGTAAGAGATTTGAAAGTGGGAGGGGGAGGGGGAGATCCGAAATGATAGGAGAAGACAGGAGGGGGAGGGATGGAGCCAAGAGCTGGACAGGTGATTGGCAAAAGGGATATGAGAGGATCATGGGACAGGAGGCCCAGGGAGAAGGAAAAAGGGGAGCGGGGAAAAAACCCAGAGGATGGGCAAGGGGTATAGTGAGAGGGACAGAGGGAGTAAAAGGAGAGAGAGAGAAAGAATGTGTGTACATAAATAAATAATGAATGGGGTACCAGGGGGACGTGGGGCATTAGCGGAAGTTTGAGAAGTCAATATTCATTCCATCAGGTTGGAGGCTATCCAGAAGGAATACAAGGTGTTGTTCCTCCAACCTGAGTGTGGCTTCATCTTTACAGTAGAGGAGGCCGTGGATAGACATATCAGAATGGGAATGGGACATGGAATTAAAATGTGTGGCCACTGGGAGATCCTGCTTTTTCTGGCGGACAGAGCGTAGGTGTTCAGCGAAATGATCTCCCAGTCTGCACCGGGTCTCGCTAACATCAGGAGCATCGGATGCGGTATATCACCCCAGCTGACTCACAGGTGAAGTGTCGCCTCACCTGGAAGAACTATCTGGGGCCCCGAATGGTGGTGAGGGGGGAAGTGTAAGGGCATGTGTAGCACTTGTTCCGCTTACAAGGATAACTGCTGGGAGGGAGATCGGTGGGGAGGGATGGGGGGGACGAATGGACAAGGGAGTCACGTAGGGAGTGATCCCTGCGGAAAGTGGGGGTCGGGGAGGGAAAGATGTGCTTAGTGGTGGGATCATGTTGGAGGTGGCGGAAGTTACGGAGAATTATATGTTGGACCCGGAGGCTGGTGGGGTGATAGGTGAGGACAAGGGGAACCCTATTCCTGGTGGGGTGGCGGGAGGATGGAGTGAGAGCAGATGTGCCTGAAATGGGGGAGATGCATTTGAGAGCAGAGTTGATGGTGGAGGAAGGGAAGCCCCTTTCTTTAAAAAAGGAGGACATCTCCCTCGTCCTGGAATGAAAAGCCTCATCCTGAGAGCAGATGCGGCGGAGACGGAGGAATTGCTTTTAAAAAAGGAGGACATCTCCCTCGTCCCGGAATGAAAGGGGCTTCCCTTCCTCCACCATCAACTCTGCACTCAAACGCATCTCCCCCATTTCATGCACATCTGCTCTCACTCCATCCTCCCGCCACCCCACTAGGAATAGGGTTCCCCTTTTCCTCACCTACTACTCCACCAGCCTTCGGGTCCAACATATAATTCTCTGTAACTTCCGCCACCTCCAACGGGATCCCACTACTAAGCACATCTTTTCCTCTCCCCCCCCTCTGCTTTCCGCAGGGATCACTCCCTACGTGACTCCCCTGTCCGTTCGTCCCCCCCCGTCCCTCCCCACGGATCTCCCTCCTGGCACTTTTCCTTGTAAGCAGAACAAGTGCTACACATGCCCTTACACTTCCTCCCTCACCACCATTCAGGGCCCCAGACAGTCCTTCTAGGTGAGGCGACGTAGAGGGGAACGCTTTCAAAACAGAGATGGGGAGAAATTTCTCTAGCCACAGGGTGGTGAAGTTGTGGAATTTGTTGCCACATGCAGCTGTGGAGGCCAGGTCGTTGGGTGTATTTAAGGCAGAGATTGATAGGTTCCTGATTGGACATGGCATCAAAGGTTACGGGGAGAAGGCTGGGAACTGGGGTTGAGGAAGAGAAAAAAAAGATCAGCCATGATTGAATGGTGGAGCAGACTTGATGGGTCAGATGGCCTAATTCTGCTCCTATGTGTTATGGTCTTATGGTCTTATGGTTTTATAGTCTTATTAAAGCAAGGAAATAATACTGAGCCTATAAGACACTAGTCAGGCTGCACTTGGAGTGTTGTCAACAGTTTTGGGTCCCATATCTCAGAAAAGATATGTTGCCATTGCAGAGTGTCCAAAGGAATTTCACAAGGATGATTCTGGGAATGAGGGGTTAACATAGGAGGAAAGTTTGGCAGCTTTGGGCCTGAACTCATTGGAATTTAGAGGAATGTGTGGGGATCTCATTGAAATCTAATGAACGTTAATAGGACTAGATAAGGTGGATGTGGAGAGGATGTTTCCTATGGTGGGTGTATCCAGACCAGAAGGTACAGCCTCAAAATGGAGGGGCAAGCTTTTCGAACAGAGTTAAGAAGGAATTTTTTTAGCCAGTGAGTAGTGAAGCTGTGGAATGCATTGCCACAGACTGCGGTGGAGCCCAAGTCCGTGGGCATAATTTAAGGCGGAAATTGATTGTTTCCTGATCAGTCAGGGCATCAAAGGATATGGTGAGAAGGCAGGTGCATGGGGTTGAGAGGGACCTAGGATCACCCATGAAAGAATGGTGGAGCAGTATCAATGGTCTGAATGGTCTAATTCTGTTCCTATATATTATGCTCTTATGGTCTTATATTTAGTGGAGCACAGTTTCAGTACAATCACCCAATTTCTTTCAAAGCAACAAAACAGATTGCAAGTTACTGAACGTGGGATTTGGGACCCTATCTCAGTGGCATCCAGCCTGACGTTGAGAAGCTGATATCACTGCACCTAAGCCCATCCATCTCATTGAAAAGTGAAAAAGCAGTGAGGTTGTGAATAGTTGGACTGCTAATGGACATTCTAAAGTTGTTAATGAAAATTGTTTTTACTGTAATTAAATAAAGAAATAAATTTATTTGTAGCTTTGAACAGATTTGAATAATTTTTGCAATTATTTGTCACTGCTTTGAATTTGCAGTTCTTATTTTCTTTCACTGTTTATCTTAGATCAAAATTCTTTATAGTTTTTATACAATGGCGGAAAGGGAGAGGGGGCACTGGGGATGTGGGATGGGAACAAGGGGGAAGTAACCCAACCATGTTTGGGAACCACTGCTCTAGGGCAACACACTCAAAATGCTGGAGGAACTCAGCAGGTCAGGTAGAATTGGAGAAAATGTACAAACAGTCAACTTTTCAGGTTGAAACCCTTCCTGCCTGACCTGCTGTGTTCCTTTAGCATTTTGTGGGTGTTGCTCTGGATTTCTGGCATCTGCAGGATTTCTTGTGCTTGGTACAAGCTCTCAACACCCAGACTAAACCCCATTTGTTACAGAGTTGAAGATGTTGCCATGAGTATACAACTAAACAGAAGCTTAAGCAAAAAGCACAAACCTGTCCTGCAGCAGTGCATGAAGTGCAAGGTTACACCTTTAACATTGAGAAAAAGCAGGAACATTCAGCTATGTAGTTTCAACGGGACAGAATTAGAATGTCCTACACCCAGATTGGTTTCACTAGCCACAAAATATCAGTTGGAAGTTAAATTGTGAACAGGTTTAAATTCCTGAAGACTGGCTCTCATTTTAGTTAATCCATAATTATTCTATCCCTGATGTCGTGGAACTCCAGAATGATCCCTAACAGCCCGACTGACAAGTGAACTCACCTTCAATAGCAACAGCAAACCTGAAAGCACTGAAGGATGCCTGGAGACACAGAAAGTTCCAGAGCTCTGTGTCATTTTCTCTCCAAAGACCGAGGAACTGATTGTGGATGTCAGGAAAGGAAAGTCGAGGGAAAACACAGCAGTTCTCATAGAGCGATCAGAAGTGGAGAGGGGGAGCAGTTTCAAGTTCCAAGGTGTCAACATCTCTGAGGATCTATCCTGGCCCCAACACATTGCTACAACTGCAAAGAGGGCACAACAGAGGCTATACTTCATTAGGAGTTTGAGGAGAATTGGTACGTCACCGAAGACACTCACAAATATCTACAGATGTGCCATGGAGAGCATTCTAACTGGTTATATTACCCTTTGGTATGGAGTGACCACTGCACAGGATTGGAAAGAGGTGCAGATAGTTGTAAATTCAGTCAGCTACGTCATGGGCTCTAGCCTCCCCAGCATTATGAACACCTCCAAAAGGCAATGCCTCAAAGTGTGGCATCCATCATTAAGGACCCCCATCACCTCTTCCCATGCTCTCTTCTGATTGCTGTCATCAAGGAGGAAGCATAGGAGCCTGAAGACACACGCTCAATGTTTCAGGAACAGCCTTTCCCTCTCTGCCATCTGATTTCTGAATGGAAAATGCATCCATGAACACTACCGCAGTATACTTTCCTCTCTGTTTGCAGTACTTATTTCATTCTATTCTTATTGTAATTCATAGTTTTTGTTACTGTGCATTGTAATGTACTTATGCCGCAAAACAACATATCTCACGACACGTGCCAGTGATATTAAATTTGATTCTGATTCTGAAATCTGCGTCTGCACTCTGGAATGTGTGTTGCAATCAACAGGTTTTGAGCAGACCAAAGTGTGTCTTTTGCTATGTTGCTGATAGTCCAACGGCAATCAGTGTTAGGCTCCGTGTGTGTCCCTGGGAAGGGAACAGAGTTCCAGGTTATGCAGCTGTTTGGAAAAGCTCCATGTTATTTTTAACGGAGTAGACATGTCACAAGGGGGGACGACATTGCTACTTGTAACAGGGGCCAGGTGAACGTGCTCAGTGCTACGGCCACAAACCCTATGGATAAATCGTGTTGTATTCTTGCTATCGATATGGCAAATACATTGATTTCAAACCAATTAACAAACAGGTTCCAAAATGTTTGTGTGAACAAACCCGTTTTTAAACAGCTCTCACCCAACAATTTTGTGCAGGCAAATGTTCAGGTTGGGATTAAGTTACTAATATTTGCAAATTGTTTTTTAATGACAGGAAGTTGCAATGGTTTCCTCATCAAACATAGTCTCATCTGTATTTTTTTTTCCCTGGGTGCATCTATAACAGCACATGTTTTCTGTAAGTGAGTCAATTGCAGATTGAGGTTGCAGACAGGAGAATCTAATAGACCTGGTAACTGAGAATAATACATTCTGAGATTCCAGACACTCTTGTCTCATTTAAACACCAGCACAGTTATGAGTGTTAGGAAAATGGTCCAAAGTAAACAAGCACAGAAGAGAGGAAGTCATCAGATGTTAGCTGCTTTTGGGTGTATAAGCAGACTGTGTAATGCTGACTGATGTGACAGGTTAAATATCACAGGGGTTCACTTTAACCAGGGGCCATCTCTAGGTCAGGGCTTTACAATCCCACAAGTATAAAAGTCAATCGATAGTAACATCAGGTGGGCTTTTAACCAGCACTTCACCCAAAATGACCGGTTTCCGACGAGACTGATTGTGTGCGTAGATTTACGTCTCAATCCGTTACAGACAAACAGTCCGCTCAGCTCTCTGGGACCCTGGTAGCATTCATTCTCCACAAGATCTTCTTCCCATGGGGTCAGGCTTGGAGGGATTGTCCACAAGATTAGAGTGAGATTAGGGAGACTATTTTTAATGTAGACTGTGCACTGCTTTGCCACAAGGAACAACGAATAATTAAAGCAGTTTTGATTTAATTTCCGTCTGTCCACTGTCGGTGGCTGCATTTCTCTGTGTGCCTATCAGTGTCACAGACTGCATTGAAGAGCGTTCCAGCCAACGATGTACTGGTACAATCAGACAGAGATACAGCGTGGTAACAAGCCTTTCAGCCCACTGAACGCACTTTGAACCCTACACACTAAATGCAACAACAGTCCAATGCTGCTGAATGGACTGCTTCGGGAGTTTCCCCTGATGGGGTGGAACTGGGAAACTCCAGAACAAAAAGGGGAGCAGCCTGAAACTTCAAGCCAGGCCTTCAGAAACAATATTCAGTAGCTCCTCTTCACAGTCCGAACATATACCTCCAAAGGGCTTTGGAGGTTGGGGATTAGTTGACCATCTGGACAAATGATGAATATTTGGTGATGAAGAATGCTGAGAGATACACGACGGAGTTAAAGTACAGATCAGTTTTAATCAAATTGTATGCAGGCATAGATGCTGCTACTGCAGATTATTGTGGTACATTGATTTTTGTTGTAGTTCTTCTACTGCCTTAACCCATGAGCCTATGCATCCCATAGAGAGGATTGTGGGCACCTCTTTGCCACCTTATGCATCCTCTGAGTTGTGTTGCTTGGAGTTGGACTGATGGAACCCTGAGAGTAGGGATGCGCTAGATGTCTGCAATGTGCTAACTGAACACTAGGTGTCTCCCTAATGAGAACAACAATGTTGTACGTTCTCCGATGGAAGTTAATGCCAACTATTGGTGGCTCAGCAGAGCAAGCAAAGAATTGCAGACCAGCATCGTTACAGTCATGGAGGTCTACAGGACGGAGACAGACCCTCTGACCTGCTCGTCCATTCTGGCCAAGATGCTGACCTAAGGTAGGTCAACTTCCCTCTAAACCTTTCATTAGATTAGATTCAATTTTATTGTCATTGTGTCGAGTACAGATACAAAGCCAATGAAATGCAGTTAGCATCTGACTAGAAATGCAAAGAATAGTGTTATTTACAAAATAACTGTGAATAAAAAGTAAGTGCTACAGCACACAAATGTAAAAGTACTGAGACAGTACAATATGATGCAATACTGCTTAGCGCTGTGATGTGAGGTTCAGCAGGGTCACAGCCTCAGGGAAGAAACTCTTCCTGTGCCTGCTGGTGCGGGAGTGGAGGCTCCTGTAGCGCCTACTGGACGGGAGGAGAGTAAAAAGTCCATGGTTAGGGTGAGATACATCCTTGATAATGCTTTTCACCCTGCCCAGGCAGCGTTTATGGTAGATGTTCTCAAAGGTGGGCAATTGGGTGCCGATAGTCCGCTGGGCAGTTTTCACCACACGCTGGAATGCTTTGCGGTCCGATATGGGACAATTGCCGTACCACACTGAGATGCAGTTGGCGAGTATGCTCCCAATGGTACAGCAGTAAAAGTCCGTCAGTATCCTGGGACAGAAGTGAGCTTTCTTGATGCTCCACTGGAAATAAAGGCACTGTTGCACCTTTTTGATCAGGATGGAGGAGTTCAAGGACCAGGTGAGATCCTCGGAAATGTGGACACCAAGGAATTTGAAGCTTGATACATGCTCCACTACAGTTCCGTTGATGTAGATGGGGATGTGAGTGTGGCTCCTAGCATGCCTGAAGTCCACAATGATCTCCTTGGTCTCCTGGGTGTTAAAGGCCAGGTTATTGTCGGCACACTACGCGGCCAGGTGCTGGACCTCGACTCTGTAGGCCATCTCATACCATACCAGTGCAAATGAAAACATTGTAATTGTTCCTACTTCAATCACTTCCTCTGACAGCTCATTTTACATTCCCACCCATCAGATGATAGGTGCCTATGGTGCTGCTGCAAGTATCTTTTCCATTGCACCTGTGTACGTCATTCTACAGATGCGTAGTAGACAGCATCCTAACACGTTGCATCACTGCGTGGTATGGAAACTGCACTGTGGTGGACAGGAAGCCAACAACATCATAAAGGATTCCACCCATTCTGCTCTGGTTCGGTTTGTCACACTCTCATCAGGGAGGAAGCTATGTAGCATCCACACCAGACACAAAAACAGTTTTTCCCTAAGCAGTACGACTGATCAACACCTCCAAACACTAACTCAACACTACTAATGTATCATTTCTTGTCAGTCACTTTATGTACAAAGACCAGTGTGTCTAGTGTCACTTTATGGACATACAAGTAATCTATGTTTCTAAGCTATCCTATGTATTTATATTTATTGTGCTTTTTTAAAACTATCATGTTCTTTATCTCATTGTGTTTTGTTTTTGTGCTGCGGTGGATACAGAGTAACAATTTTTTCATTCTCCTTTACATTATGTACTGGAAATGACATCGAACAATCTTGAAAAAATATACACATGCAAATGACAGTAAACTTGACTTCGGCTTTGACTTTGATGTCCTCCATGTGAAAAAAATTGTTCCTCCAGTTCCCTTTAAATCTTTCAAAGTTCAAAGTAAATTAATTAGAAAAGATAATGGCCTTTTATGTCATCATATACTCTGAGATTAATTTTCTTGTGGGTGTTCACAATAGACAAAGAAATGCAATAGTATCAATGAAAAGCAAACAACCAATGTGTAAGTGCAAAAAAAACATAATTTTGAGAAAATGCGTTGTAGAGCCCTTGGATGCAAGTCCATAGTTTCCCCTTTCACTTTAAACCTAGCTTTCGATTCCCCTACCCTCGGGGAAAGACTTTGGTTATTTATCTTATTTATGCCTGCCCTCAGTTTTAACTCTGTCTCCTGCACTGTTAATAATTGAAACAACTCCCCTCTCCTTTACCCCATCAACAGTATTCCCAATTTTTGTCCATTTCCAGCAACTCTATCTTCAACACAGCTCAAGCAAGGACATCCGCAAGCTGAATATTCAGCATTCTTCAGCGAAGACCCCATCAACTGTTTATAGAGGCAACAGAGCAACAGGATGCAACACACTGGGGAATGAAGCAACATTAGTTAAGATAAGTCACAGAAAAGCTTTCGGTCTGATGAGTCAGTTTTGTGAGATAATGTTAAGAGGAGAATGAATCAGAGACTATGAGTTGAACTATGCCTGTAATTTGAGTCAACTGGGAAAAGAAAGTAAATTTCATTTTTTTCCGAGTCTGAAGACACAGTGTATGACAAGAGGGGCCCTGGCCTCTTTTGTAACGCTATACTACAGAGTACAAGTACAAGGAAGCTGTGCTGAGGGCAGCACAATGATGCAGGTGATAGAGCCATCTCTTAGACCCCAATGACTGGGGTTCAATCCTTGCCTCTGGCGCTGTCGGTGTGGAGTTTGCATTTTCTCGCTGAGACTGCAGGAGGGCCTCCTGGGTGCTCCACTTTCAGAATCAGAATCAGGTTTATCATCACCATGATAAGCTGTTGTTCTGCAGCAGCAATACAGTGCAATGCATAAAAATTAAAATAAATTAAAGTTAAATACATAAACAACAAATAAGCAGTGCAGAATGAGTGCAAAACAACCAGGTAGTGTTCATGTGTTTGCTGCCTCATCCCAAAGACTGGCCACTGTAAATCACCTGTAGTATAACTGAGCGGTGGGAGAATCAGTGGGGGTGGGAGGGGGGGAAGAGGTGACAAGCAAGTAAGAGAGAAAAGGTCAAGAGAAGATAAGAAATAGAAGTTTATAAGATTATGAGAGTTATAGATAGAGTAGAGAGTCGGTATCTTTTTCCCAGGATCAAAATGTCTCATACTAGAGTGCATGTATTTAAGTTAAGAGGGGGAAAGCTCAAATGAGATGCGTGACACGAGTTTGCTTTACACAGAGACATTGAGTAACTGGGGTGCACTACCAGGAGATGTAGAAGAGGCAAGTACCATTGAGGTATTTAGGGAGCTCGAGGTAGGCACATGAAAGTGCAGAGAATGGAGGGACATGGGCATTGTGTCGGCAGAAGGGATTACTGAAGTTGGGCTTTTAATTACTAGTTTAATTAGCCTGATGCAGCTTTATGGGCTGTAGGATGTGTTGCTATGCTGCACCGTTCCACGCTCTGTGTCCCTTCAATGGGACTGATGGGATTGCTCCATGTGCAGGCATAGACTTGATTAGCTGAATAAGAACATAGGAAATAAGATCAACAACTGGCCATTCAGCCCCTCAAATCTGGTCTGCTTTTCATCAAGATCCTGACCTTCACCTTTGACCCCAACTCCATTTTCCTGCTCTATATCCTGTATCCCTTGATCCACGTGATACCCAGAAACCCACTGATCCCTTTATTGAATTAACTCTGTGACTAAGATATCAGTACCAATGAGGGTAGAGAACTTTAACGATTTACCACTCTCTGGATGAAGAAATATCTCTTTAGTTTAATGCTAAATAGCCAACCTCTTATTCTGAGATAGTGAACCCTGGTCCTAGACCCCTCCTTGTATGCAGCCTATCAAAACCATTAAGAATTTTGCAATTTTCAATGAAATCTCTTCTTTTTTAAACTCGAGAGAATGAAGACCCATTCTAAATCTCTCCTCATTCAACAAACTCACCACTCACTCTCTGGAGGGCAAACCATGAGAAAGAACTGTGGAAGCTGTTCTGAAGGGAACTTACTAAAAAGGATTTGAGTAAAATTCATGAAAAGTGAAAACTGTGGGAAAAGAGCTGGGAAACTTGAGAGCTGTTTCAAAGGGTCTGCACAGATTTGATTTGTTTCGTGTTTCTGTGGCATTGTAACCAAGTCTAGAAAAACTGGCTGTTACCTCCTGAAAGCCATGTTGACGATTACTGCCAGCAGATACGCAGGACAGTGCAGTGGTGAGCTTACCGAGCAACCACCTCACATCTCCAGTGACCCAGGCTTGATCCTGACCTCTGGTGCTGTCAGAATGAAGATTGCACGTTCTCCATGTGACTGTGTGGGAGTAGATCACGTGCTCTGGTTACCTTCCACGTCCCACAGCAAGATCCCACAAATCACAGTGAGGTAGATAGCAGGATGAATGCTGTCCCAGGGCAAAATAATGGTGAGAAGACCATGGATGACCTTCGTCTCCAGTGCCTGGTGGGCTGCTTGGAATGAGGGGAAGGTTACTGAGGTCACAGCTAGCACACCTCCCACTGGTCTCCTCCGTCTCCCTATGCTCCACCTTTCTTACTTATCAGATTCCATCATCGGCAGCCCTTTGTTGCCTCCGCCTATCACCTCCCAAGGCAGGAATGTCCTTTTCTTCATTGTCTTGTATAACTAATGTACAATTCCTGAACCTGGTTTTGTGGGCCCCTGTACCTCCTGCCCAAGGACAGCAGCGAGAAGAGGGCATGACTGGGTGGCGGGGTCCCTCGTTGACCCTGGGCCCAACATATGGAAAGATGGGGGCGCCACGGTTGTGTAACAGCTCGGTGCATTCTGAGTTCAATTCCTGCACTGTACGACCTCCCTGTGGAATGTATTGCTTTTCCCCAGGGTGCTCCAGTTTCCTCCCACACTCCAAAGACATACCGAAGAGGTTAATTGATCATTGTAAATTGTCCCATGATTAAGTTAGGGTTATTCAGGGTTGTGGGATTGCTGGGGCACTGTGGCTCCAAAGGTTCCATAAACCCATGAACACGACCTCACTATTTTCTCTCTTTTTAAACTATTTATTTTTTTCTATATTCTTAGACGTTTGTAGTAATTTATAGTAATATGTATGTATTGCACTGTACTGCTGTCACAAAACCACATACGTCAGTAAGAATAAAGCTGATTCCAGTTCTCATTCTGATGCTGATAGACACTACCTTCTTGAAGTTGTACTTTCTGTGGACGCTGTCAATGGTGGGGAGTGCAGTACCCATGAAGGACCAGGCAATATCCCTACTCTCTACAACTTCTTGTGTTCCTGTGCATTGGGCTTGCCATACCAGGCCATCGTATTCATTCAAACATTCATTCATTCATTCTTTTATCTGTCTACCTGTAGCGATGTGCTGCACACAGAGCTAGAAGTAACGACACGCAGTCTGTAAGTTGCACTTGAGACTAGATTATTCAAACTTCACGGCACTGGCTTTTACGCAGTTCCGTTCCTGCCCTCTCCGGGGGGAAATGACATCAGGGGTGCATTACAAAAATCTCTCCCCGTGCGCGGGCTTTCTCCCCTTGCTGGTGAAGAAGAAGGCCCTGCACCATTTCGGGGCTGGCCTCTCTACCGACATGCGCGCCATTTTGTGAGCCGGTTCGCCTGTGTAGAAAGTGGGTCACCACGTATCCATCTATCTTTCTATCTATCATGCAACCAGTCAAGATATTTTCTAAACATGTGAAAGCCTGCTGGAAATCCAAAGCAACTCATACAAAGTGCTGGAGGAACTCAGCATGTCAGGTAGGATCCACGGAAATTAATATGGATATTTCCTACAGAGGATCTGTAGAAGTTTTTTCCGAGTATTCGGTGACAATGTCAAATCTCATTAAGTTTCAAGGATTCTCACATTCACATTCTCTTATCGTGACGATATGCAGCTCATTGAGTCTATGCTAGTTCCTAATTCCATTCCCACTCTATTACCCCATAACCACTTCTCTCTCAGGTGTCCATCAACACTATCCTGATTCACTTGCCATTGACCTATGCTAGGAATACATTACAGTGGCCAGATGACTTCTCAACCTGGGATGTGGAGGAACTGGAGCACATGGAGGAAACCCATGAAGTGACATGGAGACTGTGCAAACTCCACCCAGACTACAGGCAAACCTGAGCCTCTGAAGCAGTGACACACAGCTCGCCTACCTGCACCGCTGAGCTGCATAATTCCATTAAAATCAGTGCCGCCAGTCTGGTTACCTGGATGATCATGCTTAGAGAAGTTCGAAGTGTTTTCAAAACAATAGGCTAACCCACTTAACACAGCATGACAGATGACATAGCATTGCAAACCACCGAGCCTTTCCAACAGGGAATCTATCATGACAAACATGTCCTCCTTTTATTGTGCCTGTTCTTTGATGTTCGGCAGCCTGTCATTCTGACTTATTGTGCTGCTAAAGAGACCAGGAGGATCAGATCCTTGTTGGCTTCTTCATTTCTCCGGCTGCTGCTCTGTACCTGACAAGAGAGTTGATCAGCCTTTGCTTCAGGGACCTGGGCTCCAGGCCGATCCTAGCAATAGCTTTAGGTCTGCTGTAGAAGGTACAAGAGTCTCAGGACCACGTTGAAGAACAATTACTACCCCTCAACCATCAGGCTCTTGAATTAAAGGGGAAAACTACACTCACTTGCCCCAACATAATTGGTTTATTGTTGTCACATGTACCGAGATAAATTGAGAAACTTTGTTTTGCATGTCAGGCAACAGATCATTCCAAACATAAGTACATTGAGGAAAAAACAATATCAGAATGCAGAATGTAGTGTTACCGTTACAGAGAAATACAGTTCAGCGAGGCAAATAACGTTCAAGGGCCATTACAAGGTAGATTGAGAGATCAAAGGTTCACCTTTCTTGTACAAGAGGAAATTCAAGAGTCTGGTAACACTGGGATAGGAGCTGTCATTGAACATAGACGTACATGTTCTCAAGCTCTTTGCATCTTCTTGCCTGAAGGAAGGGGGGAGAAAGAGAGAATGACCAGGATGTGAGGGGTCTCGATTACGGTGGTGTCTCTGAACGTAGCATTTCCTTGACCCTCTTCCACACCATAGAGCCATTCTCAGGTCAACTATCTAGGCTGACCCACTAGGCCAGTAGTGAGGGAGGGGCACACTGTAGGACTGAAGGTGTGTTACATTGGGAGAGACAATACTGAGGGAGTGTCCCTCTGTGGGATGGACGGTACTGAGGGAGTGTCACACTGTGGGAGGGACAGTACTGAGGGAGCGTCGCACTGTGGGAGGGACAGTACCGAGGGAACATCAGACTGTGGGATGGACAGTACTGAGGGAACGTCAGAGTGTGGGACGGACAATACTGAGGGAGTGTCACACTGCGGGATGGACAGTACTGAGGGAGTGTCACACTGTGGGATGGACAGTACTGAGGGAGTGTCACACTGTGGGACGGACAGTACAGAGGGAGTGTCGCGCCATGGGACGGGCAGTGGCGAGGAAGTGTCACATTGTGGGAGGGGCAGTACCGAGGGCAGGTTACACTGTAATGATAGTGATATGTCAATGATTGTGGGATTCTGCTGCGCTCAAGCAGCTGAGGTTTTTCCGACCTTACATCAGTGAAAATTGACTGAGTACTTTAGCAGAACTATTGCCATGACTTTACACTAAACAATTCACTGGGCCTCGTCATGAGACAACCTCATTGGTGGGTACGGTGTCCCACGTGCAGAATAGGAGATTGTAGTTGGGATTCTACAACAACCTAAAAGAGTTTTGGAAGGTGGTCTTGAGCAATGGAGAATTTGCTGCTCTATTTCACACACTCCCCTATCCATGAATAGCTGCATTCACCTTGATCAGCCAGGTCCTGGCCTCCCCCCCAACAATTAAAACAAAAGGTCTAAGACAAGTTATCAATATTGGGGAATTATTGGATGCCACAGATGTGGTAGTTTAATTGGCCACTGCATTGAGCACCCCCAGTGATCTCCAGTGTCAGCAATTGGCAAAAGAATCAAAGAGAGGTTGATGGGCATGTATGAGAGAAAATAAAGGGAAATAAAGGGAGAGGGAGTTGGGTCAGTGTTGAGAGCCAATTTAGAACCAAATGGCTCCACCTCTGGCAAATGAGGAAGATAGAGACACAGGAGGGTGCGGGTGCTGGTGCCTGGAGCAAAGGGAGAGGTCTTGGAGTAACTCAGTGGGTCAGTTAATATCTGTAGGGGGAAATAGACAGATGATGTTTTGGATCGAGAGCTTCGGGCTGAGATAGAAGGGTATAAAGAGATGAGGGGGGAACAGGGGAGGTTTGAGGCAAGAGCTGAGGATCCTGAGGAACCAACCTGCACCACCATAACCTCCCTCAGCCACGGAGCACCACGGAGCACGATTTGTTTTTGTCGCCTTTTTTTCACTGTCTTGTACAATTTATCTATTAATTTCTGTTTTGCGTGTCCACTGTATCTACTGCCTGTGATGCTGCCGCAAGCAAGTTCTTCACTGTGACGGTACCTCACCGTCCTTGTGCACATGACATTGAACTCAACTTGATTCAGTTCGGTCTGATTAATCTTCACCTACACTGGTGGGCACCCCTTGGTCAGCAACTATGTGTTGGAGCCAATTTTCAGAGATTTAATTAATTATTTTTTTATTTATTGAGATACAGCATGGAATAGGCCCTTCCAGCCCTTAGAGTCATGCTACCCATCAATCCCACAATTTAATCCAACCATAATCGTCGGTTAATTTACAATGACCAATTAACCTACCAACCCGTATGTCTTTGGACTGTGGGAACTCAAGACTAACGACCACAGAGTCTTGCACAGAGTCTTGTCATCTTCAGAAGTTTTCGGATGACTCTGCCATAGTTGGATGCATCAGGAAGGGAGATGAGGCTGAGTACGGGTCTACGGTAGGAAACTTTGTCACATGGTGTGAGCAGAATTATCTGCAGTTTAATGTGAAAAAGACTAAGGAGCTGGTGGTAGACCTGAGGAGAGCTAAGGCACCGGTGACCCCTGTTTCCATCCAGGGGGGTCAGTGTGGACATGGTGGAGGATTACAAATAGCTGGGGATACGAATTGACAATAAACTGGACTGGTCAAAGAACACTGAGGCTGTCTACAAGAAGGGTCAGAGCCGTCTCTATTTCCTGAGGAGACTGAGGTCCTTTAACATCTGCCGGACGATGCTGAGGATGTTCTACGAGTCTGTGGTGGCCAGTGCGATCATGTTTGCTGTTGTGTGCTGAGGCAGCAGGCTGAGGGTAGCAGACACCAACAGAATCAACAAACTCATTCGTAAGGCCAGTGATGTTGTGGGGATGGAACTGGACTCTCTGATGATGGTGTCTGAAAAGAGGATGCTGTCTAAGTTGCATGCTATCTTGGTCAATGTCTCCCATCCACTACATAATGTACTGGGTGGGCACAGGAGTACATTCAGCCAGCGACTCATTCCACCGAGATGTAGCACTGAGTGCCATAGGAAGTCATTCCTGCCTGTAGCCATCAAACTTCACAACTCCTCCCTTGGAGGGTCAGACACCCTGAGCCAACAGGCTGGTCCTGGATTTATTTCCTGGCATAATTTACATATTACTATTTAACTACTTATGGTTTTATTACTATTTAATTATTTTTGGTGCAACTGTAATGAAAACCAGTTTCCCCCGGGATCAATAAAGTATGACTATGACTATGTCACTCAGACCTGTACTGATTTTCAGAGTAGATGTTAATTCTAAAGCTTGTTTGCTCAGGGGCGGGGTGGTTGAAAAAGATGTCTGGAAAGGCAGAGTCCTCCCCTTCAATCAACATGACCCAAGCAGATTATTCGCTCTGTGTCTCATTGCTGTGTGTGAGAATGTGATGTGTGTAATGTGGCCATTGTGCTTTTGTTTGTTACAGTGACTAGACATTAAAAGTATTTAATTGTCCCTTGACATTGGTGAGAAAAGCAAAGAAGGATTAGAATGTTATGCATTAGTCATCTTAACATAACGGAGTCAATTTGAACACATCTGTTGATGGGAAGTCATTTTAAGAGTGAAAGACTTGAATACAATGCTTGTTCAATGCATGTGTGAGGAAGCCAAGGGACAGCAGACTGGGAAACATCCCTCCATGGGTAATCACAATGATTATTGTTCTGTCCGACATTACTTACGGTTTAGTAAAGTCATTAACACTTGGACTTCCTTCAACATGTTTGGGACACAGGAGGCTGGTTGATGGCTAGACTGAAGCCATATCCTTTACCGTTTTGATGACTAGAGAAGTACAATAACTTGTGCTGGGGTAATTACATTATAGAATTTATCTTCACCCGCTGCTCCTTCTCCGACCTGGGTCTAAACCCATCCTTTCCGCCACTATCACCCAAAACCTGTATACGTATTTATCAATGTATCCCATTTCAGTGTACTGGGAATCATTATTCTTTGTGAGTTAATAGTACATCAGATTAGTCCTATTTGTGTAAAAGCTTTAGTTTGCCAATGTACAAGGCACAGCTAATAGAACTGCAGTCTCTCAGCTCCAGTGGCTGTAAAACCAATAAGGTATAGGAGCAGAGTTAGGCCACTCAGCCCATTGAGACAGTTCCACTTTCCAATTATGGCTGATTTTCCCCCTGCCTTCTCCTATTACCCTTAACCTTTTTACTAATCAAACCCTTTACCTTTTACTAATCAAACCCTTAACCCATTTACTAATCAAACCCTTAACCCTTTTACTAATCAAGAACCCAGCAGTCTCTGTCTTGAATACACACAGTCACTGTTCTCCTCAAATTCACCACCCTCTGGCTGAAGGAATCCCTCTTCATCTCAGTTTTAAAGGGACGTCCCTTATTCTCAACTGTGCCATCAGATCCCAGACTCTTACTAATGGAAATATCCTCTCCACATCCAGTCTATCCAGGCCCTGCAGCATATTACAGGTTTCACTGACACCCTTCCTCATCCTGAACTCCATCAAGTGCAGGCTCAGGGACATCAAGAGCTCATCAACTGTTAAGTGTTTCACTCCTGGGACACGGTTTCAATCCTAATCTCTGGCGCTGTCTCAAATTCCTCAGGCCAGCAAGAGCTGGTCTTTTCCACACCAACAGGAGGCAAAATGGGATTATGTCCAGCCATTCCTGTAACTCCTGAGACACGAGGCACATGTGGCAGGGCATTCAGACCATAGCAGGCTGCAAGTACACCCTGCATGTCGATGACAGTGATGTCTCTCTGTCTGATGGGCTGAATGTCTTCTATACCCAATTTGTGTCAGTAAGGAAGGGCCCCCCTGCCCCTGAGAAGCCGGCACACTGTCTGGCTGCTGCTGATGTAAGGAAGACCCTAGCCAGGGTCAACCCACATAAAAGTCCAAGGTCTGATAATACAGCTGCTCAGGCGCTGAGGAACTGTGCAGTCCAGTTAACAGAGGTTCTAACACACATCATCAACATCTCCCTGGAACAGTCCACTGTCCCCATAGGCTTCAAGGCAGCCATCATCATCCCAGTGCCCAACAGAGAGATAGTACTCTGCCTTAATAACTACCGCCCAGTAGCACTGACCTCAACAATAATGAAATGCTTTGAGTGGCTGGTTATGGATCGTATTAAATCCCATCTTTCTGCTACATTGAACCATTTTCAGTTCACTTATCACTCATATCAGTCCACTGATGATGCCATCGTATGTGCCCTCGATTCCTTTCTGTCCCACCTGGAAGATGGTGCCTCGTACGCCAGGAGGCTGTTTATTGATTTCAGGTCGGTCGGCGTTTTATACAAGCATCCCTCAGAACCTATGGGTAAACTGTCCTCATTGAGTCCCAAATGCTCTCTCTGTAACTGGATCTTGGACTTCTTGAGAGAAAGGCCACAGTCAGTCCATGTTGGCAGCAACATCTCCAGCTCCATCTTGCTGAGCATCGGTGCCCCTCAGGACTGCATGCTCTGCCTGTTGCTTGTTCATGTTGTTAATGCCTGACTGTACTGCTAGATCCAGTTCAAACTAAATCATCAAGCTCGCTGATGGCACCACAGGTTGGCCTCATCAACAACGATGACAGGATGGTGTACAGAGAGGAGTAGACTGCCTTCTAGAATGGTGCGAGCATAACACTTTGAGTTTCAACAAGGACAAGACCAAAGAGATGATTGTGGACTTTGGTAAGGTGCCGGCTGACCACTCCTCACTGCACATAAACGGCTCTTCTGTGGAGAGAATTAAGAGCACAAAGTTTCTGGGACTGCACATAACGGATGAACTCACTTGATCACTCAACCGTACCTCTTTATTTAAGAAAGCACAACAGCATCTCCACTTTCTGAGGAGAATGAGATGAGTGAGGCTCCCCACCTTCCCATTCTAACCAATTTATACAGAAGCACCATTGACAGCGTTCTGACCAGCTGCATCACTGTCTGGTATGGGAATTGCAAGACATCTGACAAGACTTACAAAGGATTGTGAGGACTGCTGAGGGAATCGTTGAGGTCTCTCTTCCACCCATTCAAGATATTCACCAATTCACCAATTCACCGGGAGCATTGTCTATGCAGGAAAGACCCTAAGCATTGTCAATAATCCTTCCCAGCAGCTGAACAATCTCTTTGACCCCTTACCACCAGACAGGAGTTACCAGGGCATTAGGACAAGGACCATTAGTATGGGAAACAGCTTTCTCCCCCAGGCTATGAGACTACTGAACTCCCGGCCACCACCCAGGTCTCACCACATATGAAGCACCAGTAATGTTATATTGTTTTTTTTTATTTGTGCTGTAAGTGTACTTTATTATTTTTTAATATATTTGTGGAAATATTACTCTATGTGTTATGTGTGTGAGTGAAGCATACTGTGTGTTGTGCACCTCAGTCCAGAGGAACTTTGTTTTGTTTGGCATTATACATGTATACAGCTTAAATGACGATAAACTTAAACTTGTCCGTGTGGAGTTTGGATGTTCACCCTGTAACTGTGAAAGTTTCTCCCGGGTGCATATTTGTAGATGAATTGGCTGCTGAAATTTGCCCCTGGTGTGTAGATGAGAGGTAGAATCCTAAGGCAGGATTTCCCAGCCTTTTTTAAGCCATGGACCAATACCATTAAGCAAGGAGTTTGTGGCCCCCAGGCTGGGAACCCCTGATCTAGGGGGATGTTGATGGGGATGTAAGGAGAGTTTAAAAAAGGAACTCCATGGCATTAATGTACATGGGTGGTGGATGGTCGGTGTCGACTCAGTAAACTGAAGGGCCTGATTCAATGCTGTTTCTTTCTATAACTCTCAGAGAACTTTCAAACTTCCCTCGGGCTCCATGCTAATCTGGCTCAATTTAAGAGCAGCTCTTTTCCTCGGGACTATACATGTGGTGAAGGGAGATGTTTACCACAAGACAGCCCTTTCTTTCCAAACTCTTGTGAACAGATGATTCAGACTGATTCATCATTTGTTCTCTCTGACAGTTTGAAGTGGGAGCATTCTGTGTGAGGCAAGCAAATTGCCAACAACCATCTCATCCTGGCTCCATCTGGGAATCTCACTTCCGTCCCTGCCCCTGTTATGTCCATGAGTCCAGGGGTCATTCGCACATGGGTCTCTTGCCCTTAAATCAGAGGACTGCAGCTTGCTGCTGTGCAGAGGGACTTGGGAGTGATTGTGCGTAAATCACAAAAGGTTGGTTTGCAGATGCAGCAGGCTACCAAGAAGGCTAATAGAATGTTGGCCTTCATTGCTAGAGGGATTGAATTTAAGAGCAGGGAGGTTATGCTGCAACTGTACAGGGTACTGCTCAGGCTGCATCTGGAGTACTGTGTATAGTTCTGGTCTCCTTGCTTGAGGACAGGTATACTGGCTTTGGAGGTGTGCAGAGGAGGTTCACTAGGCTGATTCCAGAGATGAGGGGGTTAGACTATGAGGAGAGTTTGAGTCACCTGGACTGTACTTGCTGGAGTTCAGAAGGATGAGAGGAGATCTTACAGAAACAGATAAAATTATGAAAGGGATAAATAAAATAGAGGCGGGAAAGTTATTTCCACGCACACAAAATGCTGGAGGAACCCAGCAGGCTAGACAGCAACTATGAAAAGTACAGTTAGTGGTGAATCTGTGGAATTCTCTGCCCAATGAAGCAGTGGAGGCTACCTCAGTAAATATATTTAAGACAAGGTTGGATAGAGTTTTGCATAGTAGGAGAATGAAGGGTTATAGGGGAAAGGCAGGTCGGTGGGGAATAGTCCATGGTCAGATCAGCCTTGATCATAGTAAATGGCGGAGCAGGATCAATGGGCCAGATGTCCTAATCCTGCACTTATTTCTTATGTTCTTATGATTATGGTTCAATACTTTCTCTGGAGTCTACTGGCTGAAAATTCTAAGCTTATAGTTGCAGTGTTGGTTGGGGGAGGAGGAAGAGGGGCTTGAAGAGCCAAAGTATGAGTGCCACCATCCACAAAATCAATAACTTGTAGTTGGTATTGGTTTATTATTGCCATATGCACTGAGATACAGCAAAAACATTGTTCTGCATGTGACCTATGCAGACCATTCACAACATGGGTGCATCAAGGTAGAGTAGTACAAAGGGAAAGACAATAGCAGATCCACGGGACGTGCAGTGCTGTAGACAGAAAGGTGTAAGGGTCGTGATGAGGTAGATTGCGAAGTCAGAGTCCATCCTTGGAGTATAAGAGGTCTGTTCAAGGAGCTGTCCTTGAATCTGGTGGGATATGTTCACAAGCTTTTGTATCTCCTTCCCAATTGAAGTTCATTATCATCATTTACCTAGGTACAGTGATTATCTTTAATTTGTTTGCCATCCAGACAGAGTATGCCATACATAAGTGCATAGAGGTAGTACAAATGAAATAAAATGGAATGCAGAATATAGTGTTGGTATTAGAGACAAAGTGTTGTGCAGGCAGACAAATTAAATGCAAGTGCCTTGATGAAGTAGATTGGGAGACCAAGAGCTTATCTTTTAGCCTATGGGATATCTGTTCATGAGTTGATGTCATAAGACCCTTGAAAGGACCTCAGATAAGCTAAGAACTTCAAATACTGTAAATCAGAATTACTGGACCAGATTTGAAGTCTTTGATCACCAGTTTCCTTGGATGACCTGTGCCCTGAAGTTCCATCTGCAGAGGAGTGGCTCCTAAATCTGGCCAGCAGTCCACCTTTTCAGAGCCTCACTGACAGTGTTTAACAATGCTGGGCAGTTTTGGAGAGCAGGGCAGGTTGGTGGAGAGACCTGCAACTAGCTACTCGGTAGAAACTCCAACCAGATTTTCAAGAGCTGCCTTAGCTTGAGCCAACGGAAATAACACAAAGTTAAACTCTAATGCAAACCATGTTCAGCCTTCCTGATCAATCAATGTCAGTGCAAATCTTTTCCATTCCATCAGCAGTGCATAAACACACAGAATCACCAGAAATAATATTACATTATACCAGAGGGCATGCATTTAAGGTGAGAGGGGGTAATCTCAAGAAAATGTAAGGGGCAGGCTTTTTTATATAGAGAGTGGTGGGTGCCTCGGCTGGTGTTAGACACCGATACATTGGAGGCTTTTAAGAAATGTTTAGATTGGCACATGACTGTGAAGAAAATGGATGAATATGGATATTGTGTAGGCAGAGGGGACTAGTTTAGTTGGCCATGTCATTACTAATTTAATGAGTTAGGCACAACATTATGGGCCGAATGGCCTGTTCCTGTGCTGCACTGTTCTATGTTCTGTTTTATATTGTCTTACCAACATGGAGTGAGGGCATTCCACCCTTCAAATCAATTGGCTCTCAGATCAATTCCATCCCCTACATTTCCCTGCAACCTGTTTTCTCTCACATGCCCACCCACCTCCTGCTCAATTCTAGTGACTAATAAACCCACCAACCTGTTGCCATTGGGTTGCGGGAGGAACCCAGGGCAGCCGGGGGAATCCCGTGTGGTCAGAGGGAGAAAGTGCAAACCCCACACAGACAGTGGGCAAGGTTAGGATCAAGTCAGGGTCACTACATGCTTCTCCACCTTGCTTCCCTCGGGGACTGGAGGAGGTGCAGGAACACTCTGCATTTCTGCAGCGTGCCTCACAGCGCCTAAAGGTTCTCTTCAATCAAGTGAACGGCTGTTCGCTGAGCACAGCAGGATCCCACAGAAGGGATTTCCATTATTATTGTTGTGGTTAGCTCAGGATATCAAGGATAAAGTTCTTCACGCCCATTAGAGAAACCAGAACATCATCCCTAAGTCAGTGCCAGGCTCACTTCAGACTACACTGAAGCACCGAACAAGCCTTTGGAATGGACTTGAAGCCATCATTTCTTGACTCTGTAAATAGAGGGATAAGAGGAGCCAATTATAAGGATGAGCAAACTGGACTAGCTCAGGTATGCACCTGGGTCAGTATGGAGGAGATGGGCCACATGGCCTATTTCCGTGCTGTATATCTTTATGATTCCACTCAGCATCTTAAACATACACTCAGTGGCAACTTCATTAGGTACACCTCTACACCTGCTCATTAATGAAAATACCTAACCAGCCAGTCATGGGGCAGCAACTCAATGCACAAAAGCATGCAGGTGTGGTCAAGAGGTCCTGTTGTTGTTCAGACCAAACATCAGAATGGGGAAGAAATGTGATCTAAGTGATTCTGACCGTGGAATTATTGTTGGTGGCAGACAGTAAAGTTTGAGTATCTCAGAAACTGCTGATCTCCTGAGATTTACACTCACAACAGTCTCTAGGGTTTATAGAGAATGGTGCAAAAAAACAAAAAAAGACATCCAGTGAGCAGCAGTTCTGTGGGTGAAAGTGGCCAGACTGGTTTAAGCTAACAGCAACTCAAATTACGTTACAACACGTTACAACAGTGGCGTGCAGAAGAGCATCTCTGAATGTACAACACATTGAACCTTGAAATGCATGATCTACAGATCTACAGCGGCAGAAGTCCACAAACATACACTCAATGGCCACTTTGTTAGGAGCAGGAGGTACCTAATAAAGTGGCCACAGGGTGTATATAGCCACTCAGTGAAGCCAGGGCTGAATACTGACCATACACTCACCCTTGCTCATTTGTTTTTTTTTAATCATTTGTGCTTTCCAAGCCCACCGGCACTCAGATTTTAAATTAGCAACTGACCGAACGTCTCTTTGAAAGGATCTTCAAGTCCCTTTCTCTGTGTGCGAATGTCTCCTAATTCCCTTTGTGAAAGAGCTGGCTCTAATTCTCAGACAACTGTGCCCACAACCCATCTTCATTCCTCCACGCCCCACCAGCAGAGATAAATCCATCCAACTTCTGTGATGTGTGTACTGTATATGGGTTACTCAGAGTCAGTTATAATTCTGCTCAGGGGCATGTTGGCACAGGCTGGAGCTACACATCGGCGTCTGTGGTTGATGGGGTAACTCTTCTCCCTGGGTTAGAAGATTCTTTAAGTGAGTTAAATCCCCAGCTAACTCTGGATTTTGATTCAACCCCATCCCTCCCCACCCCTGAAGTTACAGTCATACCAGACAAAAACACACCCTTTGGCACATTGATTCCACTCAAACCCATCAAATCAATGTAACTAGTAGTCATAGTCATAGTCATACTTTATTGATTCCAGGGGAAATTGGTTTTCATTGCAGTTTCACCATAAATAGTTAAATAGTAATATGTAAATTATGCCAGTAAATTATGAAATAAGTCCAGGACCAGCCTATTAGCTCAGGGTGTCTGACCCTCCAAGGGAGGAGTTGGAAAGTTTGATGGCCATGGGCAGGAATGACTTCCTATGATGCTTAGTGCTGCATCTCGGAGGAATGAGTCTCTGACTGAATGTACTCCTGTGCCCACCCAGTACATTATGTAGTGGATGGGAGACATTGACCAAGATGGCATGCAACTTAGACAGCATCCTCTTTACAGACACCATCGTGAGAGAGTCCAGTTCCATCCCCACAACATCACTGGCCTTACGAATGAGTTTGTCGATTCTGTTGGTGTCTGCTACCCTCAGCCTGCTGCCCCAGCACACAACAGCAAACATGATAGCACTGGCCACCACAGACGCGTAGAACATCCTCAGCATCATCCGGCAGAAGTTAAAGGACCTCAGTCTCCTCAGGAAATAGAGACAGCTCTGACTCTTCTTGTAGACAGCCTCAGTGTTCTTTGACCAGTCCAGTTTATTGTCAATTCATATCCCCAGGTACTTGTAATCCTCCACCATGTCCACACTGACCCTCTGGATGGAAACAGGGGTCACCGGTACCTTAACTCTCCTCAGGTCTACCACCAGCTCCTTAGTCTTTTTCACATTAAGCTGCAGATAATTCTGCTCACACCATGTGACAAAGTTTCCTACCGTAGCCCTGTACTCAGCTTCATCTCCCTTGCTGATGCATCCAACTATGGCAGAGTTATCCGAAAACTTCTGAAGATGACAAGACTCTGTGCAGTAGTTGAAGTCTGAGGTGTAATCCTACCCTGATCCATTTTATTCTGCCCACATTCTCGTCAGCTCTCCGCATTCACATACACACCAACAATCCATTAACCCACCGACCTACACGTCTTTTTCTAGTCTTCAGGACTGGAAAGGAAGTGGGAAGAAGCCAGAATAAGAAGGGAGGAGAAGGAGCACAAACTGATAGATGATAGGTGAGTGCAGGTGAGGAGGAACATGGGTGGTTAGGGGAGGGAAAATGAAGTAAGAAACTGAGAGGGGGATATGTGGAAGAGGTAAAGGGCTGAAGAAGAATGAATCTGATAGGAGTGGATTACGGAATAACGGAATGAAAGAGGGGAACCGAACGGAGGAGATGGGCAGGTGAGGAGAAGAGAAGTGGTGACAGGGTAACCAGAATGCAAAATGGGAAAAGAAAGATGAGAAAATCTGCAGATGCTAGAAATCCAAGCAACACACACAAAATGCTGGAGGAACTCAGCAGGCCAGGCAGCATCTATGGAAAAGAGTAAACAGTCGACGTTTCATGCTGAGACTGTCGGCCCGAAACATTGACTGCTTACTCTTTTCCCCAGACAGAAGGAGGGAGGTGTGAGAAATGACTGAGAGCAGGAGAAATCAATGGTCTCCATCAGCTTGGAGACCAGCCGGACAGAATATAGATGTTACTCTTCCATGCTGAGCTTGGCCTCGTGTGCCGAATGGACAAATGTACCAGAATGGGAATGGGAAGATTACAGAGTATCTGCTTAGTAATTCAATGAAAAAGTTCATAAAGAACATAAAAGTAATTAAAAAGTCACTCCACTTGGGAGTCTCTGGGACAGCCCCTATAAAAGAGCAATGATATAATCATGCATCATTGCAGGGCGGGGGCTTATTTTCTGAACTGTGAACAGACGGCTCCTTTAGTCCCAAACATCTAATGGAGAAAAGAGCTGGCATGTCTTGTGGGGCAGCGGAGACCCCCCACACCCACTACTATAGCCGAAGTCTTTGCTGGCATTCCATATCCTTCCTGTTCCAGTAGAGCTCCGCACCATGAACTGATACCCCCAGCAGCAGCACCAGGCTCGAAAACCCTCATAAAAGCACTGCTGGCTGCAGTGAGGAGGGTTTCCTGCACAACATATCCCAAAGGTTTAATGCAATATTCCAACATGTTACTCACCCCGTACACAATACGAATATTCGTAGAACCTGAAAGTGATATGATAACAGTGGAAAATAAGACACTAAATGAGAGCATGCTGTCATGCTGTCATGCTTTAAATGGACAGATGTATCAATGCAACTGACTACTGACTTACTCATACTGCTGCTGCCCAGAAATCTGAAGGTTTGCATCTAATCCGGGGTGAAGATTTACTGAAAGCACAAGTTTTGAGGGTTTCACTGTAGGTGTTACACACACACACAAGTTTTATCACAGAAGCCATATCACTAAAATCTGTCCATTATCACCTTGTTGTTGGGAAGCCTCTATACTAATTGACACCACATTTTCTTCATTAAATCAGTGGCAGTGGTGACGAATGAGATCAGACCTAAACATGACTTCCTTGGATCCAGTTTAGAGACATAGAGTCATAGAAAACAACAGCGCAGAAACAGGCCCTTCAGCCCATCTAGTCCATGCCAAACCATTTAAACTGCCTACTCCCATCGACCTGCACCTGGACCAGAGCCCTCCATAACCCTCCCATCCATGTACCTATCCAAACTTCACTTAAACATTCAAATTGTTTCTGGGACCTTCAGCTGCCTCTCCCACCTTACAAGCAATGTCATCTTGCTTGCCTTACTAGAGGTGACCACATGCTGTCTTTGGGTCTGGTTAGTCTGCCAGTACTAGATGTATGTCACACATCACAGCACACAAACCAGTCTTCCATCCTTGGACTCACTTTACACTGCACGCTGTCGGAACAGTGCTGCCAGGATAATCAAGACCACGAACCACCCAGCCAACACACTTTTCGTCCCTCTTCTCTCCAGGAGAAGGCTCAGGAGCTTGAAGACTCGTACGGCCAGATTTGGGAACTGCTTCTTTGCAACTGTTGAACGGATCCTGACCTGGATCTGGGCCATACCCTCCAAATATCCGGACCTGCCTCTTGGTTTTTTTGCACTACCTTACTTTCCCCTTTCTATTTTCTATTTATGATTTATAATTTAAATTTTTATTATATTTACTATCGATTTGTACTCCAGGGTGCGCGAAGCCCTGAATCAAATATCACTGTGATGATTGTACACTCTAGTATCAATTGTTTGGTGACAATAAAGTAAAGTATGTGAATGTTAACCAGTTCTCCATAACAGGTGCTGTGGGCCAAGTATTTTCTTGCTGTGTATTGCTTTTACACTTCATAGAGATGTTGAATTGGCAGCTGGAACAGTGTGTAACGCCACAGGTTCCACAGTGAGTGGACAGAGGGTCTGCTGTATCCTCACTGCGAGGTCACTGCCACGTTTAGTTGTGTGTCCACAACTCCTTTCAGAAGGCCTTTGACAAGGTGCTGCATTTGAGGCTCCTTAACAAGATAAAAGCTCATGGTTTTATAGGAAGGATGCTACCATGGATAGAAGATTGGCAGGAGACAAAAAGTCAGAATAAAGGGGGCTTATTCTGGTTGGTTGGCGGTGATAAGCGATGTCACGCCGGGGTGGATGTAAGAACCGCTTCTTTTCACATTATGTGTCACTGATTTGGATGACGGAATTGATAGCTTTGTGGCCAAGTTTGCAGATAACACGAAGATAGGTGGAGAGACAGGTAACTTGAGGAAGCAGGGAGTCTGCCAAAGGACTTGGCTAGATTCGGAAAATGGGCCAAGAAGAGGCAGGCAAAAATAGTACAGGGAAGTGTATGTATGGTCATGCACTTTGGTAGAAGGAATGAAGGTGTAGGCTATTTTCTAAATGAGGAGAAAATTCAAAATTCAGACGTGCAAAAGGTCCTCATGCAGAATTCCCTAAAGTTTAACTTCCAGTTTGAATCAGTGGTAAGGAGGGCAAATGCAATGTCAGCATTCATTTTGAGAGGACTAGAATGTAAAAGAAAAGATATAATGCTAAGGCTTCATAAGACATTGGTTAGACCACACTTGGAGTATTGTGAGCTGTTTTGGGCCCCTTATCCAAGAAAAGATGTGCTGGCATTGGAGAGGGTCCAGTGAGGTTCACAAGAATTATTCCGGGCATAAAAGGGTTAATGTCCATGGGCCTGAACCCTCTGGAGTTTAGAAGAATGAGCAAGGATCTCATTGAAACCCATCAAATACGAAAAGGTCTAGTGGATGTGGAAATGATGTTTCCTATAGTGGGGGAGCTTAGGACCAGAGGGCACAGCCTTAGAATAGAGGGACATGTAGTGAGAACAGAGATGAGGGATATTTAAAGCAGGAGTTGATTAGTTAGAGCATCAATGGTTATGGGGAGGAAGCTGGAGGATGGGGTTGAGAGGGATAATACATCCATCTCAATGATAGAATGGTGGATAAGACTACTTCAGCTACTGCACAGACTCTTGCCATCTTCAGAAGTTTTCTGATGACTCTGCCATAGTTGGATGCATCAGCAAGGGAGGTGAGGCTGAGTACAGGGCTACGGTGAGAAACTTTGTCACGGTGTGAGCAGAATTATCTGCAGCTTAATGTGAAAAAGACTAAGGAGCTGGTGGTAGACCTGAGGAGAGCTAAGGCACCGGTGACCCCTGTTTCCATCCGGGGGGTCAGTGTGGACATGGTGGAGGATTACAAATACCTGGGGATACGAATTGACAATAAACTGGACTGGTCAAAGAACACTGAGGCTGTCTACAAGAAGGGTCAGAGCCGTCTCTACTTCCTGAGGAGACTGAGGTCCTTTAACATCTGTCGAATGATGCTGAGGATGTTCTACGAGTCTGTGGTGGCCAGTGCTATCATGTTTGCTGTTGTGTGCTGGGGCAGCAGGCTGAGGGTAGCAGACACCAACAGAATCAACCAACTCATTCGTAAGGCCAGTGATGTTGTGGGGATGGAACTGGACTCTCTGACGATGGTGTCTGAAAAGAGGATGCAGTCCAAGTTGCATGCCATCTTGGACAATGTCTCCCTTCCACTACATAATGTACTGAGTGGGCACAGGAGTACATTCAGTCAGAGACTCATTCCACCGAGATGCAGCACAGAGCATCATAGGAAGTCATTCCTGCCTGTGGCCATCAAACTTTACAACTCCTCCCTTAGAGGGTCAGACACCCTGAGCCAATAGGCTGGTGCTGGACTTAATTCCATCTGGCATAATTTACATATTATTATTTAATTATTTATGGTTTTATATTGCTATATTTATGCTCTATTCTTGGTTGGTGCAGCTGTAACGAAACCCAATTTCCCTCGGGATCAATAAAGTATGACTATGACTATAAGATATGATGGGCTGAATGGCCTAATTCTGCTTTTATGTCTTATGGTCTCCTCCCAGAGGCTGTGGGGGGGGGGGGCATATGTGATGTTCTGTAGCAGAA
This sequence comes from Mobula birostris, assembly GCF_030028105.1. NCBI lineage: Eukaryota > Metazoa > Chordata > Chondrichthyes > Myliobatiformes > Myliobatidae > Mobula > Mobula birostris. The sequence continues at coordinate 118,902,233 of NC_092370.1, read as the reverse complement.
TGGACTGGGCTTAGTGGGTGTACGGGTGAAATAGGAGTGAGTGGGAGACAGACAGCTCCACATCTATCTACCACCAATGCCCAACACAGGTCTGGTCTACAGGAAATGGGTTAGACCACAGCCAGACAGAGTGAGTAGGGGTCCAGGGATTAGGTTTTACAGCCATGCAAAAGCACAGAGGGAATATGGCCATGTCCCAGCATAACTCTCTGCTCTGTCTGGGCACAGAGACAACAGCTGCTCCAATATTCTTACTTCTCAGAAGCACAGTTTTGTGATTTAGGAACAGGAGCCTGATTAGAGTCATATTCTCATAGCTACCATCAGACAGGTGGTACTGAAGTCCCACATCACTGGGTTCAAGAGTAGCTACTTCCCTTCAACCAATCAGCTATTGAACTGACCTGCACAACCTGAATCACAACCTCAGTGCAGCAAAACCTTGACCACTTTGCACCACAATGGACTTCAGGATGTGTGTTCAAACAGTGCTCTTTCTTATATAATTTCTCTTTTTCTTGTGAGTGTTGCTTTTATGGTATTACATTCCTGTGATGCCTCTGCAAGTCTTCATCACACCTGTGCAGATGTATTCTTGTACATATGATAATAAATGACTTTAACTTTGATTCATGGCTATACAACATCGAAACAGGCCTTTTGCCCTACACATCTATGTCAACCGAGGCGCCTTTATGAGCCAATCCCATTTGATAATATCACTCTAAGCCTTTCCTATGCATGTACTTATCCAAATGTATTTTAAACATTGTAACCGTACCTGCTTTGTCTGGCAGCTCCTTCCATATACACCCCAATTTCTGAGTGAAAATATTGCCCCTCAGATCCCCTTTAATCTTTTCCCCTCTTACCTTAACTCTATCCCTTCTAGTTTTCCCTCTCCTGAGAAAAAGACAGTGAATATCTACCCCATCTATGTCCCTCACGATTTAGATCACCTCTCAGACCCCTCGGCTTCGGAGACTAACTTCATGACTGATCTGACTACATCCTCAGCCCCCTATTCCTGCACAGCTCTGGTAAACATTCACCTCTCTCTTACCAAGCATCTACCTCCTCTGCTTTAATGATATTCAAAGACTGCCCTTTGAGGAAGAGTTCCAGAGACTCACATTCCTCTCGGAGAGAAAGAAAATAATCATTTCATCTTTATCTTAAATGAGTAACCCTTTATTTTTTTTAATTCCAGATACTCCCACAAGAGGAAAATATCTTTTCCACACCCACGCTGTTAAGAATCCTCAGGATTTGTGTTTCAGTTAAGTCCTCCTTCATTTTTTTGAACTCCAGCAGATACAAGCCTAGCCTGTCTGAACTTTCTTCATAAGGCAACCTGCCAATTCCAGGAATCACTCTAGTGAATCTTCTCTGAACTGCTTCCAATACATCCCTCCTTTAATCAGACCAGTACTGTACACAGTGTGCCAGTTGTGGTCTCACCTGTACCTGTTGTAACTGAAGCACACCTTGCTACCTTTGGATTCAACTTCCTCTTGTAATAAATAAGGTTCTGTTAGCTTCCTGCTACCTTCTTCTTGTGCCCATGCTGCATCAGGACTACTGAGGTCTGATGTGAGACATGTGAACTAAAGGGATGTTCAGAGGGTCCCTGGGCAGACTACAGTACTCATGCGGGGCTAATCCCATGACTAGGGCAGATAAGGAGGTGAGAATGTTTGCTGGGCTGCAGATCAGCTAGAACTTGCCCCATTGATACTGGTTGAAAACTTCAGTGATGAACTCTTTAATGTGACTGTGACATTGGACATTGCCAACCCAACTCTCAGCATCACCTGCTACTACTTTTTACTTCAAAAATAAATTCATAATAAAATTTATATCTATCTATATATACGTATATTCAGAATTAAATCACTACCACCCAGAGGTATGCTTTGAATGGCTGATAATGGCACACAACAAAGTGCATGTCCTCTTGTGCTTGACATTTGTACCTGGGATTAGTTAGAATAGGAAGATTTTCTTTGAGGAGAAATGAAGATGACTGGGCTTTCTGTCTGGAGCTTAAAAGGATTACAGACAAACCAGTGGCTAATTTCATAATCCTTATGGGGTTTGACAAGATGGTTGATGTTTCCCACAGCCAGGGTGTCAGTAACCGGGGATCACAGTCTCAACATTAGTGACAGATCATTTAGCCCAGAAGTGAAGAGAAATTTCTTCCATAGTAAGATAATATTTTCAATACCCAAGAGGGTGATGGATATTTCTCATGCACCACAAAGTTATTCATCTTTATTTGTCATTATTCATTTCTCATTAATGCACTTATTTTTTAGTAATTTATAGTAGTTTTTATGCCTTGCCCTATACAGCTGCTGCAAAATGACGAAGTTAATAACTACAGTAAGTCAGTGATAGTAAACCTGACTGATTCTGGTTCTGGTACAGATGGAGAAAAATGTGGTGGTGGTGGTGGTGGTGGCGGGGGGAGGAGGGGGTGAGGCGGCCCAATGAACTGTGGAGGAACCGGAATGATGGGATTGCTCTGAGATCCAACATGGGCTGAATGGTCTCCTATGTTGTGACAAATACAATAATGATTAGACACCGTAATGCTGATGGTTGAAGCAGTTTGCACAGAATATTGACTGTTTCCCATATCACAATAATGATTGGATTCCTGAACTTAAGTTATTCGTCTTTTGTGTTGTGACATGAATACAGCTTTTTCCTTATAAACACCTCATAAGCAATACCATATTGTCTTCCCTAGTTATGCCCAATAGTGATTGTACCATAAACCTCTCATCTGCTGCCCATATGTACTTTCACATATCATCACTTTATCTGCTGACCTCTACAAACCCCAGGTTAGGTAACATCCATTCTTGACCCCATCTCATCTCTCACCTCCTCCAGTCCAAAGGATCTCAGATCTTCAATTTCCAGCCTCTTGATGAGTCCCACTAATTACGATAAGGATGGATGGCGTAAACAGAGAACTGCAGAGCATCAGTGATCAGGAAAGCGCCAGTGGCTACTATGAGGGATGAGATAACAGGATACTTGGAAAGTATCACTAGGATTAGAGTGCAATCAACATGATTACTGGAAGGAAAATCATGTCTGACAAACCTACTGGAGTTTGTTGAGAATGTAACTTGTGCAATAGATAAGGCGGAAATAACCGGATCTGGTACAATTGGATATTCAGGGAGTCTTTGATCGAGTACCACATTAAAGGTTAACAGATAAAGGCTATCCTGAAAATTGGTTGTTAGACAGAAAGCAGAGAGCACTTTTACAGGAAGGCAGTGGTAACTAGTGGAATTTTGCAGGGATCAGTGCCTATAGGGCCCAGCTATTCACAATACAGTTGAATGTTTTGGATATAATACTTCAAAGTTTGCCAACATAACAACTGAGGTCTGTCAGTTATGAGGAAGATTCAAAAAGGTTATTCTGTAAGAGCTTGGCAGAATGGATGCAAGGAGGGTGTTTCCCTGGATGGAGGAGAGCGGAACAATATATTACTGTCTCAGGATATGGGTTCCTTAAGGTTGTGTCATTGCTGGGGAGGGAGTAGGGATAAACTCCCACTACCTATTAAAAGCTCCCAATAACATACATCTCAAATAGCCCCTGACAACCAAGTCCAGCTCCTGACCTTCACGTGTGGCTTAACTACTGTGCCCAATGGAACTGTTTCTACTGAAAGGAGAAGGGGCAAAGTAGGTTACTGCTGTCTTAACACCAGTCACTTCGGGCAAATGGAGCTCATCTGCTGTTGTTGGCAATTCATTTAGGAGAAGGAAAACTCTTATGCTGCCTGGCCTGTCAAGTTCCTCCGGCATTTTGTGTGTGGATCGTAAACTTCCGCTTCCTTGAGGCTATACCCAATCATTGGTAAAGCTTTGGGAGAAAATCCTGAAGGAAAATACGGAGCTGGGGTCCCTAAGACAGTTCAGCATTTACTGGTAACTCCTGCGATGCCACTGGTGCCAAACTGTGTTGGTTTCTGCTGTTCCTTTGGATTCATCAGCTTCGTGGATAGGGGGATCCTGCTGCGTGGGCAACAGCTTGCTCTCCCTATTGTACTGCCCTGGTTTACATACTGGCTTGTGTACGAAAGGTAGGATGAAATATCCAAGGTCAACCCTGGCCAATGGAGGGCCTCAATTGGGGAATAGAATAAGAGATTCGGGATAAATGGGAATAGATTTCTTCACTTGGGAACTGTGAGACTGCAATTGCCTACTGCAGAGGGCTGTGGAGACCAAGTTGCTGAATATGTGTAAGAGAGATGGTATACTAGCCGTGAAAGGTATCAAGAGAGAATGAGAACTTGGTATTCAGATACATGACCATATTGGATGCCAAAACATGTTTGATGTGCCGATCATTCAGTTCCCACTCTGACTTTTTTTTGGTTAATTACTTCATCACTAATTAGATTAGATTAGATTCAACTTTATTGTCATTGTGCCGAGAACAGATACAAAGCCAATGAAATGCAATTAGCATCTGACCGGAAGTGCAAAAGGATAGTATTATTTACAAAATAACTGCAGGTAAGTGCTACAGCACACAAATATAAAAGTACTGGGACGGTACAATATGGGTGCAATACTGCTTAGCGCTGTGATGAGAGGTTCAGCAGGGTCACAGCCTCATGGAGGAAGCTCTTCCTGTGCCTGCTGGTGTGGGAGCGGAGGCTCCTGTAGCGCCTACTGGATGGGAAGAGAGTAAAAAGTCCATGGTTAGGGTGAGATACATCTTTGATAATGCTTTTCACCCTGCCCAGGCAGCGTTTATGGTAGATGTTCTCAATGGTGGGCAATTGGGTGCCGATAATCCGCTGGGCAGTTTTCACTTCACGCTGGAGTGCTTTGCGGTCCAATACAGGACAATTGCCATACCACACTGAGATGCAGTTGGTGAGTATGCTCCCAATGGTACAGCGGTAAAAGTCCGACAGTATCCTAGGACAGACGTGAGCTTTCTTGATGCTCCGCAGGAAATAAAGGCACTGTTGCGCCTTTTTGATCAGGATGGAGGAGTTCAGGGACCAGGTGAGATCATCCGAAATGTGGACACCAAGGAGTTTGAAGCTTGATACATGCTCCAATACAGCTCCGTTGATGTAGATGGGGACGTGAGTGTGGCTCCTATCATGCCTGAAGTCCACAATAATCTCCTTGGTCCTCTGGGTGTTAAGGGCCAGGTTGTTATCGGCACACCACGCAGCCAGGTGCTGGACCTCGTCCCTGTAGACCGCCTTGTCAACCCCTCTGATCAGGCCAACCACCGTGGTGTCGTCTGTGAACTTGATTATGGAGTTAGAATCATGTACAGGAACACAGTCATAGGTGAAAAGGGAGTACAGAAGAGGGCTCAGCACACAGCCTTGAGGCACATTAATATTTGTGCCTTCAGTTGTTTGGACTTGAACTCTGAAATTCTCTCCCTCAAACTCTACTTTTTAAGCTCTTTCTTTTGAGGAACTCCTTAAAAGTCAAAGTCAAGTTCAAATGCAAAAGTAAATGTATGTAAAGGTGCAATGAAAAACCTACTTGCAGCAGCATTACAGGCACTTAGCATCATGTAAGCAGCGTTAACAAGAAAGGTATAATTTAAATACAAACTGTAAATAATTTTTACAATGAAGAACACAACCACTGAAATGTTACTCAAAATGAAGCACTTAACTACCTCCTGTAATGCCCTGTCACATGACATAATAATTATTCATGAGGAAATCTGCAGATGCTGGAATTTCAAGCAACACACATAAAAATTGCTGGTGAACGCAGCAGGCCAGGCAGCATCTATAGGAAGAGGTACAGTCGATGTTTTGGGCCGAGACCCTTCATCAGGACTTTGTCGGGCCGAAACGTTGACTGTACCTCTTCCTATACATAATAATTATTATTATGTTTTATTTTATTTATTATTATTATTATTTTTCTCTCTCTGCTAGATTATGTATTACATTGAACTACTGCTGCTAAGTTAATAAATTTCATGTCACATGCCATGTGATAATAAACCTGATTCTGATTCTGATTCCATGGCTGGTCATTAATATAGTGTTCTTAATAGCACTATAAATGAAATAGTTCCAGAGCCCTAGCACTTTCTACGTGAATACTGTTTCCTGCCCTCTCCTCAGTCCGTATACGAACTATTTTGAATAACCTATGTAGAAGTTGCAGTGTGTGTTGTCTGTACCTACATGCCCAGCTGTTGCTGCAAGTTTTTCACTTTACCTCCACCTCACTGTACTTGTGCACGAGACCATGAAATACATTTGATTTTAAATCCATTTGCCCTGATTCATTAATATTTTTATTACCTAGAGATACAACACAGTAACTGGCCCTCCTGGCCCAGTTCACTCACATGGCCAATTAACCTACTAACTAACTAACTCTGTAAATCTTCCGAACGTGGGAGCAAGCAGAAATGCACCAAGTCATGGGGAATGGGGAATTGTGCAGCCTCCTTACAGACAGTGGCAGGAATTAACCCAGGTCACTGGCACTGTAATAGCGTTACATTAACTGCTACACTGCGCCCTTCCCATTCCCTCTGGTTTAGCCCCTAAGTGTAAACTCTTCCATCAATAAAAGCAGACAACAAAATCAAAGAGTCCACTCACTCTGGATATTCTTTCTTCTCCCTCTCCCATCGAGCGAAGGAGACAAAAGCTTGAAAGAACATGCTACTAGGCTCAAGGGCAGCTTCGTATCCCGCTGTTAAATGCACTTCTTGTATGATAAGATGGGCTCTTGACCTTGCTATGGTCTTACATTTCAGCCTCCTCTTTCCAAACAAAGAAACAACTCTATTCAGCCTGGTGACTACAGATTTCCTGCCCTGGCAACATTCTCATGAAGCCTTACTTGCGCAAACACATCTTCCCTGTGATGTGGTGATCAAAACTGTACACAGAGCTTAGCCGGCAGCTGAACTGGCACAGGGAGCAAATGTGTGTGTGTTTGTACATGTGTATCTGTCTGTGTGTTCCTTTGTGTGGTGCATGATAGTGTGTGTGTGTGTGAGTGTGTGCATGTGCGTGTGTTTGTGTGTGTATCTGTGTCTGTGTGCGCGTGTGCATGTGTTTGTGTATGTGCGTGTGCTTTTGTGTGTGTGTGTATCTGTGTGTGTGTGTGTGTGCATGTGTGTGTGTATCTGTGTGTGTGTGTGTGTGCGCGCGTGTGTTTGTGTGTGTGCACGTGTGTTTTTGCGTGTGTGTATATCTGTGACTGTGTTTGTGTGTGTATGTGTGTGTGTGTTTGTGTGTATCTGTGTGAGTGTGTGTGTATGTGTGTGTGTATGTGTATGTGTGTGTATGTGTGTGTGTGTGTTTGTGTGTATGTGTATGTGTGTGTGTATGTGTGTGTTTGTGTGTATCTGTGTGTGTGTGTGTGTGTGTGTGTGTGTGTGTGTGTATGTGTATGTGTGTGTGTGTATGTATGTGTGTGTTTGTGTGTGTATGTGTGTGTGTGTGTGTGCGTGTGTGTGTGTGTGTGTTTATGTGTGTGTGTGTGTGTGTGTGTGTGCGTGTGTGTGTGTGTGTGTGTGTGTGTGTGTGTGTATGTATGTGTGCGTGTGTTTGTGTGTTTCTCTGTGTGTGTGCACAGCAGAATCTGGGCTCTGATCACAAAATGCTGGAGAAGCTCAAGCTCAGCAAGTCCAGCAGCATCTATGGAGGAGACTAAGCAGTTGATGTTTCAGACCCCTCTATTCCCTCTATAGGCAATGCTCAACTTGCTGAGTTCCTCCAGCACTTTGTGGCTGTGGCTCAAAATTCCTGGCATCTGCAGAATCTATTGTTTTCCTGGTCTACAATCATCTTGTGCCTCCCTTCTACTGGGCCGAGCCCTCCCCTCTCCTCTTTGTACTGTAGTGATTTGTATCTGTCATCCTAGGATAGAACTGGGGTTCTATCAACCCAAGGACTGCCTCAGATGAGAGGAAACATATCATCAGGTAGAAATACAGTTTCAGTGTAACTAGGGGCCGTGCATCAATCCGGATTTGATGGGAACAGCCGTGAAGCACAGAGGAGCATCTGGAGTAACTTCTGAAATGCCTGCTTTGCTACCGCTGCTACTGTGCGATCGAGAATCTCCGGAGATGAAGGCCCCAAATCCTCGGCTTTGCGTATCGCCTGTTGCCGGGGCTGGGGTCGAAACGCTCGGCGGAGATGGTGCTCGGTGCTTGGTGTTGGAGAGCTGGTTGGAGGCTCAGATTTTTTCGGACGGACTCGGAGTCGGACTGCGGTCGGATACTTCCGGGATGCTGCTTCGGCAAGTTGGTGGCGCTGGAGGTTTACCGTCTGCGTGAGATGATGGGACTTTCGAGACACTCTGAGATTTTCACTGTGCCATGGTCTGTTCTTATCAAGTTATGGTATTGCTTTGCACTGCTGTAACTATATGTTATAATTATGTGGTTTTTGTTAGTTTTTAAGTCAGTTTATCATGTGTTTTCGTGATATCATTCTGGAAAAACATTTTTATCATTTCTTAATGCATGCATTACTAAATGACAATAAAAGGGGACTGCGTGTCCTCATAATCATAATCATAATAATCATAAAATGTGCATTCTTCAAGGAGGAAATATAGGTGGTGTTGATTCACTGTATGGCCATGTATAAAACTGATGATACTCTGAATGTAAGGAAAACCATGTAGCAAATTGATTTAATGCTTTACTCTGAATAAAGTGAATTTTTGGAATCAATAAAAGGAATATGCACTTGGCTGAGTTAATCAAAAGTCCGGGTAAAGAAGTCACTTCCTAATCTTTGGTTATGCAAATTAGAGTCAATCCTTCCTACCGATTTAATGACCTGCATTTACTGAACAGAGTTGTCAACATTGAATTGCGTGAAGACTAGTGACTGGGAAGGGTTCCTGGGCTGTTGGTGATGAGTTTACGTTAATTGATTTGTCTGGGCAAGTGTCCCAGTGATTATGCAGCACCCTCTTCTCCCATCCCCCACATGAGACATTGAAGGCTTTTCAACCTGCAAAGTAGCTGGTAAGTGCTCTGGAGATGTCATTAATGACACAAGCTCCCAATGTCTAGGTAATATTAAACAAAGGCACAAATAGCTTCAGGCTACATCACATAGACTGGAGCTATACTGCCAACTGTGTGTGCACTGTCAATGGCTGGGGGGGGGGGGCGGGTGGTGGGACAGAGGGGACGGCTCTCATTGAAACCTTCTAGGTACTGGAGTATCTGGATAAAGAGGATGTGGAGAGGATGCTTCCATTAATAGAATAGTCTAGGATCTGAAGTACAGCATCAGAATAAAAGGATACCCCTTTAGAACTAAGATGAAGACAAATTTCTCTTCAACCAAATGGTGGTGAATGTGTGGAATCCATTCCCGAAGATGGCTGTCATTGGGTGTATTTAATGCAGAGATTGATAGGTTCTTAGTTGGCTAGGGATTAATGGTGTGGGAAGAAGGTGGGAGAATGAGGAAAAATCAGCCGTCATTCGATGGTAGAACAAACTTGAAAGCTGAATGGCCTAATTCTGCTCCTATTCCATTTAGATTTTAAATGAAGACACGTGCAGCTGAATTGAGCAAATAGACAGGTGAATCCTTCCTCTTGAAATATTCAAAACATTTTGCAGTAACTTCATGAGTTTTCAGAGAAAAGTTGAAGTTTTGTACAAAGCCTAGTCCCCCCCCCCCACCCCCCGCTGCTCCCACACGAACCAACAATGTAAATGGGTCCCATTCTTCCCTAGGCTCTGTAGTGCAACTACACAAAATCGAACCCATCCTCTGTCCGTCCATTCTCTTCAGTCACTTCCATCAGGGCACAATTGAGGACATTTTCCAGGGGCAGTGTGTCAAGGCAGCCACATCCATCACTAAATGACCCTCACCATGCACAGCATGCCCAATTCTCCTTCCCACCATCAGGGAGGAGGTACTGGAGGCTGGAAACCCATACTCAATGATTTAAGAAAACCTTCTTGCCCTCTGTTATCAGATCTTTGTAACATTTCATGAACACTGTCGACTTGCTTTTTTTTATTTGCATGAGTTAGTTTTATAATTTATAGTAATTTTATGTCTTTGCACTATGCAGCCATCACAGGACGACAAATTTTAAGTCAACTAATTAAATGATAATAAATCTCATTCTGGTTCTGATTCTCAATCCAGATACTTAAGATGTTCTTGATTCATAAATTTGCCAAACTAAGTCAGAAGTTTGTGGAAACTCTCATAAAGTCAGGTAGCATGTGCAGAAAGAAAGACAGAATAAACACTTCAGGTTGTTGAGCTGTATCCAGCCCTCCTTTAAGGTTTTGGTGATACCGCACCTGCATAGCTGCAGCCATTTCTGTCTTCCTTGCCTAAGGAAGGGTGTATGTGCCCTAGAGAGAGTGCGAAGGGGAGCCAAGCATTTCTTCTCCGTGGCCTGACCAATTACCATCACTTAGACAAATGGTTCATTTTCATTTGGGGTTTACTGTGGGCAACCCCCCATCTAGACTCACCCTCGCCATCATTGCCCCACATCCCCACTAGCCTCCACATGCACGGCAGCATGGACTTCTGACCTTGAGTTGCTCAGCTGCCCCGTGACAGGAGATGGGGATGCAACTGATGAGGAGGCATTGTTTCCTGAGGCTCCACCCACTGAAATCATCTGGACAACCCTTGACATCGCAACAAGGCTCTCCTCACAGTCTCTAGACGCCTCAGAGTTGAAATTAGAATCATAACAAGGAACAGGCCCTTCAGTCCAACTGGTGCCCTATCCAATGCTGGTTCTATTTAAGAGCATTTGGCGCATAATCTTCTAAACCGTTTCTATCCAAGTAACTGTCCAAATATGTTTTTTAGATACTACTGTCACAGCCACGGATTTGGCAGCGCAGTAGGTACGGCAATTGCGCTTGTGAATTTGCACGTGTCAGCTAATTATTATTTAATCGTGATAGTACTTAACTCCATACTTGTCGTCGTAGTGCTTGTCGAGACTTGGACAGAGCACAGCAATACTTGGCTTTTGTTTGCATCGGCCTTGCCTGAGAAATTGGACTGAGTAGTCAACTGACTCTGAAGACTAGCGGTATTCGTTTAATGTTTAGATGTTCTTTTCAGCCACAGTGTAGGCTTCATTTTCCATTTGAGAGCTTTAGTTAATGGCCCTGTTTGGCTTAGCGTTTATTGTTTTACTTTCCCTTTAACACTGTTCGCATTTAAGTTTTGTGAACTATCGACCTGCTTCAGTGTCTCTCACTCCGCACTTGGGCCATATCCGAACACGTTAACAGCAAGTCTCGACCACACAAAGATGGACCCAGCAGAGAGCGAGCAGCTGACCTTGGCTGTGAGATTCATTGGTCAGGTAAGAGACAATCTACAAGCAATGGAATCTGTTCTCAGTGAAGTTACGGAGGCAATGAGGCAGGTAACTTTGTGCTGACAAGCCCAGTCTCACTTGGAGGAACAGGTATCGTCCCTAGCCGTAACTGTTCAACAGCTCACCACAGACAATCGGTGTCTGCGATTTTCGTACTCACGACCACACCATCCATGAGCTTGCTGTGAACAGCCAGCATCAGCTGACATCCATTAACATTCTCGCCAACGCAATTCAGCAGCCTCAGGCCGCCTCAGTCCCACTCCCAGCATCTTGCAGGTTCTCCTTTTCTGCTGCCCCGTCAATCTCTGCTACTAATGCTCCCGGACCAGGGTTGGCTCCCGCACCCGGACCAGAGCTGACTCCCACATTCGGACTCCCACAGACACCCGTGTCTATACAGGAACCGAGTATTTCACCTCCAGGCAGATATTCTGGTGATCCCAATGGCTACAGGAATTTTATTACCCAATGCAAGCTGATATTCCAAGCCCAGCCTGGTCGTTTTGATGATAATGCACGAAAACTGGTGTACATGGCCAATCTTTTTGAAAGACCTCCATTCAGCCAGTTCAATGCTTTACGGGAGCAAGGATACCCCACAGCCCAGTCATTTCGTTATTTCGTGGTGGAGCTAAGGAGGGTTCTTGATCTTCCAGTACGGGGTCAGGAGGCTGCCCACCGACTCTTGGACCTGTGCCAAGGCAGAAGAACGGTGAAAGCCTATGCAGTTAAATTCCATACCCTTGCAGTAGAGATGAGTTGGAATGAGAGATCTCTCCTCACTGCCTTCCTGTGTGAACTGAACGCAGGGGTCCGGCATGAGCTCACCATCCGGGACGAGCAGGATAGTCTGGATGACCTGATTAATCTGGCTATTCCAGTTGACAACCGGTAACTGAGTGGCGCAGGGAAAGGACTTCCTGCATGCCGCCTGGTCGCTGTCTTTCCTTGTCCTCTTCCCCCTCCCTCACCGCCCAGCACCCAGTCCACGGACACAGCAAGTGGGGCCCATGCACCTGTCTCAGGAGGAACGAGAACGGCGCCGGAGAATGGGTTCCTGCCTCTGTTGTGGTGATCCAAGACACTTCTGGGCGGCATGTTCCAAGTGTCCAGTAAAAGAGAATACCAGTCAGCAGGGAGGGGAATCCTGACGGGTCAGTTCTCTCTTCAGTCAGCTTCCCCTCATTCTTAATGCTCGCAGCTTCCTTGTCGTGGAGATCTCAGACCCATGAACTTAAGGCGTTTATTGACTACGGTGCAGCCTGGAATCTTATGGACATCTCTCTTGCTCAAAGATGGGGAGTTCCAACTCAGGAATTAAGAGAAAAGATCAACGTCAAGGCGCTGGTTGGTCGACCTCTGGGAACCGGCCAGATCCACCTTTCCACCCAACCTCTCCAACTGGTGCTCGAAAGCAACCATCATGAAGAAATATCTTTCTATCTGGTTAATTCACCTGAACTGCCACTGGTACTTGGTCTCCCCATGGATCGATTAGTCTCTGAAGGTACTCCAAGAGTGGGGACCTGTCTGGGTCCAGCTCAAGCTCCATTCCATGAATCCCCTCCTGAGTCAGCTAAGGATGTGGACCTGTCTGGGAATCCGGCTGAATATGTGGATCTCCTTGATGTTTTCAGTAAAAGAAAGGCCACCACCTTGCCCCTACACCGGCCATATGAATGTGCCATAGACCTCCTACCTGGCACTAGTCCTCCCTGGGGCCAGCTCTTTTCCCTCTTTCATCCTGAAATGGTGGCCATGGAGGAATACATTAAGAAGGCATTGAGCATGGGGTTTACCTGTCTGTCAACCTCACTAGTAGAAGATGGCTTCTTTTTTGTGAACAAGAAAAATGGCAAGCTCTGTCCCGGCATTGACTATCAACCCCTGAACAACATCACTGTGAAGAACCGTTACCTGCTTCCCTTGCTGGCGTCTGCGTTTGAACATCTCCAGGGAGCAACAACATTTTCCAAAACTGATCTGCACAATGCTTACAGTCTGATTCACATAAGAGAAGGGGATGAGTGGAAAACGGCTTTCAGCACCTCTAATGGCCACTATGAATACCTGGTGATGCCTTTTGGTCTGGCCAACGCCCCTGCTGTATTCCAGGCCTTGGTTAACGATGTGCTCAGGGACGTGTTGAACCAGTTTGTGTTTGTGTATTTAGATGACATCCTTATCTATTCCCGCTCTCATCAGGAGCAGGTCCAGCGTGTCCGAAGAGTACTCAGACGCCTCCTTGAAAACGACCTGTATGCCAAGCCTGAAAAAAAGTGTATTCCATAAAGACCAGGTGTTGTTTTTGGGCTATACACTTACCCCATCCAGCGTTCAAATGGACCCGAGTAAAGTTCAGGCAGTTGCAGAGTGGCCCAAACTGTCTACAGTCAAGCAGGTACGGAACTTCATGGGGTTTGCGAACTGTTATTGCTGTTTCATCTGGAATTCCTGCTCGATCGCGGCTCCAATTAATGTACTGACCAAGAAGACCTCGGCAGGATTCCATTGGACGGAGGATGCCAACCAAGCATTTTCCGAGTGAAAGCAACGTTTCACCACTGCACCGCTGCCCTGCTGCCTCAACACCCAGACCCATCTCAGCCATTCATTGTTGAGGTGGATGCATCCGATGTAGGCATTGGAGCTGTTCTCTCTCAGCACTCGTCCATGGATAGCTGGCTGCACCCTTGTGCCTTTTTTTTCCGTTGCTTGACTCCAGTCGAGAGGAATTATGATGTTGGGAACCGGGAGCTTCTGGCTGTCAAGGAGGCCCTGGAGGAATGGTGACACTGGCTGGAGGGGGCAGAGCATCCACTCTTGGTCTGGACAGATCACAAGAACCTCTCCTATATTCAGGATGCTAAGAGACTCAACTCTTGTCAAGCTCGGTGGACCCTCTTCTTCATACGGTTCAATTTCGTCGTCACTTATCGTCCCGGCAGGAAGAATACAAAGGCTGACGTTCTCTCCTGGTAGTTCGTGGATCTGAGGACAGTGCTGATCCAGAGCCCATTCTTCCTCACTCATGTATCGCTGTTCCGGTGATCTGGAGAATAGAGGCAGAGGTGAGGGCCGCCCAACAATCAGATCCAGGCCTAGATGGGGGACCTCCCAACCGGCTGTTTATCCCTGCTGTGGTGCATTCCAAAGTGTTGGAATGGGGTCACTCCTCCCGTTTGGCTGGACATCCGGGAATTCAACGGACTCAGGAGTTTATAAAGAGACAATTTCGGTGGCCATCTATGTCCCAGGGTGTCCACAACTTTCTATCTGCCTGTCCCACCTGCGCTTGGAAGAAGACATTTCGTCAGCATCCCACGGGTCTGTTATGTCCACTGCTTGTGCCCCGCCGCCCCTGGTCTCACCTCTCAGTAGATTTCATCACTGGTCTGCCCCTGTCTAATAGAAACACCACCATTTTGGTCATTGTGGATTGATTTTCCAAAGCTGCCCACTTCATTGCTCTCTCCAGGCTCCCATTGGCTTGTGAGACTGCCACACTCATAGTTCAACATGTGTTCAGGCTCCATGGCTTTCCTCAAGACATAGTGTCTGATGGTGGACGACAGTTCGCTTCCCACTTTTGGAAGGCTTTCTACTGTCTCGTAGGAGCCACGGTCAGCCTCTTGTCCGGCTTCCACCCCTAATCTAATTGCCAGACTGACAGAGTGAACCAGGAGTTGGAGACAACCCTGCGCTGTCTTACCTCTTCCAACCCCACATCCTGGAGCTCCCAATTGGTTTGGGCAGAGATCGCCCACAATAACCTCCAGTCGTTCTCCACCGGAATGTCTCCCTTTGAATGCCAGAAGGGATTCCAGCCCCTGCTCTTCCCTGATCAGGAGATTAACGTAGGAGTTCCTGCAGCTGAACAGCTGATCCAGCACCACAAGCGCACCTGGAGACGAGCCAGGGCTTCTCCGCTGCATGTCCAGAAACAGCATTCCCGGCAGGCTGATCGGCTCCGTCAACAGGTAAGGCCATTCAAGCCAGGAGAGGAGGTTTGGTTGGCATCAAGGGATCTTCCCCTGAAAGTTGAGAACCGGAAATTGGCACCGTGCTACGTAGGATCGTTTGTAGTGGAAAAGGCTGTCAACAAGATGTCCCATAGATTGCATCTGCCAGCATCACTGAAAATTCACCCAGTATTCCATGTTTCCCAGCTGGAGCCAGTTACTACCTCTCCCCTGGCCCCAGTCACCCTACCTCCCTGCCTGGTAGATGGTTCCCTTGTCTATACTGTGCGGTGCCTCCTGGCATCTCGCCGGGTACGTGGTAAGGTCCAATACCTTGTAGACTGGGAAGGGTATGGCCCAGAAGAACATACTTGGATCCCAGCGAAGGACATCTTGGACAAGTTGGTGATCCGGGACTTCCAGCGGACACAGGTCTGTGGCGCCTTAGGGGCTGCACCTAGAGAGGGGGGCCCTGTCACAACCACGGATTCGGCAGCGCAGTAGATACGGCAATTACGCTTGTGAATCTGCACGTGTCAGTTTATTACTTAACTCCACACTTGTCGTCGTAGTGCTTGTCAAGACTTGGACAGACCACAGCATTTTTGTTTGCATCAGTCTTGCCTGAGAAAATGGACTGTTGAGTCAACTGACTCTGAAGATGAGCGGTATTTGTTTAATAATCAGAAGTTCTTTTCAGCTGCAGTGTAGGCTTCGTTTCCCAGTTGAGAATTTTAGTTAGTGGCCCTGCTTGGCCTAGAGTTTATTGTTTTATTTTCCCTTTAACACTGTTTGCATTAAAGTTTTGTGAACTATCGACCCGTTTCAGTGACTCTCACTCCACACTTGGGCCATATCAGAATCTGGTGACAACCACCCCACTAGCCTCCACATCCAGCACATAATTTTCTGTAACTTCTGCCATCTCCAGTGGGATCACACCACTAACCACATCTTTCGCTCCGCCTACTTTCTGGGGAAGTGGCTCCCTTGTCCACTCGTCGCACCCCACTGGTCTTCCTCCTGGTACTTATCTTTGCAAGTGGAACAAGTGCCACACCTACCCCTACACCTCCTCCCTCACTACCATTCAGAGCCCCAGATGGTCCTTCCAGGTGAGAGGACACTTCACCTGTGAGTCTGGTAGGGTCATATACTGTGTTCGGTGCTCCAGGTGTGGCCTCCTATATATCGGTGAAACCCAATGTAGACTTGTCAAGCAAAAAGTGTGATTTCCCAGTGCCCACCCATTTCAGTTCTACTTCCCATTCCCAGTCCATGGCTTCTTCTACTGTCATGATGAGGCCACACTCAGGTTGGAGAGCAAAACATCTCGAATTCCATTTGGGTAGCCTCCAACCTGGTGGCATAAACATTAATTTTTCTACATCTGGTAATTTCCTCCCCCTCCTCTCCTTTACCGCTCCCCATTCTTGTTTACCTCTTTCACTTTATCTCCTTGCCTGACCATCACCTCCCTCTGGTGCTCCTCCCCCTTCCCTTTCTTACAAGGTCTTCTGTTCTCTCCTATCAGATTCCCCCTTCTCTCGCCTTTTATCTCTTTCACCGATCATCTTCCCAATTCTTCACTTCACTCCCTCCCCTTCTCCTGGTTTCACCTATCACCTGCCACTTTGTACTTCTTCCTTTACTACCCCCACCTTCTTCGTCTGATTTCTTCCCCCTTCCTTTCCCGACCCGACGAAGGGTCTCAGCCTGAACTGTCGACTGCTTACTTTTTTCCACCGATGCCGCCTGACCTGCTGAGTTCATCCAGCATTTTGTGTGTGTTGCTTTGGATTTCCAGCATCTGCAGATCTTCTCATGTTTGTGTTTTTTTAAATGTTGTTATAGTGCCCGACTCAACCATTTCCTCTATCAGCTCATACAGATACTGTACCCTCCGTGCAAAAACATTCAACTTCAAATCCCACAGCTTTCTGCTAAGTTTCTCCAGTTCTTGATTCCCCAATCCTGGAAAAGGTCTGAGAGCATTCACCCTGTCTCTGCCCCTCATGATGTCATTCATCTCTTTGTGATCGCCTCTCATTGTCCTCTTACAAAAAAGAAAACTAAAAACATTAATAAGTAAAAATCAAATTCA
Organism: Mobula birostris; assembly: GCF_030028105.1. Lineage (NCBI taxonomy): Eukaryota > Metazoa > Chordata > Chondrichthyes > Myliobatiformes > Myliobatidae > Mobula > Mobula birostris. The sequence goes on along the minus strand of NC_092370.1, from coordinate 118,884,765 downwards.
TTTAATGAATATTTAGCTATGGTTAATTAATTAAAAACAGATGTATACAGGAAAAAAAAATGTAAGGCCACTCTAATGAAGACCCCTCTCAGATGCACTAAAGGTGTGCTGGGACTCGAAGGGAGTTTGCAGCCTCCCAGTGTACATCGCAGGGTGACCCTGGTTGCACTGGTGGATACAGGTGCGCAACGGATGATTTACCTCCAGCATGTCGCACGCAGCTTTGCTGTGTTGCAGTCAGCCAGCATTTCTCTGTGAGCCCGATGACTCTTGCTGTCTAGTTCATTCATTGCAAGGCTACTTCCTCTCGTGTGAAGAGATCTGGAATAATGGGACTGCTGAGGCAGAAGTACAAGCCTTCCTTGAGTTATAATCTGAATACATATGCACACCTTTTGCCCAAGTCTCATTCTATAGCTGCATTGATTATAGGTATCCACAGAGGAAAAGTGCCTCATTTAGGACCCAGGCAACCTACAATATGGTTGTATGAACATTGGATTTCTGATTTTCCAGTAACTGCTTCCCACACTCTTTTGTCTCCCTTGTTGATCGACCTGGCTTCCATCTCCCTGGCTCTTTTCTCTCCTCCACCCTTCCCATCTGCCCTTCATGCAATGGTTCCCCTCCCCAGTACTCCAATCCACCTTCCTTACCTCCCTTGCTCTATTCCATGATCCACCTTCATCTCTTATTAGATTGCATCAACTTCAGACCACTTATCATCTCTCAATTCCCACTCGTCCTTCTCCCAATAAACCCTCCCCACCTAATCTATATAACATAATGTTTCACCCCTTCCCTCCACCTCTTTATACTACCTCTTTCTCCTCTGTCTTTCAGTCTCAGGGGTTCCCAGTCTGGGGTCCATGGACGAAGTTAATGGTCAAAATCCATGGCATATAAAAAGTTGGGAACTGCTAGTCTAGATGAATGGTCTCAACTTGAAACATTGTCCATTTTCCTCCACTGATGCTGCCTGACCCATTGAGTTCCTCCTCCATCACATGTGCTGTGATAGACATTCAACAAACAAGGGGCAAGAATGTAGCACTGAGGTAAAAGATCAACTATGAAAGTATAAAATGTGTGAGGGGACAAGCCTTCTCCTGTCCCCTCTTTACATTCTAACAATGACCTGCTCCTCCCTTCAAAATGATTTTGTTGTCACAACATCTGCTTTATGGGGAAGTAATCTGATGTTGTTAGCAGGAAATTTCATGTTGAGCATTTATTAAAAACGAGCAGAGATCTCCATAAAATATTTAATGGTTTCCATCAGCAAACAGAAAAGATTGATGCTGGCTTTTACAGAGCAGTAAAGTTACTGCCTTGAATTAACACTTGCATTGATATACCAGAGGAACTGCCTGCACGTCAGCTCTTTGATAGCCTGGTAATTAAAAGCAGGTTGAATTTTCCTTTCCGCCCTTGGAACTGAGGAAATGTCACAGGGGTTTTCTTATGCTTATTCACGAAGTATGGACTTTTCGGGCAATGTCAATGTTTGATGCATCTTTTATTTATTTCAAAATTAAATTATTCATAATAAAAAATACATGGAAAACAAGAAATAGTATAAAACAATTACATCCATGTCACTACATTGTGTGGTGTTAACTTAATTTTTAAAACCATAATACTGTTGCCGCTTACATGGCCCCAGATGTCATACATCCTTTGAGGGTTTTCCTCACCCAACTTAGCACCTTCCTGTGTGGTAGCAGAAGGAGCTGAGGCTGTGGTCCTTTCCCACAGAACCACTGCGCTAGCTGCACCAAACCTCCGTGCATCCCTCAGCGCGTATTCTTGCAATTTTGATAGTGCCAGCTGGCAGGTCTCCTCTGTGGACATCTCACTGTGCCGGAGCGCCAATGAGTTTCGGGCAGACCAAAGTGCCATCTTTCACTGAGTTAATGGCCTCCCAGCGGCACTTGATGTGTCTCAATGGGAATAGCTCAAGGATAGTGCTGCTTAGGCGCCTTTAATCTGACTTGCTGGAGCTCTTACCCAGGAGTCGGCCATGCGCTGGGTCTGGAGTCGCATGTTGGCCAGCCTCGGTGAGGATGGCTGGTTTTCTTCCTGCAGGATATTAATGAACCAAATAGATTTTTACAACAGTCTGACAGTTTTATGATCATCGTTACTGATACAGATTGCTTTCATAAACTGTATGTAATGGGAATGAATTAATGTCTCTGAAGAACTGGATCCAGCCTCTGGATTGATCTTCTTTTTCTCAGGAAGTATCCCTTAGAATTGGGGATGTCTTCCTTCTGTTTTAATCCCTGGACACAGACTGCACAACTTGGTCCAACTTGCTAATTGGTCTAATGTCATCTGGAAATACTAACTAACAGAATTATCGATGGGTATCAGCATCACTTACAACAGAATAAAAATCAGTTGGAAATTGGGGTGGAGAAATGACAGAGGTGAAGTGTTGCATTCTGGGAGGCCATGAGGTCATGCGGAAGAGGAAAGTATACAGTGAATGTTAAGACTTGTTGGAGCATTGATATACAGAAGCATCTTGGGGTGCTCTGTTGCTCCCTGAAAGTGACAGCACAAGTGAATATGATGGTAAAGAAGGCTCATGGTTCACCAAGATATTGTCCTTGAAGTCTCAAGGTCTCCTTGAATGGCAAACTCCCCTTTCTGATGAACCTTGGTTGTACTTCCTGTATGGAAGTCCATCATTTATCAGGTAAGGAGACCAAAACTGTAATCAGCATTCCACGGGCAGTCTCTTCAAGGCACTATATAATTGCAATGAAATGGAAACATCAGAGACTGCAGATGCTGGAATCAGGAGCAACATAAAAGGTGCTGGAAGAACTCAAAGGATCAGGCAGTATCTGTGGAAGGAAATGGACTGTCAGTGTTTCAGATCAAGATCCTTAATCTGTACTAGAGAGAATCATCACTCTTCATTCAGATCCACCCATCATCCACAAGCAATTGCTCTTTCCCTTCCCAGCATCTTTTTATTCTGGCTATCTATCCCTATCTGTCCAGTGTAGGTGAAAGGTCTTGACTTTCCATCCATAGATGCGGCCTGACCTGCTGAGTTCCTCCAGTGCCTTTTTTATTACTATTGTAGTGGGAAATCTTCAAGCCTGTCCTCAAATCTTCCTGTAATAAAGACCAACGTATCATTTGGCTTACTAATTGCTGGTTACAAATGCATGTTATCTATCAGTGACAAGTGTATAAGGACACCCAAGTCTCATTGAGTGTCAACACTGTCCAATACCTCAGCATTAAAAATCTCCTCTTCATGCACACAAAGAAGCAATCTCCCATTTTTAACACCTGCCATGTGAAGCCACCCTATATCATCCTGTTCAACTCCTGCTTGGACTTAGCGTATCGGCAGACTTGGAAATATAACAACTGGACACATTAGTCAAATCAGAGTTAAGGAATGTAAATTGAAATTTGATAATATAATCACATTTTTTTCAATGCTAAGTCATCATTTCCCAGCAACAATCCTTTACATCCAGTGAGGTAGAAGCCTGTGTCATTACTGCGTTTAAATTCTGGTGAAATTCCACATTAATCATGTGTCAAAACCACTCCGCTACTATGTAAGTGCTTTGGCCAACTCCTCATTCGTTTTCTTGGTTTTCCTTTCATTAATTTCCAGGACTTTACCTCATAATTCCTCTTCTATTTCACTGAGTAATTTTATCAGGTCAAGTATTCAAACTTGCCTTTTTTTATTTTTAAAATAGGATGAGTATCTTTAAAAAAAAACAAGCAATATACGAATTTCCTTAGCTGCTTCATTGAAACTTTTGGATCTGCATGTCATGGGGATGAGTCATGTACAGTTGCTTTGTCTGTGGGCAATTCTTGGCATGAGGTGTAACTTGATGGCGGTGCACCTGTGTCTGAAGGTCAGATGTTGAGGGTTAATGTATTGTTACATTTTGTTTTCCTGGGAGTCCATAGTTCCATTTACTGTGGGCATCATGCGTCTCCAGTTTCATTTTATTGGGAGTCCACAGTTTCATTTATTATATATATAATATATTTATTTATATGAAGTTAACCTTATGACGTATGCTGACAGTATAAAAGTAATGTGGGCATAGAGCTGAGAAGGAGTTGAAGGAAAGAGAGAGAGAGAGTGAAGATCGCAGACATCGAGCTATCCAGGAACAGCTCATGAACGAGAGGGGTAAAGTCTAATGCTTACCCAAACCCAAGGGATTGGGTTAATCAGCGGCACACTGAACATCATGGAGATGTGTCTGTCCTTCGTATGATCCATGGGTGTGGATTTCGTGACAGTCACTTTGTAAAATCGCTCTTCGTGGACCTTGGAACAATATTCCTTGGCTGGGATTTTCAGTAATCGTTTCTTCGTTCGCTAGTCGTGGAAACTTTGGAATTGGTCATGATCGCCTCGTCACTGCACTGTGAATCCACAAATCTTCCCTCTCGCCTATTTCGTGAATTACTGGGATGCTCTGAACTGCCACTTTATGACTGTACTTGAGTAAGATTTGTTAAGAACGGGTTCTAAGTTTGACTGTAAGGGAGCTAAAGATGCACAACACTGTTAACTTCTTTTTAAGAAAGTAGTTTAATTTTCTATATCTTTGAGTAGATGTAAATAAATATAGTGATTTTAATATTAAAACCGGATTCAATTTGTCACCTCTTGTTGCTGGTACATTATGAAATCGTAACAGTATTATTATCTGTCTCGTCCTCCCGCTCTGTTCCAACAGAGTGCGATAAAAGTCAGTGGCTTTTTGGTGAGTTCCCTACCTTTGGAAATATCCTTATTTTAAAGACAGATAGGTTTCCTCTGAGCAAAAATGGTTTCTGGAAATTATAGGCAATTGGGAACAAAGCTAGTGGGGAAATTCCTCTAGCAGCCCTTCTATCTGTTTGACCCAGCACTTTATTTACCGTTCCAGACTCTCTACAAATGTAGCAAGTTGTTACTGTGTGCAACTTTCTGCCTGGAATGTTGGTGGAAAGTGAAGTTTCTCTCTCAACCTGAACCTGGTGGAACATGTCAGTGTGGAAGCAATTTTTCACCTTTCTAAAGTCTAGTATACCCAACCTTTCAAGGACATCAAAGGGTATGGAGAGAAGGCAGGAGAATGGAGTCGAGAAGGAAAATAAATCAGCTACAATCGAATGGTGAAGCAGACTCGATGGGCTGTATGGCCTAATTCTGCCCCTATGTCTTATGGTCTTATGGGAGGCATTCTCAGCCTGAAGTCAGAAGTCCTGGGATCCTGGTCCTACCTCAAAGACGCCAGCATGTGGTCTAGGCTTACGATCCCAGGATTAAACTGAGAACACCAGTGGTGTCATCACCAAGCCATCAATCAATGCATTTGATAGTTATACAAAGCTTTCTTCTCTCAGAAGATGGCGAATTGCTCTACTTCTCTACCTCTAAAGGTCTGGAAGCCGGATTATTCAAAATCTTTAAGATGGAAATGGATAAATATTTGGAAGATCAAGGAGCTATAGAACTGGCTTAGAAGAGTACAGGAGCTCAGGACAAATCAACCATGATCACATAGAATTGAGGGACATAGTGGAAAACTCTTGTTTTATTTTCTTGTGTTCTTGCTTGCAATAAATGGTGAATCAGGTCTGGAATCATCAATAAAGCTTTAGTTAAGGTTCATGGGTTCATCTCAAAGAAGACTAATTTGCTGGTATGGGATCAGTGTGAACGCCTAGTCAATGGTCAGCATGGACTTGGCAGGACTTTAATCCCTGCCGTATGACTCTATGACTCAGACTTGCCAGGGCAATGTCTATAAACAACAGGGCAAACCTAACCATGGCTGTCAACATGCACTATTTTTGCAGGGTAGTTTTTTTTCCCTATTCTTTCTATCCCGTCTCAGAGGTGCTGACTCATCCTGGAACAGTGTTTCGGAAACACCTGCAGCTCTGTTCTCTCCAGAACTATTTTTCACTCCCGCCCTCCTCTTTTCCCAAACAAATTGGCTCTCGTCCCCAGCAAAGCTCTCCATGAATTGACACCCTCTAACGGGGAAAGAAACTGCACTAACCTAGGACACATGTGCAATCTCAGGATACTCCAAAGCACTTTGCAGCCAATGAACTATGTCAGAAGTGTTGTAACGTAGGAATTCACCAGTGAATGTTGGCCTTCAACATAAATTCCAGGAATAACAGAGGCAAGTTGAGAAGAGCGCGGAAATCAGAAGTGAAATAGCAAATGCTGGGAATGGACAAGGAAATGTGACAGCTTCCATGGAGAGAGAAGTATACACACACACACACACACACACACACACACACACACAGATTCACATATACATAAGTTGTTTATCACTAATGCTTATACACATGCACACACATCTACATATATATACCTACAAGCACTCGCACGCACACAGTGGTATTGACGTTGATTGCAGAGGTCAGTGCATAAATCCAGACTGATGCCGGAGCCATATGTGTTAAATCACCAGGGAGGGTTAAATAAACTATAAATTCTCAAACTCTTGATTTAATGGTAATCAACGTTTTCGTAATTATTGATGGAAACTGATAAGAGATTAAAAAGAGAAACTAATTTTATGGTTGGAAAAATTAAAGGCCAATGTCAGAAAATTGGAGCTGGTCTGTTCAGAAACACTCCCACAGAGAGAGAGAGGGAGAGAAACTCTCTCCTGTAAGTGGCAATTTATTCTCAGTTAGCTATTAATTTAAAATCTAAGTCTAATCTTTGGTAACTGAATGTAATAAGGGGTGTGGGATTACTTGGATGGGGCATTGTTCCCTGTGAGGGGAAGAATATAGTCAATAACCTTCTATGCGTTTCAGCCTTGACACTGAGCTCTCGTCTCTACAGTGCGACTCAGACCCACACACTCCTGATTCAGAGGGACAGCGTGAACCGCTGAGCCACAGATTGCCAAGTGTGTCAGACCTACAAACATAGAATACCAGAGGAACTCAGCAGGTCAGGCATCATCTATGGAGAGGAATAAGCTGTTGACGTTTCGGGCCAAGACCCTTCATCAGGACTGGAAAGGAAGGGGGAAGAAGCCAGAGTAATAAGGTGGGAGCAGGGGTAAGAGTACAAGCTTGCAGCTGATGGGTGAAAACAGCTGAGAAGGAAGTTGGGGAGGGGTCGTGAGGTAAGAAGTGAAAAGCTGGCAAGTGATTGGTGGAAAAGCTAAAGGGTTGAAGAAGAAGGAACCTGATAGGAGAGGGCAGTGGATTGTAGGAGACAGGGAAGGAAATGGGGTACTAGAGGGAGATGACGGGCAGATGAGAGGGGAAGGGTAAGAGGGGAGCCAGAATGGGAAATTGAAAAAGAGAGAAGGGGTGGGAAGGAGAAATGAACTGAAGTTAGGTAGTATTCCATATTCTATCTGGGTAGGCCACGTCAGAGGCTATCCAGATGGAATGAGGTGCTGTGCATCCACCCTTGTCCTATGTCAGATCTTCCCTCTGTATTATGATTCCACCACATGTGTATGATTGGGAGATTTAGTTGTTAACAATTCTACAAAAAAGGCCAAGTAATGTTCAGATAATTTATACCCTAGTTCTTCCTTCACCTTGTGCCAGGTGTGCAAGATCAAAGCAAAGAAAGAATGACCTGTAAAAAATATTATGAGGCCCTAGAAATGCAAGGTAGGCATAACATCAACTGCTATCAGTGGTAGGAACACTCCATTGCATCTGAAGCACACTGGTCTTCCAGTGCAAGGAACCACGTGTCACCACTGGCACAGTACAAGGTCCTCTTGCTCCATAGTGCCAAAGATCTGGTTCAATACTGATCTCAGATGCTGCTTGTGTGGAGTTTGCATGTTCTCCCATTGTCCACATGGGTTTCCTCCGGGTGTTCTGGTTTCCTCCCAAATCTCCAAGTCATGAAGGTTGGTTTGGGTTAATTGGTCACTGAAAATTATCCCTAGGGTAGAATCTAGGGGTAGTTGACCGGAGTGTGGGGAGAATTAAATACAGTTCAAAGTTCAAAGTAAATTTTATTATCGAAGTATATATGTGTTACCATCTACAACCCTGAAATTCATTTTCCTGCAAGCATACTCAGCAAATCTATAGAATAGTAACTGTAAACAGGATCAGTGAAAGATCAGTCATAGTGCAGAAGACAACAAACTGTGAAAAATGCAAATGTAAATAAATAGTAATAAATAATGAGAACATGAAATAATGAGGTAAAGAATCCTTAAAGTGAAATAATGGGGTTAATGTAGGATAAGTGTAAATGGGTGGTTGATAGAGTCGATGGGCTGAGCTGCCTGTTTCCAGCTCTGTTCCTTCCTTATGATTCTGCATGTTGACGTTAGTGCTGTCACTGCAAATGGGTAAGGTCACACTAATTTAATGCCTTCCTGCTAATGCAGACTGAAAGGTTGGCTATCTGAAGTCATTGAATTCAATATTAAGTCCCAAGGGCTGTAGCCTGCCCAGTCAGAAGGTTAGGTGCTGTTCCTCAGATTCAGGTTCAGATGAATTTATTGCCATATAGATCAGGGTGCAATGAAATTCTTTGCTTGGGTGAAGTTCAGAGGGTAAACAGTGTACATGGTAAAAATAAATAGAACAATAAATGCTGCGATGAGCACAGACCAACAGAATGATGCAAAGACTGTAAAGTTTAAAGCAGTGCAAAAAGAAATACTCGAGTAAAAATAGTGGAATAACACACTGAAAGGAGTTACAGTGTTAGTGAGGGCTGGAAGACTGGAGGGGCTACAGATCAGGAGGGGTGTAGGGACTGGAGAGGGTTACAAGAGGTGGGAGGCCAGGTAGGGGTGAGAGGGGGTTACAGATATAGGGAAGGGTGTATGGTTCAGGCAGAGTTACAGAGACAGAGAGGGGAGTAGGGGCAGAAGGGGCTACAGTGATATAGAGGGGTGTAGGGGATGGAAGAGGTTACAGGGATTGTGAAGGTTGTATGGACTATGAGATACGGAGGTGAAGTATGCAAGGGTTTGAGGGGTTTATAGTGATAGTGAGGGGTGTAGGGACCCATGTGGGTTACAGAGATAGGAAGGAGCTTAGGAGCTGGGGAGAGTCACAGAGAAAGGTCCACTCTTTTTCACTGGTGACTACAGAGATTATCTTTAGTGATGTACCTCATCTGGGTCATTTGCTGTTTCGTGGCCTTTCAGTATCCAGCTGTAACTGAGGAGCAATTCAAGTTCAAGTTAATCGCCATTCAGCCGTACATATGTAGTCGGCCAAACAACACAACGTTCCTCCAGACCAAGGTGCACAGCACAGTACAGAAAACTCACACACATAACACATCATGTAACATCAGCTCAAATAAATTAACGGATAAGGTGCATATGCAGTATGATAAATGTTAAAAAGTAAACTATTGGCTCTTCATATGTGATGAGACCTGGGTGGTAGCAGGGAGTTCAGTAGTCTTACAGCCTTGGGGAAGAAGGTGTTTCCCATCCTAACAGTTCTTGTCCTAATGTTACGGTACCTCCTGCCTCATGGTAGGGGGTCAAAGAGATTATTGGATCGATGGGAGGGATCACTGACAAAGCTGAGGGCCCTGCGTATGCAGCACTCCTGATAACTATTTCTGATGGGTGGAGGAGAGATCCTGATGATCCTCTCAGCCATCCTCACAATCCTTTGTAGGGACTTTCGGTCATATGCTTTGCAATGACCTTTCCAGACAATGATGCAGATGGTCTTGATGGTGCTTCTGTAAAAACTGGTTGAAACGTTGGGGGGGGGGGGAGAGGGGAGACTCATTCGTCTCAATCTTCTCAGGTCCTGGAGCTAACTGGAGCTGCTGCTGCGCTTTCATGACCGAACTGGTGGGGTTGAGGGACCAGGTGAGATCGTCCGTTATGTGCACTCCCAGAAACCTGGTGCTCCTAACTCTCTCCTCGGAGAAGCCGTATATGTGCAGTGAGGAGCGGTCAACCTGTACCTTCTTAAAGTCCACAGTGTTCTCTGTGGTCTTGCTCACGTGGAGACCCATTGCTGTGATCGCACTAGTCTACCAGCTGCTGCTCTGTCTCCTCCCTGTATGCTGTCTCATCAATGTTGTTGATGAGGCCAACCACTGTTGTGTCATCAGCGAACTTGGTAGTTTGGTTTGAACCAGATCTAAAAATGTGGTCATGCACCAGCAGCCGGATGAGTATGCAGCCCTGGGGAGCGCTGGTGCTCAGCATGATAGAACGAGAGATGTTTTTGCAAGCATAGACTGACAATAGCCTTTATGTCCAGGATCCAGTACAGGGAGAGGTGTTAAAACCCAATGAAGACAGTTTGCCCACCAACTTCTACGATCATATGGAACATATTGAATGTATGAAAATATAGAATGTATTATCATATGGAGCATATGAACATATTGAATGTATAATAATACTGGTCAATAAACAGCATCCTGGCATGTGAGCACCATTTTTCCGATGGGACTGGCAGAGGTTATGGTTATCATCAGTGGACTGATTTGAGTGAGAAGTAAATTGGAAAGGGTCCAATGTAGCAGGAAGAATGGATTTAATGTGATTCATAACCAGCTGCTCGAAGCACTTCATTATTGTTGAAGTCAGTGTACTGGATGGTAGTCATCATGGGAGATTACTGTCACCCTCTTAGCTGCTGGGCTGATGGTGGATACCTTGAATCTCAAGGGGACAATGGACTCTCCCAGAGAGATTTTGAAGATGTCTGCTAGAAGCTCAGTTGGCTGAGCTGCACAGTCCCTCAGCAGCCATCAGGGTATATTATCAGACCCTGTAGCTTGACATGGCCTAGGGTCTTCCTCACATCAGCTGCATCCAGACAGAGCTCCTTGTACTGCGATGGTCTTTTGTAAGGATGGGTCCTTATTCCAGGCAACATAATAAAAGCTCCAAACATCACGTACATCAGTGATTCCTAAACTATCCTCACACTGTCTTCAGTGCTTGAGTGTTTTCAGGCAAGGAGCATCGGGGAATGAGCAAGAGTTTCAGCATTAGCATTAGGAATATCCCTGAGGTGCCCATGGACACCATATATTTCCTCTCCAGGGTCACTCGAGCATGGGTGTCTGTCAAATCTCTTTTAAATCTGTCTCCCCTCACTTTAAAACTATGGTGTCTAGTTTTGGATTCTTCCACCCTGGGAAAATGACTGTGACCTTTCACCTTATCCATCCCCCTCATGATTGTGTCTGTCCTGACAGGAAAGTGCCTGAAGATTTGAACTTTCCAGGGCTGGGGTCAGTGCTGGGTGAGCAAACTCTGCCCAAGGAGGGGCAGGAGGAACCCAACGTTGTATGATTCATTGGTGTGGGCTGGAGTCTGGTTGCCCCAAACCTTCCTCAGTTCCCAGAAGCAAACCTGAGATCCTTGGGCAGGCCTGGCAACAATGATCACAGAAAATGCTGCAGGAACTCAGCAGGCCAGGCAGCATCTTTGGACAAAAGGTACAGTGGACGTTCCGGGCCAAAACCCTTCGGCAGAACTCCAGAGTTCCTCCAGCACTTTGTGTGTGTTGCTCGGATTTCCAGCGTCTGCAGACTTTCTCTTGTTTCTGGCAGCGATGGTCTCTGCCTCCTGTACATCTTGGAATACACAAACCAGGCACCTCAAAGCACCAGGGAAGATGCTGGAGCAACTAGGCAGGTCAGGCAGCATCTGTGGGGGGAAACAGACAGTCAACATTTCAGAGAAGACCTTTCGTCTGGACTGCTCTTGTTAGTTATATTATTTTAAATTTATATTATGCTCGTGAAATGTGTGTTTGTCATGTTTGTAATGTACCATGCTGCTGCAGAAAAAAAGTTCATTTTTATGGCATTTATACTCAGGGCCATCACAATAAATTTAAACTTCAACTCAGACTTGTTGCTACAGATTCCAGCATCTGCAGCCTCTTGTACCTTAGAGCCCCAGTGAGATAACCCCAATCCTGCCTCTACAGAATCTCTCATCTACTGGCAGGATAAGCGAAAAATCTCAGTGTCCAGTCACCCCACAGATGCTGCCTGACCCACTGTGACTTGCTCTTGTGGGGTGTGGCTCTGTTTTCCAGCACATGCAGTCCCTGGTCCTCCATGACCCAATCCCAGGGCAGACATTCTCCCGTTGCTGAGCACCTTAAAATAATGTTCACTTTGGTCGTTAAACTGATTGGGACTGCGTGCTACGATCTGCCATGACAGTGATAGGCCAAATGGACGCATCTTGGCCCCTGTGGATTGCGTTGCTCTCTTGGGACTCCTGACGCACGAGAAGCTGCAGGGTTAAATCACAGGGCAGGTTCTTTCACACAGAGGGTGGTGGGAATCTGTAACGAGCTGCCCGAGATGGTGGCGGGGGTGGGGGTACAATTCGTTGTCCGAACTTATTTTATTATTGTCACATGTGTCGAGATACAGTGAAACTTTTATTTGAAACAGAACGCAGAATGCAGGGTCACAATAGGAGTGAAATTGCAGCACACGTACCAACAAGTAAGGTGTAAGGGCCACAACAAGGATCGAGGGTTGGCACAGTAACACAATCGCTTTACAGCACCAGCGCCTGATAGCATTCAACTTCTGTCCTTGTCTGTAAGGAGTGTGTCCTTTCTCCCCATGACTGTGCAGGTTTCCTCTGGGAGATTCGGTTTCCTCCCATATTCCTCTGGGTAGGGTGATGGTTAGTGAGTTGAGAGTGCGCTATGGTGGGTGCCGGAAGCAGGCCGACACTTGAGGGCTGCCCCCAGCACAATGATCGGATTGCGTTGACACAAAACGACAAATTTATCTGGACGCTTCAACATACATGTGAGTAATGAAGCTAGTCTTCATCGCTTTATCTTTTAGTAAAATGAGGGTCCGCGCAGGAGTCTGATAACAGCAGGATAGAAGCTGTCCTTGAGCCTGGTGGTACCAGCTTTAAAAAGTGTTTGCACAGATACATGGGTAGGATTGGCATTGAGAGATATGGACCAGAAACAGGCAAACGGGATTAGTATAACAGTAAAAAAAACTGGAGGAACTCAATGGGTCAGGAAGCATCTATGGAAGAAACTAGACACTTGGTGCTTCCCGTCCATCTGAACTCAGATCCAGCACCTTGCTTGTTGGTCGAGAATTCAGCGTCTGCACTCCCTAGTGCCCGCACCTGGGATTGGTGTCCCTCGACATGACGGTCGAATTCGGGTTGCGACGGCAGCAGCAGCTCTCCAGTGCAAATACCTAACATTATTATAAATCACAAAACGAACAGATTGTGTAAAATAAAAGCCATAACCAGGAGGTGTTCATGGCTTCATCGACCGTTCAATATGGCGAGGAGCACCAAAGAGCCCGTTTCTGTGCTGTTCCCTCGCACACCCAATATCCTCCGGCACAGGAGGCAGTTCGGCCCATCGTTCACGCCTAGCAACGGTCAGAGGCCCAACCGGCCCGTTATTTCTGTCCTGCGCCGTGCAACTACAGCCTGGCACTGAACTATTCATGCCATCTGACAGCTCTGGGTTTGCTGCCGTTTGCGGCGCTCTGACATCGTGCTGGGTCCGGAGGTTCATATCCAGGAGACCGCCTGGGACGCCCTCTGTTGATCATTACAGAGGGAGTAGACACATATGAATGAATGGGTCTGGTCAGCCGCGCTCTACAATTAAAGTTGCAACGTATTTTCGATAGAGCCGTCCCCGTTAACAGAGCGGAGATGTAAATTTATATATTAAAAAAAAGTAAATGGCCTCAATCAAGTCCACAATGAGGGGAAAATAATCCTGCAGGGGTCCGGGGAAAGAGAAGGACAGTGGAATTATTATAACGCTCCTTCAAAGAGCCGGTATTGTCTCGAAGGACCGAACGGTGAAGAACTGTATGCGGTGGATGATTCCGCCATGTGAGAGAGGTATCGCTGCCGTCAGACAGCCCCTCAGATACCAGTAGCCCAAGACAGAATTATAGAGGGTAGAAAGGCAGCCATTTGGCCCATCTCTCTATTCCGCTGAGTCTTGGTATACAATCCGAAATACAGGTAGTTTAAAGACAGGTGATTTTAAGGTGCACACCTTTCTTTCAGGCACACAATACACAACGTACTTATAAACTGAGAAGCGCACTTTCTCTCTCTCTCACACACACACACACACACACGTAGTCATATTCGGTTTCAGAGACACCTCTTTCTCTCTCTTACGGACAAAACGCGCGCACGTTGAGTCTTGGTCAGTGACAGCGGTAAAATATAAATGTTCCCCTGCTCAGAAATACGGCACGAACAGACTAAAAGTGTTAAAGAACATCCAGGTAGTAAGGCATCGGAAGGATTGGTTTCCAGGGAAGATTTGTACTCAGCTTGCCCGGTGGGCGGGTTTTAGAACCCCCCCTCCCCCCGAAACCCCATCGATTCACCGACCAAAAAAATGTTATAAAAGACGCGGAACTTCCTTTGGGCTGTACTAGTGTTAGAGAAAGTCAGTGCAGGGAAGAGGAGGGGACCAGAATAAAGAAGCCTATTAAGATTACGCACGGTTTAGTGGGAGGAAAGTAACTTTTGCGCAGAATTGGTTCACCCTGGCATTGATTTAATCTCTGGGCGCGCTAGAAACTAACTGTGAATGCATGCAAAGAAAAACGAATGCGAGTATTCTAAACATATTTAAGTTTTATTTATTTTGATAACAGACGCGTCCCAGGTTGATGCTGAAATAAATTTTCACCAGCTGGGGGAAATAATACTTAACCCTCTGCTACTGCGACTGAAGATTTGAACTGAAGTGAAAATTTGCAGAAGGTCTTGCTTTTTTTTTCCCCTGTGCGTGAGTTCTGCACAAATTCTGCTCAGTATCTTTTGGGGACGTGTATGTGCCGAATGATCCAAGTGGCCCCCCGAGCACAAGATGAAGTATTGACTCTATCCTGAGACTTGAAGACCCCACACATACACAGACACAAACACGGGACAACTGTGCCTAACTCAAGAGCAAGACCACTTCAATCAGAGGATACAGCAAGGTGGGTGAACTGTTTTTTAATTACCCGACGGACGAGATTTTTTATTACTTGCAAAAGAAAACACTCCACTGATTTCCAGCATTTGCAGAATTTATTGCTTTGAATTTTGATTTGCTAACGGTTGATCGCAGCAACTTTTCTAATTCTTAGTGACCGCTCGGAAAGTGAAGGCGCCCGTGTGCAGGAGGCTGCTTGTTAAACCGTACAGCGTTGGTGTACGCGAAGGGTTAGGCCCGTGGCTGGGGTTGGGTTAGACAAATTTCTCCGCACACCCACTCAGCAAACATCTGGCAAATCCAGCATTAGTGAGGATGGAAGAGCTATAAACTTTTTCTTAAAAAAAGGATAACTCACAGTGAGCTGCGAGCTACCGGTAGATTTCGAGAGTACGAACTTTTGGTTAAGTTTTAATGATCGGCTCTCTTGAAGTTTAATAGCATGCTAATTAACTACACCAGGGTTAAGTAAATGATGCAATTCAAACCATCCTTATTTTACCGCCGTACAGAAAACTGCCGAGGCTTAATTGGATTTGGAGGCGGGGTAGGACGTTGTTTCATTTGACAGTGTGGCTGTAGCTGCAAATTGTCCTGCAGGAGATCGGAAAAGCGAAGGCAAAACGGGTTGGTACTAGACCTGCTTCCCTGAACCCTGTAAGTTTTACACAGAAGAGGGGAAACGGGCGCAGGGCATTTTCCACCCAGCACCTACTCCCCCATTGTGAAGCAACCTCGTGGCGACGCCGAGCAGGGGAAACGCCCCCTCCTCCCTTCTTTTGTCGCGTCACAATCCCAACCCACGTCACGCCCAGCCACCTGATTGGCTGACTGCAGGGGGATTTCCCCTCGGGATTCGGGAGCCCCCGGGAGTGACGCGTGAACAAGCTCAGTGGCCTCCGCGATATGTGAAATGAGGTGGCCAGTTTAATGGGCATGGAATATGCCCAGTGACCAAAGATCTTGACATCCACTGAAGTTTGCTATCCATTGGACATTCCATTTTCTAGTCGACCAGACTGAATAATCCCACTGATTAAATATTGCTATTTTCAGAATTTTCCCAATTGACCTCGTACCAGCTGCCCAAAATCCCCATTTATTGCATAATTCTAACATTCCCAGCCTCTGAAGATTAAATATTCACGCCACTGACCCCACTTGCCTGCAATGGAAAACAACTACATTGCTCAGAAGAACTTGTTTCACGTATTCAGGCCTGGCGCTTTTTCATACCACTAGAATTGTAAGTAAGAGTAAAACGAACAATACTACAGTTTACGTTAAACGGGAATGTTGGGAGGTCGTAGATTTGAAATAAGAACCATGCTTTTCTCTCCCAGACGCTGTATGACGTGCTGGGTATTGAAAAAAAATTCTGCCCCTTTTTTATTGGATTTAAACACCACTTGTTAGTCATTTCTAATGGAGTGCATTAGTGTTGGCAGTGCTTAGGTCAGTTACTGGTAGGCTTTGAATGGACTGAATTCAACACGTCCAACTAGTTACCAACCCAGCCTTGTGAATCGACGGGCTTCTGAGGATTTGTCAAATGAATTATATTTGGCTTTGAATGCTTAAGGACTTTACAAAGAAAGTAGTGTTTCTCAAAAACCAGAGGGTGTGCAGACGTGGAACCCAACTCATTTAAAGATAGATGCAATCCAGTTTATCCAGTGTTTTTCCATTTGCGTTTTAGAATTCAGCAGTATTTTGAATCTTCCTTTGGCTTTCTCTGTTGGTTTAATCCTTGCTGAAGTTTTAAATGTTCCACTGGTTGGTCTAAAATGAATGATGAGACGTAATTATCACAGAACTGGGGTTGCGTAGTCTGGTCAATGCGTGCGGAGAATCCAGTGTTTAAATGTTTCCATCGACACCCCAGACAAATACTAATGTTGCCTGGTGCCTTGTAATGGAGAGAAGACTATGGATCATTTTTGACGCAGTATCATGTTTGAACGCTATATTGAGTGGTTAGGAGTCAAACACAATGGCGCTGAAAATTAAAGTGCGGGACAGGAAGAGGCAATTGGAGCCAACTGGTGTTTATCCTCTTATGCAGACCCTCAATAATCCTTCTCTGATCCTTTATTCTTTCCTTCGCTCCAATCACAGACCCAACTCTTTAAATTGTCGACAATGTTCTCGGTTACAATCACCTGATTCCCAAGCTCTTTCCTTATTGGGAAATGAAATTACATGGGATCTGTAAAGTCGGAGACTATTTAGAAGTACGTTAAGGCTCAAGATATAGAGCCTTGATTGTTACATACACAGTTGCTGGGTTAGTTCAGTGAATCAGATCCAGATGTGACCCTTAACTTCCCATCTGCAGGGTGGGACTTTCAGCAGAGGCTGTGATTACGCCTCGCAGATGGCCCTGATTACCATCAGAGCTTGATTTGAGCATTATTAGAAAAGGATTTCTCTTGGCTCATACGAAAGAAGGAAGCTATAATCCAAGTTAGCCAAATGGAAAGTGTGAGGAGTGTCTGCTGTCATTGTTCAAGACCAATCCTCGCATGTCACCAAGTCACTGAACCCCTAGGAATCAGCGCACCTTAGAAAGGCTTGGAGAGGAATGGCACCTTCCCCGGTATATTCGCGCTTGAGGACGTGTAAGGTGCTATACATCTGCAAGCTTTTCCATAGATTCCTGATGCCAAAAGGGCTGATTTAAAGAGAAAGTTTGGTGTTGACTATAAAGCTTTCATGGTATACCTAAAAATCCACAAACCAGGTTGTACACAGCAAGCTTCTTCCACAGACAGGAGCACGAAAGTAGCAGATCATCGGCTTTTGTGGCTTGTAAAGGGGGGGGGGGGGCGGATGGCATGTAAATATGGGTCAGGGAATGCCTACAGTTTTGCTCCAAAGTGTTGCAAGTGTCATCAGAGAAGACCCTCCCACAAGTGCTCGCGTTCACGGATGTAATTTCTCCAGCTGAGCTGGTGTGGGACTTGAGCCCGCCACTTCTGGCACAAAGAGCATCGGCTCCATTTGAACCTCTGCACAGACTCTAAAGCCATTTCCTAATCACCATACCAATTGCATTCTGCCCCATGTTCAGCATACTGTGTGGTCAAAGCCAAATATCTACAACAAAATAATGGCAGACAGTGTTATTGCTTCAGAAGCCTGAGTTATTAATGCTGACCAAGCATTACCGTCCTATTGCTTGTAAATCTAGGATTAGTGATCTAGGCAGCACTAGGGCCTTTCCCCCCAATAACTGATCATCGCATAACAAACACAGAAATTCCTGAAGAACTCGATCAGTCATATAGCATCTGCGGAATGAGAAACCACTTAATGTTGGGGTTCAGGTACCTTTCCTCATAGGATCAATGTGTCAACAGCAAGCAATAAATTCCCTGTGTGCGTTGTGTCATTGAAATTAGAGGTTTACCAAACAAATCTGTGTGCCAGAGACATTATTTCATGTGGGAATGTTTGCCACTTTGACTGATGTTGTTACAGGACACTTTCTGGTTAACTACTTACATCAGGTCTGGTGATGATTGATCCTGAAACAGTGACCTTGTCATTTTAATAACCTTTCCTAACACACCAACATTTTAATACCAAGACTGTTAACTGAATTTTGTTAATGGGGTTTGTAAGTAGAGTCTTTTAAGATAACAATGTTCACAATAGCTCCACAGAGGACATGGCCTCCTCTTATTACTGCCATTGGGGAGGAGATACAAGAGTCTGAAGATCCACTCTCCACGATTCAGAAGCAGCGTCTTCCCATCCACCATCATATTTCTAAATGGTCCATAAGCCTGTGAACAATACCTCATTGTTCCTTTTGTTTTATGCACTATTTCTTTTTGTAATTTAAAGTAGTTTTTCATGTCTTTGCACTATACTGTGCTGCAAATCGACGAATTTCATGTTATAAATAAGAGATTCTGCAGAAGCTGTAAGTCCAGATCAACATGCACGAAATGCTGGAGGAACTCAGCAGGTGAGGCAGTACCTATGGAGAAGAATAGACATTCCACATTTCAGGCCAAGACCCCTCATCAAGAATGGGAATATTTAATGTCATTAAAGTTAGTGATAATAAACTAGATTCTATTTCTGATTCTGAAACTGAACTATATTTATTTCTAGTTGCTGGTGAACGCAGCAACTTTTATGTGTGTTGCTTGAATTTCCAGCACCTGCAGAATTCCTGTTGTTTGTATATTTATTTCTGCTCTGTCAGATTTTGTACCGTGCTGACATGGAGTATATACATCCCTGCACTATCCTTGTATATACAAAACTGAGCTCATATCTCAGCTCATTTTTCCCTGCATCACCCAGCCCTTGAAGCCACACACTCTTGTTAAGTCGGGAGAACAGTAAATAATCACAAGTTATACTGATACTTTGATGATTTCTTCAATTGACTGAACTCTCAGTGTTCTTGGTTGGCTCCAAACTGAGTCATAGAGTCGTAAAGCAAACAGCATGGACTAGACCTTTCAGCTCGACCAGTCCCGGTGAATATGGTGCCCACACAACTAATTTCCTGTGATTGCCACATCTCTTTCTAAGCCCCAAGCCTCCTTTTACTTATCCAAGTGCATCTTAAATGACACTGTTGGATCCACCTCAACCACTTCATCTGGCAGTTTGTCCCTCAGATCCCTGTTCAGTCATTCCCTTCTCACCCTAAACTGATGCCTTCTAGTTTTGGACTTTTCCAGAAGCAAATCAGGCCCTATGTCCTACGATGTTGCACTGAATTAATTAAACCAATGACTTTTAATTAATCTAAACCCTTTTCCACGCACATTTAAAGTTCAAAGAAAATGTATTCAAGTACATACAGTATATGTCACCATATTTATTTTCTTGTGGGCAATCACTGTAAATACAAATAAACACAATAGAATCAACAAAAACACCACACACAGCAATGATGGACAAGCAACTGAAGAGCAAAGAATAACAAACTAAGCAAATACAGAAAGACAAGTCATAGATATTGAGAACATGAGTTGTAGAGTTCTTGAAAATGAGTCCGTAGGTTGTGGGAATCAGTTCCATGTTGGGGCGAGTGAAGTTGAGTGAGGTTATCCACTCTAGTTCAAAAGCCTGATGGTTGAGGGGAAATAACTATTTCTGAACTTGGTTGTGTGGGACTTGAGGTTCCTGTACCTCCGTTTTGACGACAGCAGCAAGGAGACAGCATGGCCTGCTCCTTGTAGATGTGTGCAATGGTGAGAAGAGCTTTACCTGTGATAAACTGAGCTATATCCATCTGGTATTTCCTTACCAGGCTGTGATGCAGCCAGTCAGTATATGCATCGCGCATCTGTAGAAGTTTTTCAAAGTTTTAGATGACATTCGGAATCTTTGCAAACTTCTAAGAAAGTAGAGGCGCTGCTGTGGATTCTTTGAAATGGCAGTTACGTGCTGAAATGATAATACATTAACTATATATTCCTCCTTTTTCTACATATTGATGTGTCTGTCTAACAGTCCCTTAAATGTTCCTTTGCTCTCTGCCTTCACCATCCCAGCAGTGCATTCCTGGCTCCCATCACTCTCTGTGTAAAAACATCAACTTTGCACTTTTTCTCACATTAAATAAATGCCCTCTAGTACTCATGCCCTCAAGATACCACCTGTCTAATTTTACCTGCATAATTTGGTAAGTGTTTATCAAATGTTCCCTCAATCTCTGCCAGCCTTGGGTTGTCCAATGCTTCCTCACATCACATGTCCTCTAAATGATGTAGCGTCCTGGTAACCCAAACAGCATCCTCTCCAAAGCCTCCACATTCTTCAAATGAATACCATACTCTGGATGGGGCCTAAAGGCTTACGCCACAGCCTACACAAGTGGGCTACGCCGTTGTGAGCATTTATACTTGTGCATTGGTGTGTCTGCGTCGCTCTGCAATTCGCACACGTCATGCATGCGCACACACCTGCCCATGCAGGGCTTCATGGTCATGGTAGTCTTTCTCGGGGTAAACAAGTTTAAAGTGAGCGTCTTTTTTCGTAAAAGCGAAATGTGTCCTCCATAATTTTGGAGGTCTGTAAAGCTTTATGGAAAGCATTGCAGCCAGAGTTCCTTCCTTGCCCTTCAGTTGCCCAATGGGAAGCTGTTGCAGCGTAGGAGGAAATGCAATGCTACCAAGCGAACCAATCACAGTTGTTGCGGTCTGCGTTGCCGCGATGCGTAGTTACATTTTGGGAGAGGTGCGCGTTAGGCTACGGCGTAAGGATCCGTGTAGGCACTGTGCAGGGTTTACGGCTATGCCGTTCCTATGGCGTTGATTTGATGCACAAATATAAATCAGCCTTAAGCAGAATTTTATAAGGCTGCAACATGAGTTTCTGGCTCTTGAGCTCAATGGCTCGACTAAAGAAGGCAAGCATACAATATGTCTGCTTTACCCCCCAGCCAACCTGTGCAGCCACTTTCAGGGAGAAATCAGCATTACGTTTCAAGTCACCTCTGAGTACTTGAGCCACCATAAAGAGCAGGACCACGGGCTGAGGGCTGGGGTGATTTTGTTTTTGGTCAACGTGGATAGATTAGGATAAAATGCAACCTTGCATGCCATCACTATCCGTGATTCTATAAACCAGATCAGGAGATAAAAGCTAGGAATTTGGTTCAAGATACTGGAATAATTAGTTATAGTCAAGGCATCCTCTTTCATTTGTTCATTCACTTGGTAATCTCACAATTTAATATTAAATATAATTTTAGTTTGCTGATTCCTCTTTGTAAAGATTTGTCACCAAAGCTCATAAAAACACAGTGTTTACTTGCCTGCTGTGTTGTGTTTTTCTCAGGAGTATTTTGAAAGATCTTACTCACCTTTACTTACCACCTGAATGATTATTATTTTTTGGGTTATATCCTCGCTCAATAAGCAATGGAAAAACCAAGCCTTCTACACTGCAAACCTGGCATGGGGTATGATTAATATTCCCTCACTAACTGAGAGGTCAGGAGACAAGAGACTCACAGTCAGGAGTAATGCACTCCCATGCTCGCCACAAATAAGTGATTTTTCTTTAATCAACATATGTTGTAAATGGGCCAATGACTTGGAGCAGGGGTCTGCCTGCCAGATGAGGGCGATGACATTTCAACGTGAGCCTCCTCTAAGGCAGCAGATGAATAAACATACAGAATGGCCAAAGGAAAAATGAATAATGGTATGTTTGCCTAAACGTAGCTTCTGTTAAATAATTGAGACCTGTGTCCCTTTGATGGTGGGTAAGGTGAGGGGGTGGAGCCTGAAATATAAGCCCTTCTACTGCTCTGGCTACAGACTTCAGGAAGTCAAGTTAGTCATCTCATTAAACAAGGTTGACTTTGTTACTGATTATTTCAGGACAGAGTCTCCAACTCTATTGAATTAAAATAATCACGTTTCTCAACTCTGATCAATGCTTCACCAACAAATACCAACTGCAGGCGTCCCAAACTTGCAAAGTGGAAACTAACCTTCAGATTTTGCCATCTGTTAATGAATGCATCTTCAGAGAGAGTGATAGAGAGATATATCACAGCAACAGGCTATCGGCCCACACTGTCTCAAATGGCCAACTATCCTGCAAATCGTATCTTAACCCACTTTATTCTTTCCACATTTTCATCAACTCACACACCCCCCAGCCCTCCCCGATTCATAGAAACATAGAAAATAGGGGCAGGAGTAGGCCATTCGGCCCTTCGAGCCTGCACTGCCATTCAGTATGATCATGGCTGATCATCCAACTCAGAACCCTATACCTGCTTTCTCTCCATACCACCTGATCCCTTTAGCCACAAGGGCCATATCTAACTCCCTCTTAAATATAGCCAATGAACTAGCCTCAACTGTTTCCTGTGGCAGAGAATTCCACAGATTCACCACTCTCTGTGTGAAGAAGTTTTTCCTCATCTCGGTCCTAAAAGGCCTTTATCCTTAAACTGTGACCCCTCATTCTGGACTTCCCCAACATTGGCAACAATCTTCCTGCATCTAGCCTGTCCAATCCCTTTAGGATTTTATACATTTCAATAAGATCCCCCCTCAATCTTCTAAATTCCAGCGAGTATAAGCCTAGTCGATCCAGTCTTTCATCATATGAAAGTCCTGCCATCTCAGGAATCAATCTGGTGATTCCAGTACAGATTTACAGCGGCTAGTTAACCTACCAAGTCAGAACACCGAGAGGAAACCCTTGTAATGACAAGGAAAAGACACAGCCGGTGCTGGAGGTCAGGACTCTACCCAGGCCACTGGAACTAGAGGCAGTGGGTCTACTGGCTGTACTGTACCACTGTGCTGCCCTGATTGTTAACCATGTTGGTCTTTGTGGGAACTTGCTGTGCCCTTATTAACTCTCATGTTGTTATATCATATAGAATCTTAGAATCTGAGTAGCAGGCACTTTGGCCCATCATATCCATGCTTGCCACCCATTGTACCTTTTTCCTCTTGTCCCAGTCAAACCCACTGGGTCCGTAGCCTAAACCATCGTTAAATGCTGGGAAATCTGGCCAGGATTGAACCTGCAGTTATCAGGCAGGAACTCTGCTAATGGGTAAAACATTATCAGAAGTTCACGGGCTATTACTGGGTGATTACCCTGGGAATGTGTACCTGGAGTTGAATTGCATTTACATAAAACATTTGCCAGTTTAACGTTAAAGCATTTTTGAAGAGGAAAAGGCCGAGTGTAAGCCAACAGAAAGAACACTGTCTCTTGAAAGGTAACATAAATAGAGACAAATGGAAAAGCAAACATTACAGCACGAAACACAGGCCAAGACCCAATAAATATAGGCAGCTAGACATGAGCAAGGCAAGAGTAGCGTGCCTGCTGGCTCTCCCCTTCAGTACACAGACTCTGGGAGGGAAAAAATAACATTTAGGTCTTCCGACATCATTCAGTGCTCATGAGCAGTTTGCTGTTGGGATCCAGATTTAACTCATGTGTTGGTGAACATTTGCACTTTCAAATCACAGCATCAGCTAAGTCAAAATGTAACAATTGCATCAGGCCATTCGGCCTTCCAACTTGGTCTATCATTCCGTTACATTGTGCTGCAGCTGTATAGTGCAAAGAGATACAATTGCTATCATTTCTAAAATTTAAAAAATAGTGCAAAGAGAATGGAAATAACAAGGTAGTGTTCATTGGTTCATAAACCATTCAAAGATTCTTTGGAAAAGGGGAACAAAGTGGTTTCTGAATCATTGAGTGTAGGTCATCAGGTTCTTGTACCCCCTCCTCAATGATAGTGATGAGAAATGAGCATGTCACAGACGGTGAGGGTTCTTAGCAATGAACACCATGTTCTTAATGCACCGCTTCGTAAAGGTGCCCTCAAATTGTGCGAGGTTGTCTCCGCAGTGGAGTAGGCCGAGGCTACAACCTTCTGCGGCCTCTTGCAACCCTGTGCCATAGGACCTCCATACCAAGCTGTGATGCAACCAGTGAGACTGCTCTCCTCTGTACATGTGTAGAAATCTGTAAGAGTCTTTGGTGACGTACCAAATGCCCTCATATTATATTCTATTGTGACTTCTTTGCGATTGCATCAACATAGAGCAGTACAACAGAGGAGCAGGCCATTCGGCCCACAACTTCTATGCTGACCATGGTGCTTATTTAAGCTATTGGTAATTAGCTTATTATTGTCAGATATACTGAGGTAGAGTGATAAAATTTATTTTGCAACCATCCATACAGATCACTTCATAGCATTGGTACACTGTAAAGGGTAAAGTAGCAACATTCCCTCATCAGTAACCTTTAATGCTCTTGCCTGTTAAAAGACTTAAATTTAGAAATTCTTAACTCATAGGTGGGCTACAGTCACAGAGGATTTTTTAGGGGAAAGAGCTACAAATTCACCCCACCCTTTGTGTAACAAGGCCCCACTAAAGGTGAAACCCTGCCATTAAGGTTTTATACCATTGTTCCTCTCACCAGAACACAATCCACGGAGTTATTGATGAATGGTTCCTGCCCAGCCCCAGAGAGAACAACCTCTCTACGGGCTGCTGCCATATTTTAATTCCCTGTATCTACTTGTTTGAAAATGACAAATGATGGTGTCAATGGAGAGGACAAAGTGAGAGAGTGAGAGGGAGGTAGGAAGGAGAAGGGGGGGGAGGAGGGAGAGAATGGGAAAGGGTGTAGGAGAGAGGGTGGTTGAGAGATCAGAAGGGAAAAGATTGTGAGAGAGAGAGAGAGAGAAGGTGGAAAGGAGTGAGGGGAAAATGAGAGTGGTGGAGTAGCAGAGTTGGGTAAAAATAAAGGGAGGTGTAAAATTAGAATGAAGAGAGAGAGAGTGAGAAGCGAGGTTTTAGAAAGAGGAGGGAGGGAGATTGTGGTGCAGAGAGCCCTACTGGAGTGGCTGGGGACAAGGTTTGTTATTGCAGCTAAAAGTGACCCTAGTCAAACAAAACTAGATGACCTTGGGCCATTTAACCACTTCTAGCAAAATTTATCCCTCATGACGAGAAAATTTTATCAATAACCTGTTACTTTCTAGAAATTAAAACTCTTCTCTCTCTGACCTTACAGATGCGCTGCAAAAGCCTCTCCTCCATCCTGCGGATAGTGGGGACCACCTTGTTTGGCCTGGCTCTTCTGGTGGGTATCGCAGCTGCTTATATCGTAGGTTATCAATTCATAGCCACGGACAATTACTACTTTTCCTTCGGACTATATGGAGCTATCTTAGCCCTCCACCTCCTTATTCAAAGCTTCTTTGCGTTCTTGGAGCACCGGAAGATGAAGCGGTCACTGGAGACCCCCATCAAACTGAACAAGACAGTGGCCCTGTGCATTGCTGCCTACCAGGAGGACCCTGACTACCTGAGGAAGTGCTTACTCTCCGTCAAAAGGTTGTCCTACCCGGGAATGAGCGTGATCATGGTCATTGATGGGAACAGCGAGGACGACCGCTACATGATGGAGATATTCAGCGAGGTGATGGGAAGGGACAGCTCTGCCAGCTACCTGTGGAAGAGCAACTTCCACGAGCGGGGACCAGAGGAGAGCGAGGAGTCACACAGGGAGAGCATGCAGTACATCACGAGGCTGATCAGATCCAACAAGAGTGTCTGCGTGATGCAGAAGTGGGGAGGCAAGCGAGAAGTTATGTACACTGCGTTCAAGGCACTGGGTCGGACTGTGGATTATGTACAAGTAAGGCTATTGACCTTGGAAATGGTTCTGATCAACTTGTGTGACTGTGAAAGAACTCAATGTGAAATGTAGCAGACATTCTTTGCCCATTGCTCCAGTAAACACTCCCATATTTGTTAGGTAAATGTTATAATGTAGAGCTTTATACAAGGGTACTAAAACACACCATTTTACTACAATAGCAAACACAAGAGATTCTGCAGATGCTGGAAATCCAGAACAACACACATTAGATGCTGGAGGAACTCGGCATGTCAGGCACTGTCTTTGGAGAGGAATAGCCAAGTCAGTAATCTGCAGCAAGACCCTTCATCGGGACTAGAAAGGAAGGGAGAAGAAGCCTGCATAAGAAGGTGGGGGGAGGGGAAAAAGAATACCAGCTGCAAGGGGATAGGTGAATCCAGGTGGGTGGGGGAGGGAGGATGAAATGGAGGGCTGGGAGATGATAGGTGGAAGAGGTGAAGAGCAGGAGAAGAAGAAATCTGATAGGAGAGGAGAGTGAATCATGGGAGAAATGGGAGGAGGGGCGCCAGCCGGGGGTGATGGGCAGGTGAGGAGAAGAGGAGGGGTAAGAGAGGAGTCGGAATGGTGAATGGAAAAAGATAAGGGGGAGGGGGGAGAAATTAGCTGATGAAATAAGAGAAATCAAAGTTCATGCTGTCAGGTTGGAGGCTACCCAGAAGTATGAGACACTAATAGGACTAGTGTATTGTTATGCAGTATCCTGCATAGTCATAGAGTAATTCATACAGTGAGGGGACAGGTCCTTCAGCCGATTGTATCCATACCAACCATCAACCACCCATTTACACTATTCCCATTCTGTACAAACTCCCATCAAATCCCCACACTCTTAACGTGACGTCAGACAATTAACCTACCAACCCTCGTCTTTGGGATGTGGGGGGAAACTAGAGCATCTGGGGAATCCCAAGTGGTCGTGGAGAACGTGCCGACAGGACCAGTGGTCGGGATTGAACCTGGCTCGCTGGTGCTGGGACGTTGTGGCTCTACCAGCTGTGCCACTCTGCATTCAAGGAAATTCTGCTGATGAGAAAAAAGATTATAATCTCCAACTGAGAGCAGGTGATTTTGAAGGAACTGGAGATATTTTAATTTAGTTTGAACATATTTTAAGAGAAGAGGACAGCATTTATGTTTCATCCCTCCTCCTTGACTTCCAGGAAACCATCTCAGAAAAGTAATCTGCCAAGCCCCTGAGATGGGTTTGGTTTCCCACAAGAAGCTGTGCTGGTAGCCAGCACTGGCCAGAGGAGTCTCACGCTTGCTAATACTTAGCACTGATTGGAAGGATGGAGTTTAGCCTATTTGCAGAGTGATGATTAACCTGGCGTTACAGAGTAGTTACAAGATCCTCTCAGACAGTGGTTCAAATAGTGCAGCATTGAAATGAATGAGTGAGTCTAGACATCATGTCACAGGGAGGGTCAAAACAAAGCCTTGAGCTTTCTGCCACCTTATCTCCATCCTGCACTTGTTCACCAGGAGATGCTGGAGGAGAACAGGAGGGTAAAGCAAAGCTGCTCTTCATCCTCTGTAGTCTGTGGGACTGCAGCAGCAGAGCCCCGTAAACTCAGTGGAAGTAGAATCACTATGGCACTGTCACCATAAATGAATTTAGCTGAAAGAATTTTGTTTTGATGTAATAGCTTCTTAGGTCATAAGATATTGGAGCAGGATTAGGCTGTTTGGCTCATTGAGTTTCCTCCCCCCATTCAACCAAGGCTTTTCAACCCCATTCTCCTGCCTTCTTCCTGTCACCCTGAACTCCCTTACCAATCAAGAACCTACCGTCTCTACTTAAAATACATTCAATGGTTTGGCCTCCACAGCCCTCTGTGGCAATAAAATCTTCAGATTAATTATCCTCTAGCTGAAGAAAATCCTCTTTATCTCAGGTGTAAAGGGATGTCCCTTTATTCTGAGACTGTGCTGTCAGATCCTAGACTCTCCAACCAATGGAAAGAACATCTTCATGTCCACTCTCTCCTGGCCTTTCAGTATCTGGTAGGTTTCAATGAGATACTCCCTCACCCTTTAGAACTCTTGAGTGCAGGTCCACAGCCATCAAGCATTCCTCATTATCAGGAAGAATTCCAATATTGTTAAGTATTATGGTGCATTTACAGGTTACTTAAGTCAATTGCTCCATGCTGCTTCATGCAAGTCTCCCCTCTCACCCCTTCCCATCTCACAACTGTAGATACTGAAAATGGACCCTATTATTAAGGAGGCTGTGCTGGCCCTGGAGGTTCAAATGAATAATCCCAAGAATGAAATGTGTAACGTATGAGGAGCATTTAATGTTTCTTGGTCTGTACCCTAGGACGTCCCTTTAGAACTGAGGAGGAATTTCTTCAGCTGGTGAGTGATGAATTTGTGGAGGCCAAGTCATTGTGTGTACGTAAGACAGAGGATGATAGGTCATTGACTGGTAAGGGGTTAAGGGTTACCAGGGGAAAGTGGGAGAATTGGGTTAAAATAGCGTCATCCATGATGGAGTAGGCCCAATGGGCCAAATATCCTAATTCTTCTCCTATATCTTATGAAAGCACAAAATAACAACAAAAAATGCTGGAAACACTCAGCAGGTCAGTCATCTGTCAAGAGAAAAAGCAAGTTAATGTTTTAGGTCGAAGATCCTTCTTTGGAACTGAAAAGGAAAACAAGTTGGTTTTGTTACCGGGAGGGTGGGGAAGGGATGGGGAGGACAAAGGAAATGCCTCTAGTAGGTGAGACCCAGGGAGCCATGGGAATAAAGTGTTGATGAAGTTATCTGGTTGATAGGTTAATGAGTGTAACCACAGAGATAGGAAAGCAAGGAGCATGTAACAACTGTGAGGTGCTGTTCAGAGTCATAGGAAATTCCCAGCAGATCAGCCAGTGTGTGTGGAGAGATGGATGAATTGGCCACCATTGAGGCAATCAGACAAATCAAGTTACCTGAAACTGTTGCATTCAATCTCCTTTTAAGTTATGCAGGCTCCCGTGTGCCCAGTCAGAAGGTGAGGTGTTCTTCCTCAAGCTTATCAGAATCAGGTTAAATATCACTGGCATATGTTGTGAAATTTGTTAACTTCATCGCATTTGCTGGTGATATTAAACCCGATTCTGATCGACTCCTCACCTTCTGAGTGGGCCTCCGTGTAACAGTGCAGGGGGTCACAGAGAGGTGGGAGTGGGGGATAGGATTAAAGTGGCAGACAACAAGAAACTCAAGGTTGCCCTGCGGACAAAATGCAGCCATATGTGTAACCTTGGTTGGGCCGCAGTTCTAGTCATCTTATTTCAGGAAGGATGTGGAGGCCTTGGAAAAGGGTGTAGAAGAGGGCAGTGTCTTAATGAGGGTGTGAGAGCAGAGGGACCCACTGCAAGAGGCAGGGTGAATTGAGGAGATGTTAACAAAATATAACCTTGGGCTAGATTAATGGCACAGAGTTTCAATGCTGGGGCGACCTGCTGAATCTTCACAAAACATTAGTCTGACCACAGCTGAAGTGCTCAGTTCTGGCCAGCTTTTCACTGGAAGGATGTGAAGGCATTAAAGAAGGCCTGAAAACATCTATAGTCCGGCAAGCAGAAACTACAGTTATTCGAAAGGATCAGAGAAGCTGGAACTGTTCTCATTGTAGGCACATAGCATCATATAAGCAGCATTCACAGGAGAAGCATAAATTAAACACAATTTTAATAAGAAAACAGAATTAGAACAAAAGAACAGACTTTCGTAGTGCAAAGTGGTCAAACTTGTTTTGGTGTTGCTATTCTGAGGTAGTGATTAGGATTGTATGGGTTGGTCAAAAGACTGATTGGTTGAAGGGAAGCAGCCGTTCTTGAACCTGGTAGTGTGAGACTTCAGGCTGCTTTACCCCTTATCTGCTGGAGCTGTGAGAAGGTGGTATGGCCCAGATGGTAGAAATCATTGATGGTGGATGTTGCCGTCTTGAGGCAGTGCCTGGTGTAGATACTACCGATGGTGGGGAGAGATTTGCCCGTGAAGTATTGGGCTGAGCCCACTACTGTCTGTAGCTTCTTGGGTTCCTCAACATTCGAACTGCCGTACCAGACCAGGATGCGGCCTGTTAGGATACTCTCAGTGGTACATTTCTAAAAATAGCTGTAAAGTAGAAAGATGCAGGAGTAGGCCATTCAGCCCATCAATCTTCTCTCTCATTCATTAAGATCATGTCTGACCCATCAGTACCCCGCCTATTGCCTAGAGGCCTTGACTCCCTTGCAGACCACAAATCCGCCCGAATTCAGTAATGGCACAGGGAGCAAAACCTCCTCTAGTCAGTGGATCACCCCTTGCTCCCTTTTATCCCACTTCCCACACAAGGGGAAAAAATCCTCCCTGCCTCCTTCAAGAATCTTTTATATTTCAATAATGTCACCCACTAAATGGTGGCGCCATAGCACAGTGGTTAGCACAATGATTTACAGTACAGGCGACCCGCGTTCATTACCTGCCGCTATCCGTAAGGAGTTTGTATGTGATGGTGCATTTTTCCTCTGGGTGCTCCAGTATCCTCCCATAGACCAAGGTAGGTTATTGTCATTATAAACCATCTCGTGATTAGGCTGGGCTTAAATCTGGGGGATTGCTGGGTGATGTGGCTCAAAGGAGCCATTCTGTGCTATATCTCATTAAAAAAATAAAAATAGTAAATAGATTATTAAATAATTCTTCTGGACCCACTAACGCATGTTAAATCTAAAATGTGTGAGTCCTGGATGTTCTCACTTGTCAGAGAGCTTTGTATTGTTACCTGTAAGATTTATCTAGTGTCCAGGCAGCTTCAGACTAAACGCAGGAGGTCAAATCCTTCATGAAGTGCACTGATCCATAAGAAATAGATGTTGGGTTCTCCAAACATTGCCCTGATATATAGGTAGTCAAGATCTCATTGCTCAGCTTGAGTCAAAGCAAAGGCTGTCTGATCATAAATAGACTAATACAAATCTAGTTGATCTACACAATGGAGACAAGTGTGGGAGACAGGGCCTTTGATGTAGCAATTTGATTCTTCCTCAGTAAATGTGTTCCAGATTGATCCTTTCAGCAGCTAATGGGAGAAGGAAAATATATCTATCTGCAGTGAGGGTGAAAGAAATTTGTGGTAAATGGCTTTCAGATTGTAATAAATCTGTGAAGCTGTTTGCAGTTTGCAGGAGGAACAATAGAGAGCCTACATTAGTGACCCTTCGGTTGACGAATTCAACTGCTTTATTCAGCAGCTCCCCACCAAGCAGAGACCCAATGTGTCAGGATATGCTATAGAGTAGGAACGTTCCAGGCTGTGGTTCCCCAGGCATGCAGCAGCAGCGAGGACTCAGAGGCATGGGTGATCATCACTGGGTTGTGATTTTTGCCAAAAATGTGAATTTCACAATGCCGGGCATTAACCACACTGAGCAGATTATCTAATCTTTAACCCTGGAATTTAGAGCACCAGCTCTCCCACCCCAGGGTCTAAATAAGTCTCTTCCTACCCACACTTCCAGTGTCTGTCTCCTTCCTCTCTCCACTCGCAGTCTCCTTCCCCTCTTCATTCTTTTTTTTAAATTTTTTATTTTTATTTGGATGAGGAATTCACAAGTATCATGTACTTTTTTCACAAGTATAACCTTTTCCATTTTTTTATATGTATAAAACTATAATCATTTATACATTCTTAAGTACACATTGAGATGATATAAAAAGAAATTAGACACTTAAATAGATAATTATGTACAGTTGAAATTCTAATCTATTAGGCTAAGTAATGGTATTAGTTGTTCAGAAAAATAGTAATAATAGTGGATTATTAGTAGTTTCCATATATCTCTTCTGGACCATTTCTTCTGGTCCAAAATGTTGTATGTAAGCCTATGTAAGAACCATTGTAGGTGTTTATATCCTAACTTGTTCATGCTTGCTCCTGCCCCCAAACATAATTATCCAATCCCTATGTACTTATTTGCTTAATTTTAGCATTTTTTATCCCTTTGCCAAATCTTTTCCTTTACTTGTATTAATTCTCTATTTTCCAAAAAAAACAAAAACAGTAAACATTTAGACCAGGGGTGCTTACGTTAGCAATATTACTGTGTTGATGAGAAGAGCAGTATAAATCATTAGGGGAGTCATCTAAGTCTGCTCGCATTGGGGTTATATATTCAATCCATTTATTCCAGATTTGATAAAATTTTACTTTTTAAATTCTCAGAGAGTAAG
The DNA here is from genome assembly GCF_030028105.1 of Mobula birostris. Lineage (NCBI taxonomy): Eukaryota > Metazoa > Chordata > Chondrichthyes > Myliobatiformes > Myliobatidae > Mobula > Mobula birostris. Next base: position 118,852,370 of record NC_092370.1, on the reverse strand, counting down.
TCAACTTTTCCATTTTAAATATTTCCAAGATGATTTTGTGCCAATTTTCTAATGTAGGTGGTATTGGATTTAGCCACTTTCTAGCGATTGATTTCTTACTTGCCGCTAAAAGGGCCTGCAGCAACTTTCTATCTTCCTTCTGTTCAAGAAATAATACATGCCCCAAATAGAGCATCTCAAAGTTCAGAGGTATCTGGGTCATAAGTACCTTAACTAATGTTCTATGAATACCGTTCCAATATAAACTTAATTTAGGGCAATCCCAGAAAATATGGAAATGATTTGCCTCCTTGGAGCCGCACCTTCTCCAACACGTCACGTTTGTGTCTTTATATTTTTCCTGATATGGGGTCTTGAAGTATCTTATAATATTTTTCCAACAATGTTCTCTCCAAGTCAAAGAATTAGTCGAAGACCATTGAAAGCTGCAGATTTTCCCCCAAGCCTCCTCTGAAAGTACCAACCCTGCTTCTTTCTCCCACTTCTCTTTAATATACAATGTGTTTACATTTTTAGCATGGGACAGTGCATTATATAATCGAGAAACTGATTTACTAGGTATTGAACTGCAAGCCGAATTCAGAATCTTGAAAAATTCTAATTCTACTGTTGATAGGTCTGTATATCTACAACTCCGGTTAACATAGTTTCATACTTGAAGGTACCTAAAAAAGTCATTATGTTCTAGGCCATGTTTGTCCTGCAGGATTTGGAAACTTTGTAATACTCTTTTATGTATAAATGAGAGGTAGGTTGTAAGACCTTTCTTTATCCATAGTTCAAATCTTTTATCTCCTCTGTTGGGATGAATTCGGTATCATATGCACACCATCTGAAGAGTTTTAACATATTCCACATGAATTAACCACCTTCTGCCATATTTTTAATGTAAGATTTATCCAACTGTTTTTAAACTTTTCCAATTGGGCCATCAGTCCTTTGTCAGCTATTGAGGCCTGTAGAGGAAAACTGTCAACCAATCCAAATTCTATTTCCTTCCATCTAGCCTTATATTCCCTATTACACCAATATAACAGAGGGGTTATCTGTGAAGCATAAAAATAATTTTTCAAGCAAGGAAGCACCATACCTCCTCCTTCCTTCCCTAACTGTAAGGTGTTATATCGAATTCTAGGCTTCCTTCCTTGCCAAATGAAGCGGGAAATCCATTTGTCCCATTCCCTGAATTGATTATCATCCACCTCCACAGGTAAAGTATGGAAAAGATACAGTAACCAAGGAAGAATAATCATTTTTATAGTATTTATCCTTGAATTTAAACTTAAAAAGGGGATAAGATTCCATCTATGCATATCTGCTTTTATCTCTGAGATTAATGGCCCATAATTTACCTGTGACAGCGTTGAAAGATCCTTCGGCAGGGTTATTCCTAAATATTTTAATGATTTAGCTTCCCACTTAAGATCATATGTATCCTGCAATTTTTTGGATGGTGTATAATTTAGGGACATAACCTGCGCTTTCTTTACATTTATTTTATAACCCGATATTTTCCCAAAGTCATCCAACAGTGTAAACAATCCTATAAATGATTTTTCCGGTTCACTCAGATAGACTAAAACATCATCTGCGAATAACGCCACTTTCTGTTCAATCCCTGCCACCTTGACCCCTTTTACGATTTCGCTCTGTCTTATTAGTTGGGCAAGCGGTTCAATATATAGCGCAGAAATGAAAGGAGAAATTGTGCATCCCTGTCTGGTACCTCTCTCTAAAATAAAGGAGTCAGAGAGGTCCCCATTTATCTTAATTCGAGCTGTAGGGCTGTCATATAGAGTCTGAATTACTTTAATAAACTTTTCTTGAAAGCCGAATCTTCCTAACACTCTATAGGAATGCCCAACTAACCGAAACAAAAGCTTTCTCAGTGTCTAATCCTACTACCATTGTCTCTGTCTCGTTCTTATTAACCTGTTCTAATATGTGTAGAGTTCCTTATTAACCTGTTCTAATATGTGTAGAGTTCTTCCCCTCTTCATTCATGGTCTCTTTCCTTTTTCCCTCCCCATTTCCCACCTCTGTCACCATATAACCATATAACAATTACAGCACGGAAACAGGCCATCTCGGCCCTTCTAGTCCGTGCCGAACTCTCACCCTATCCTATTCCCACCGACCTGCACTCAGCCCATAACCCTCCATTCCTTTCCTGTCCATATATCTATGCAATTTAACTTTAAACGACAACATAGAACCTGCCTCAACCACTTCTGCTGGAAGCTCATTCCACACAGCTACCACTCTCTGAGTAAAGAAGTTCCCCCTCATGTTACCCCTAAACATTTGTCCTCTAATTCTCAACCCATGCCCTCTTGTTTGAATCTTCCCCATTCTCAATGGAAAAAGTCAAACCACGTCAACTCTATCAATCCCCCTCATAATTTTAAACACCTCTATCAAGTACCCCCTCAACCTTTTACGCTCCAAAGAATAAAGACCTAACTTGTTCAACCTTTCTCTGTAACTTAGGAGATGAAACCCAGGCAACATTTTAGTAAACCTCCTCTGTACCCTCTCAATTTTATTGACATCCTTCCTATAATTTGGTGACCAGAACTGTACACAATACTCCAAATTTGGCCTTACCAATGCCTTATAGAAATTCAACATTACATCCCAACTCCTATACTCAGTGCTCTGATTAATAAAGGCCAGCAAACCAAAAGCTTTCTTCACTACCCTATCCACATGAGATTCCACCTTCAGGGAACTATGCACTATTATTCCTAGATCCCTCTGTTCTAAAGCATTCTTTAATGCCCTACCATTTACCATGTATGTCCTATTTTGATTAGTTGTACCAAAATGTAGCACGTCACATTTTTCAGCATTAAATTCCATCTGCCATCTTTCAGCCCACTCTTCAAACTGTCCTAAATCTCTCTGCAAGCTTTGAAAACCTATCTCATCATCCACAACACCACCTATCTTAGTATCATCTGCATACTTACTAATCCAATTTACCACCCCATCAAGGTCACTCTCCCCTCCTCCCAGTATCTCTCTCCTTCCTCACTCTGGGTCTCACTTCCCCTCCCCTCTCCCCCCCATTCCTAGTTTCTCCCCCTTTCCTCTCCTCAATCCTGAACTCTCTCCCCTCCTTCTCCCCAGACCCAGAATCTCGCCTTTCTGCTCCTAGTCCTGGTCTCCCCCTTCCCTCTTCCCTCTCCCAGTCTTTCTCCTTTTGTCTCCCCACTGCCTGTCTCTCTTCTCTCCCTCTTCCATTGTGTCTCCCTACAGCTCTCCCCACTCCCAAGTCTCTCTCTCCTTCCTCTTGGAGTCTTTTGTAGTAATTAGAAATATTAATACGACTAATTTGTCATATTTTGTCTTGTCCTTAACTCAGGTGAAATCTTCTGAAGTTGATCCCATAGTTCTGGTGAGACAATGATTGACACCAGACAGGACAGCACTGTAGGACAATTCGTAAATAAATGGAGAAACAAATGCTTTGTTGTTTAAATTATAAAATCATTTTTCATCAGGTCATCTTCCAATGCCTGTTAAATCAAAGCCACAGAGTCATAGAGCACAGAAACAGGTCCTTAAGCCCATAGAGTTCATAGCAGATTTCAATCAATTGCCAATCCTGCCCTAGTCTGTTTAATTCTCCCAACATTCCTTAAAATTCATCCAGGTTCCATCACTCACCTACGCGTGCAAGGCAATTACTGTACCAGCCTGTGTGTATTTGTGATGTGGGAGGAAAATGAAGCTCCCGGGGAAAAGCCTTGTGATCATAGGGAGAACACCCAGACAACAGCTGGGAGTGAACCCAGGTGGCTGGTGCTGTGAGCCTCACAGGCAATGAGGGAATGAGTGAGAGAGTCTTGTGCAAGGTTGTAACTGTGGGGGAGGGGGGCAGTGTCCGGTGAAGAACTCCCATAACTTCTCAGTCAAGTTTGAAAAATTAATGGGATCTAAATTCATGAAAGCCTTTGTCAAGCTAGTTGCTGCTAAGTAGTAATCAACTTTGCCCAACATTCTTTCCTTCAAGAAGCTGTAGTCCCTGTAATGGTCTTCCTATGGGGTAGGGCTAAGAACTGACCATCAGTAACAACCCTGACACTGGCAGCCAAAGTAGGTAGTCTTGACTATTCCACTGTCAGTGTTATATGGTTAAATTACCAGACTAATAATACAGATGTTTCAATTAACATTCTAGCAACATAGAACATAGAACAATACAGCACAATACAGGCCGTTTGACCCACAGTGTCATGTGACCCTTTAATCTACTCCAAGATCAATCAAGCTCTTCTATCCTACATTGTCCTCCATTTTTCTTTCATCCATATGCCCATGTATCTCTCTTTACAGCCACCCCTGGTAGCGTGTCCATGAACCTACCTCTCTCTTTCATCCCCCCATACTTTTCTCCCAACACCTCAACATTATTCTCCCTTGTGACAGTCATTTCCACTCTGAGAAAAAGTCTCTGGTTGCCCACTGGATCTATGCCTCTTATCATCTTGTATATCTCTATCAAGCCACCTCTCGTCCTCCTTCTCTCTAAACAGAAAGCCATTTCCTCATAAGATATGCACGCTAAGCCAGGCAGAATCCTGGCAAATCTCCTCTATACCCTCTCCAAAGCTGCCACATTCTCCCTATAATGAGGCAACTAGAACTGAACACAATACTCTCTAAGTGTGGTCTAACCAGAGTTTTACAGAGCTGCAGTGTCACTTCGCAGCTCTTGAACTCGATCCTCCAACTAATGAAGGCCAAAACACCATACACCATACCGTATCAACTTGCGCTGCAAATTTGAGGGATGGATGCATGTGAACCCGCTGACAAACTTAAATTCAGTTACTAATCCGGAACTTGGAATAATAATTAGTCGAAGTAGCCATAGCGATTACTGGGTTATCATAAAAGCTTACCTGGTTCACCTGTGATTTACAGGGGAGGAAATCTGCCAACCTTTATGTGAATGACCCAGACCCACATCATGTGATGGACTTTACAACGCCCACTCACAGCTCCTGACATCACTCAGTTATTGCTGCTACTTTGTCAAGGGCAATTGATGAACAAACAAATACTGTTGTGTAGTGGAGCAACAGCCAGAATCTAAAAAATGAATACATATTTACCCACTGTATAATGTCCTTGATGCTGGACCATTTCGTTCAGTGCTATCTTGAATGGCAGGTCGGAAGTAACACAAGGGGTTTCAGTTTGTCAGCTGTTAACACTGCCAACCAAATTCATTTCAACATATTGTAATATGCCTGTGGTCCAATGAAGGGGAAGGTCATCAAAATTCAATGAACAGAGCAAGGCCATACAAATTCCAAATTAGAAATATGCTAATGACCAATGTGTGGTGTTGACTACATTGATGTTGCAGTTCCTGTTATGTTGCTTTAGAATTAGCTGCTTGACCACTTGGTGTACTAGCATCACCGAATGGAAGTCTCTTCCTCCATCACCAACCAGCCATCCCCAGTTCTTTACCAACATGTTATCCGTAATCTAATTATTGCCTCCAGCAGCACTGGAGAGGGACGGGAGGAAGCTGATGAGGGGAGGAGTAGTTGGACTGAATGACCTGTTTCTGTGATGTGAACTCTACCTTCATTTCTGCATTAAGTTCCCTACACAGTAGCACATTGCATTTTGCATCCTGTTCCAAAACTTAACTTTATCAAAGTGAAAGGAATTGAGTTTCCGAAATGGGGACAAACTGGCAGGCACTGGACTTGCAGCAAGTAGCCTGGGCCATCCTTGAATGTGATGCTGCGAAGGAGGTGGATAGGCGTGATAAAGGGTTAACAAGGTTTCCCTTCTCTCTGCAGGTGTGTGACTCAGATACCATGTTGGACCCTTCTGCAACGGTGGAGATGGTGAAGATCCTGGAGGCAGATCCAATGGTTGGTGGAGTTGGTGGAGATGTCCAGGTACACGACAGTGTTTGTGGCTACTTATGAAACTGTTTTGTGTCAGAGAGCAGTGGGAAAGAGTGGGTGACTTTGGCTGGCCACGAGGAAGGAGAATGTAAGCGGAAGGGGAGCAGAGCCTCTATAACAGAGCGAAGGGAACCGATTTTTTAGCATCACTAAATGAGGTGGAAGACTTGACCAAACAAAGTGACCACTCTCTCCACTTAGATGCTGAGTTCTGTGTTTCCATCACCACCATAGTTCCCCGTCACCCTGTTTTCTTGGGCAAAGCAACAAAAAGTTTTTTGTTAGGAGGAGGTTTCAAAAAAATAGGATTCAGATGTTTCAAGTCTGGTCGGGAAGGGTCACTGGGAATGGAAGAAAATGTCCATCCAGCTTCAGATGCTTGAGAGAGTGACTGGGTCTCTGGAGCTGTGGGAAGGGATGAAGGTGAGATTCAGGAGCCCCTCTGTTTCAGTAGCTGTGGGAGGTGTGGGGAGTTCTGTTCCTCACTTCGGCCACAGCCTTTTGTTGTTGCTTCCCTTCTCCCATTGCTCCCAGCATCCACTGACCATGGGTTAAAACCTTCTTAAAGTTGGATGATTTCCCATCCAGCCCCAAAGACTGACTCCTTTGTGGGACCCTTTGTTCAGATCTTGCAGTGCCAGTTCCATGGATTGGCCTTGGAGCCTTTCCACAAGGAAGCTTCAGGTCATGACTGGCAGCTACTCTCGATGGGAACGGCTCCTTTTAACCAGCAGACCTTGCACCATTCTGCAAAGTTCCTAGCAGTACTGGGCACCAGGTGTCAGTATGGCTGACAAACGTTGAAGGGGATATAGAGGGGATTTGTTGAAACATACCATTGACGTGGAGAAGGTTGTTCCTTAGAGCAGGGAAGGTTAATTGGGGATTTAATGGGTGCTGTCGATGAAGAGCAGGAAATGACTCAAAAGCTTCTATCCTGCTGATATACGACTCTTGTACAGACCACTTATGATGAAGGTGCTCTCTGATCTTTGTCTACCACATCGAGGCCCTCTGCTTTGTCCACCTGCTTTAATGTAACACTATATCCTTCAGGGTTATGCGCTGTATAGGAAGGAGGGATTAGATTGATCATAGGCACAGCATTGTGGGCTGAAGGACTCCCAGTACGTTTTATATTCTGTTTTTCCTTTTTACTACCTCAATGCTCTTACAGTATGTATAGAAAAATCTGTCTGGATGACACACAAACAAAAGCTTTTTACAGTACCTCAGTACATGTGACAATAATAAAGCAATTACCAAGAATGATTCTACTGGTGGGAGAAAGAGGGTAACACAAGGGGGCAGATCAGAGGACAGAACGAAGCAGGAGGGAGGGGAGAGAATGTTCCTGTACACAATGAATTACGCTGAGCTGGGGACACACAGCCGTAAGGGAGGGGGTGGAAGCTGATTGCTGAATTAAGCTTGCTGAGTTAAGGCTGAACAATTCAATACTGGCAGGGTTCGGGGAAAGGTTGGGAGGAGCACCCACAGGCCAGCTGTACAGTCGCTTCCTGGATACAGAGCAGGAGAGGGAACTGTACCCATTGCGCAGTACTGCACCTCTCAGTCTCTCCTGTAATGACATTTTTGGCCTGATATTTCCGGATGCAAGCAAATCCAATGGATCCCAGCAAGGAAATGCACAAGTTTCTCCCTACAATTCCTTACATTCAGCTTGTGCCACTCTGGGAGCATGGGGGGGGACGGCACTCATCACCCTGTCAGAGGATTCCGCTCCTGCTCCAGGTGTCTGAACGTGAAGATGTAGGCTGGGCCTCCAGAGGGAAGCACAGCTCTGCGGAACGAGATGCAAAGGATCTGAATGCGTGTGGCCCATCACACCATCTCCAAAGATAACAGGGTGGTTGCGTCTTCATCACCAGCTCTTCTCCCCCAGTCACCATGGAGAGAGATAGCACACTAACAAAGCTTTTGGCTCACTGAGTCCATGTCAATCAATCGCCCGTTACATTAATCCCACGTCCCCATTAACTCCCCCTAGATTCTGCCCTTCACCTACACACTAGGGCAACATAGAGGGGCAAATGGACCACACACCTGCATGTATTTGCGATGCAGGAGGAAACAGGGGCACCCAGAGGAAACCCACATCGTTGAGGCTGTGGATCCAGCTGCTGCTTGATGATTAACCACGTTGCTCTTTCTGGGAGCTTGCTGTGCCCAAATCGGCCCCTATGCTGCAAGACCACACAGAATCTTAGAATCAGTCACATAGCTCAGAAGCGGGGCTTTTGTCCCATCACGTCCATGCCCACCCACCGCCCATTGTCCCACCTCCCCGAAAGCCCGTTCAACCATGTTACCTCCGTAGACTTAAACCACAATTGCTGGATCTAAGATATTCTGTGAAATCCTGCCAGGGCTGTGAAAGGTGCTATATAAGCGCAACTTAGTCTCCATGTTTAGTAACAATTGGTTTTCTTCACCAATTAACAGATTCTCAACAAGTATGATTCGTGGATTTCGTTCCTCAGTAGTGTCCGATACTGGATGGCTTTCAACATTGAGAGAGCGTGCCAGTCGTACTTTGGTTGCGTGCAGTGCATCAGCGGCCCCCTGGGCATGTACAGGAATGATTTACTGCACCAGTTCATGGAGGACTGGTACAACCAGGAGTTCCTGGGCTCACAGTGCAGCTTCGGTGATGACCGGCACTTGACGAACCGAGTGCTCAGCCTGGGCTATGCCACAAAGTATACAGCAAGATCCAAGTGCCTCACTGAAACCCCAACACAGTACCTGAGGTGGCTGAACCAGCAGACTCGCTGGAGCAAATCCTACTTCCGGGAGTGGCTCTACAACGCCCTGTGGTTCCACAAGCACCACCTGTGGATGACATACGAGGCAGTCATCACTGGATTCTTCCCCTTCTTCCTCATCGCCACCGTCATCCAGCTCTTCTACCGAGGTAGGATCTGGAACATCCTCCTGTTCCTCCTCACCGTCCAGCTGGTGGGCCTCATCAAGTCGTCCTTCGCCAGCTGCCTGCGGGGCAACATCGTCATGGTCTTCATGTCCCTTTACTCCATGCTCTACATGTCCAGCCTGCTTCCTGCCAAGATGTTCGCCATCGCCACCATAAACAAGGCAGGCTGGGGCACGTCAGGGAGGAAGACCATCGTCGTGAACTTCATTGGGTTGATCCCCGTGTCGTTGTGGTTCACCATCCTCCTGGGAGGGCTCATTTACACCATTTACAATGAGACGCGGGAACCCTTCTCCCAGTCCGAGCAGACGGTTCTGATTATCGGGGCGATACTCTACGCCTGTTACTGGGTCATGCTCTTAACCCTCTACGTTGTCTTAATTACCAAGTGCTGCAGGCGAAACAAGAAGCAGAACTACAACATGGTATTCGATGTATGATGTTTACATTGGCACGTGGCAAGTGAAATATTCCAGGACATGGTGGCTTTATCAAGCAATGCCGCTGCGGGATATGAATCGTTGCTGCTTCAACTTCAAGAAATGCAATAGGGTTCACGTGGCTCATGCCAAAGAAATGAAAGTGCGTGAGAACTGCACGGAATTCACGCTGAAGGAACTAATCTGTGTGGAACTATTTACGACTTGTTCTGATGTCGCTGCACTTTGTTTTCCTTATTGGACAAAATGCTTGATATGCTTCAGAATACCTCACTGGCAGTACTTGTGGATAGCGAGGCGGAGAACAATGTTTGGTCACTTGAAACGAATCAGTCCCTCACTCCTGCACACAACCTCAGCAAATCCAGATTAATTCCAAGCCATACAGATGGAGTGAAAGTGAAAAGGTCACGACTTGCAACCATTGGCTCTCTCACTCCGAGAAAGTGCCTCTAGCTTAATTTTTGGCTGAAATTGTAGGGTTTTTATGTAAATTTTACTTTATAATTGAATTTTCCAGACTAGCGGACTGATGAGATTTGAATTTTGCATATCTTATTATTGTCCTTTTTTTTTCCTGTTTTTAATATTAAATCTAAAAAGTTTTTATTACAAATGTTAAAATTTTTGCTTGAATGACTTATGTGAATATCTGAACAAAAATGTGAAATGTTTTGAGAATCTGGTCGGGTTCTGAGGTGGCAGTTAAAAATGACAGCAAATAGAAACCTCTACTCTCAGCAGGTGAAAGTCTATCTGGTCTCCAGTCAAGCACTACAGCGAGGCTGGAAAATGCATCTGCACCCTGCCTCAATATGTCTTAGATGTCTTTTTTTGTTTAGTCCATAAGTGTGATTATTATACACTGGCTGCTCAATCAGTGGTGGTTCAATGATGATGTTCAAGCCAGTTTAGAAACTAAATTTGAAACCCAGGGCTGTCCACCACTTGGCATTGTCCACTCAGCTGGGATGAGGAGTGCTTTATAACAAACACCTTTCCTTGGGTGGGCTAAAGAGAGAGCTAGCACCCAGAGGTGAGAGTTATTGAAAGGCACAGTCCCTTGCCTGCTGAAGATAAGTGAAAATGCAAAACAAAGATCCTGTGGGCCAAACCTAATCCCATTGACAGTGTGATCCACCTTTAACCAAAGTCTTGGAATTATTGAGGGATGATTGTATACCACTATTAGAATAGAGGAAAGCACCAGATTCAATCTCAAGGTCTTGAGTGATTTATTCCAAAGACAAGTTGCACTGCAATGAACTGGGGACTGAAAAACCGAGTGAATCAAAGGTTAGGACTCTTGCATTTGTTGTGTTTTCCACAGAAAGGTTTTTCTGACCTTTTCCTGTTTACCAGTCATCCTCTTAATTGACACATTTCAGGAACAAGATTGCCATATGCGCATTAGAACACTTCCAAGGGACTTTTTAAGGATGTGAGTCATATGTCTATCTTTGGTTGAGGGGGAGAAGGGGTAGAAATAGATTTTGATAATTTGTATTCATTGTGAACACATTGTTAGGAGCATGCAAGACTTTCGAGTGAGAGGTGGAATCCACAGTTTGTATGTGGGATTATGAATAACTACATCGTGTCTGCTAGACATTGACTTTTGTTTACATTTTCTTGTTAAAATTGACTTTGTTTTCTGGTGATTATATAAAAAATGGCAATTTTTCTTAATGTATTCAGCAGTATTGCATTTTTTAAAGAAGATAATTTTTGTCATTATTGCAAATAATAACCAAAAAATGTACATGCAAATCATTAAATTTCATAAATCTGCAAACATTTGATGTCTTTATGTAGCCTATATCATTCCCTTTAGAATGTTAACCATAGCACCCTATATTTATTTAAGCAAAGTTGCTGCATATTCCAAAATACAGATTGTATTAGATAAAGTTATGAATAAATATTTTTGATAACACAGAACACTTGTTTATTCTTTATCCTACAAGGAATAACAGAGGTTAATACTCCCTTAGTGGCACCAAGTCTTCTGTGTCTTTGGGCCCTTGGAGAAAGACAGTGGAAGGTAGAGCCTGTGAAAAATTGAACATGGGACTTTGGAAAACTCTTACCTAATTCTAGATCTGATGAATACAGAATTAAGTTAAAGAACTTCAAATTGAAGTAGAATTTTGTCTTTAACATCCCAAATGGGTATTTGTGCAGGTTGGAGTCCAAAAGGTGTCAGGAAAGCATGCTGGAATGTTTAAATAGGTAAAGCAACACGCACAAAATTCTGGAGGGACTGAGCAGGCCGAGCAGCATCTGTGAAAAAGAGTAAACTGTTGATGCTTTGGGCGTCACCTGTTTACACTTTTACATAGATGTTGCCTGGCCTGCTGCATTTTTGTGTGTGTTGCTTTGGATCTCCAGCATCTGCAGATTTTCTCGTGTTTGTGTTCACATACATAGCTGAGTTTTAGGCTCACTGAGTCTTCATCGGCCATCAGCCACCCAGGAGGGGTGGGGCTAAGACGTGAACTGTTGCAAAGCATTGATTGGCAGCAAAACTGATCCTACAAGCTGTGAAAGTTCACCGGTCCGTGAGCCCTCAATAAAACTAGGCCCAGAAGCAAAGTCACAAAAATCCTCAAAGCAAAGCCCAATTTGGCAAAAGAGGTCTTCCTGCTCATCAGTGCAGGTAACAGCACCACTGAGATTTAATCAATCAGCCCAATTATCTTTCAATGCATCCAACAAGCTCAAAACTGAAAAACAAAGGATGGAGGGGGAGAGAACAAAAGGGAGTGGAAGTCCAGAGATTAAATGACAAAGGCACAGAGTAACAAATTAAAACGGATGTGATAATGGGACAAGAACAGAAAAGCAGGTGCAGGAGAAGGTGTAAATGGTCAGAAAGAATAGTGGGGGCAGAGAGAGAGAGTAAACATGGGAAAGATTATGCGGTCCTGGGAATGAGACTTGAACTAGGTGGTTATGCCATTAAATGCAAGCCCCTATTGATATAGAGCTGATCCTAGCTCTGTAATACACTAAAATGCTGGAGGAACTCAGCAGGCCAGGTAGCATTTATGGAAAAGAGTATAGTCGTCATTTCAGGCTGAAACCCTTCATCAGGACAGCAGAGAAAAAGAAGAGGTGTCAAATTAAGGTTGGAGGAGGAGAGGAAGAAACTCAAGGGGATAGGTGAAACTGGGAGTGGGAGAGCTGGGAAGTTAATAGGTGAAAGATACAGGGCTGGAGAAGAGGCACTCAGAGGAGAGAACAGAAGGCCATGGAAGAAGGAAAAGGGGGAGGAGCACCAGAGAGAGGTGATGGGCAGGTAAGGAGATAAGGTGAGAATGGGAATGGTGAAAGGGAGCGTTATTGGAAGTTCAAGAAATCAATGTTTTGCCATCAGGTTGGAGCTACCCAGACGAAATATAAGGTGTTGCTCCTCTAACCTGAGTGTGGCCTCATCGTGACAGGAGAGGAGGCCATGGACTGACATGTTGGAATGGGAATAGGAAGTGGAATTAAAATGGGTGGCCATGGGAGACCCCTCCTTTTCTGGCAGACGGAGCCTAAGTGCTTGGCAAAGTGGTCTCCCAATCTACATTGGGTTTCACAGGAGGCCACACCGGGAGCATTGGATACAGGACACAGTAGGTGACCCCAACAGACTCATAGGTGAAGTGTCACCTCAATTGGAAGGACGGTTTGGGGTTCTGAGGTGTAGTGGCAGGTGAAATGGTAGTGAGGAAGGAGGTATAGGGGCTGTAATATTTATGTGACTCGGACACCGGTGTAGATTGAACAACCAACCTTTATTCACCAGACTTCCATTTTATTAAAACCCTTTTCCACGTCCTGACGTCATACGCACTCTGATGCTACGAATACTCACACAATACATTACATCCCCCTTCTCAAGATTTTTTTTACAACACTGTGAATTACCAAAACAATGCCTCTAGGTATGCCTTTCTTACAGTGCAACAACTATGACATAAACTAAAAAAATGTTACCTTCTTGTACTGTATTCTGCATTGTATCTTACAATACTAACAGCAGTGTATTTTCTTTTACTAACATAGACTAATAAACCTTTTATTTCACACCTTGGAACTTATGACGTGTGACTTTGCCTCAAACTGTGTGTCTAGTCTCTGTATCTAGCTGGAAGTTTGACTTGTCTCCCAGACCGTGTGTGATACAACTGTGACTGTGCTTGTCCTTCATCTGTGTCAGTCTCTCGAGTGACCTCTGTGTCTTTGGGGTCTGCATCACTCTTGGTGTCATTTGTTTCCATGTCTGTAAATGTGGAAATGTCCCGTGCACCTGTACGTGGAAACTCCCTCTCGCCTTGTCTTCAGCAGACGCTTCCTGTTCCTCCTGTAGACTCTTCCATCCGGTGTGCAATCTATGAAGGATCTTGGTTGCTGATGTCTGTTCACAACCACAGCTGGTTGCCAAGTGTCTCCTCTCTGTATTCTGACATTTTCACCTGTATGCAGATCTGGCAACTGTCTTGTATGTCTGTCATAGTAGCTCTTTTGGTTTATTTGCTTGTACTTTTGCTTGTCATGTACTTGAGCATTACCTTCAGGAGTCATAGAGCTGAGGATATTGGTAGTTTGGACTTCAGACGACATCCCATCAACAGCTGTGCAGGAGAGAACCCCACACCCTCAATTGGTGTGTTGCGGTATTCAAGCAGAGCAATGTAAGGGTCACTGTTGCTGCTATGTGCCTTCTTGAGCATGTTCTTGACAGTTTGTACAGTTCTCTCTGCTTGTCCATTAGACTGAGCATGCCCTGGACTGGAAATAACATGTTGAAATTCCCAGCTTTCTCAGAACCCTCTGAACTCACCACTGGCACATTGTGGACCATTGTCATTAACGACAATATCTGGAATACCATGTCTTGCAAATGTCGACTTCATTGCAGTAATGACACCTCAACTGGACATGTCATTTAACTTGGTGATCTCCGGATATTTCGAATAGTAGTTCACACAAAGCAGATATTCTGTACCATTGTAGTGAAAGAGATCTGTGCCAATCTTCTCCCATGGTCTTCCTTTGATGTCCAGTGAGTTGAATGTTTCTGCCGACATTACATTGCACTTTGCCCCAGTGTCAAGCTTAATTGTCACTTTCCTCCTGTTTATTATCAGATCTTGGGTCCAATCATCTTCATCCCCCATCTCTGAATTGTCAATATTCTTGATGCATACCTCCTGTTCCGCTTCAACTGTGCCAATGAACATGTCACTGTTGCCCTCACTCTGTTCCACAGCGTGCATTTTCCTTGTGTGCTCCTTCGATTTGCACATCTTTGCAAAGTGATTTCTTTTCTGGCATAACTTGCATGTCTGACCAAAGGCTGGACATTTTCTGTATCCATGTTTATAACCACACCTGTTGCAATTAAATTCCTTTTGATCATCCTGTGGAGCTGGATTTGTCCTACTCTTGTTAGTTTTCACAGTTTTTACTTTGTGCACTTCAATCTCTTCATTGAGCACTTTAACCTGACTTGACGTGATCTCGCTGGCACGGCAAACATCAATTGCCCTTTCTAATGTAAGATCCGCCTCTCTCAATAGCCTGCATCTCACTTGATCATCTCGTATGCCGCACACAATCCTGTCATGTATTAAAGAGTCATGCAGTTGTCCGATCTCACAGTCTTTTGCTTTGCTCTTCAAATCTGTTACGTAGGCGTCTATGGTCTCCATTGGTCCTTGAGTCCTCGTGAAAAACCGGTTTCGGATGTATGGTAAGTTTTTTTCTCGGTTCGCAGTAATCTTGAAACTTTTTTTTCAACACTTCAATTTTTTCTTGCTCATCATCTTGGAAGACAAACATGTTGCAAACCTTTATTGCCTCTTCCCCCGCCACATGCAGAAACGTAGCACATTGCACTTTCTCCATCTTTTCAGCTACGCCGCTAGTGGTGCAAAACAGCTCAAACTTCTGGATCCATATTTTCCAGTTTTCAGCCAGATTACCTTGTAGGCTTAAACTTGATGGTGGCTGTAACTGTGACATCTTTTACGTGTCTTCTCTTCCTTTTTATTTTTCGCGTTTTCTTCTGACACCATGTAATATTGATGTGACTCGGACATCGGTGTAGATTGAACAACCAACCTTTATTCAGCAGACTTCCATGTTTTTTTAAACCCTTTTCCACGTCCTGACATCATACGCACTCTGATGCTATGAATACTCACACAATACATTACAGGGGCAGATGAAGGACTTGTTCCACTTGCATGGATAAGTGCCAGGAGGGAAATTAGTGGGGAGAGACGAATGGACAAAGGAGTTGTGTAGGGTAGCGATCCCTGCGGAAAGCAGAAAGTGGTGGGCGAGGAGAGGGAAAAATGTGCTTGGTGTTGGGATCCCATTGGAGATGGCAGAAGTTACAGAGAATTATGTTTTCGGATGCGGAGGCAGGTGGAGTGTTTGGTGAGGACAAGAGGAACCCTATCCTTGGTGGGGTGGCGGATGGATGGGGTGAGGGCAAATGTGTGCAAAATAGAAGAGATGCAGCTGAGGGCAGTGTTAATGGTGGAGGAAGCCCCTTTCTTTGAAGGAGGAGGACATCTCCTTCATTCCAGAAAGAAAAGCCTCATCCTGAGAACAGTTGCGGCAGAGACGGAAGAATTGAGAGAAGGGTATAGCATTTTTACAAGTAACAGGCTGGGAAGAGGTATAGTCCAGGTAGCTGTGAGAGTCCATGGGTTTATAATAGACATCAGTAGATAAGCTGTCTCCGGAGGTAGAGACTGAGAGATCGAGAAAGGGGAGGGAGGTGCTGGAAATGGACCAGGTAAATTTGAGGGCAGGTTGGAAGTGGGAGGTAAAGTTGATGAAGTTGATGAGCTCTGCATAGGTGCAGATAGCAGCACCAATGCAGTTGTCGATGTAGCATTGGAAAAATTGGGGAGTGACACTAGTATAGACTTGAAACATAGACAGTTCACGTAGCTGACAAACAGGCAGGCATAGCTGGGACCCATGCGAGTGCCCGTGGCTACACCTTTCATTTGAAGGAAGTGGGAGGAACCAAAGGAGAAATTATTGAGGGTGAAGACCAGTTCCACCAGATGGAGGAGAGTAGTGGTGGAGGGGAACTGGTTGGGTTTGGTGTCCAGAAAGAAACCGAGAGCTTAGGGGCCTTCGTGGTGGGGGATGGAGGTGTATAGGGACTGGAACTCCATAGAGCAAAAAAAATGATCAGGACCAGGGAACAGGATCTCCCAGTGGCCTGCCACTTTAACTCTACTTCCCATTCCCATTCCGACCTCTCAGTCCATGGCCTCCTCCATTGTCACAATGAAGCCACACTCAGGTTGGAGAATTAAAACCTTATATTCTGTCTGGGTAGCCTCCAACCTGATGGCATGAACATGGATTTCTCGAACTTCCGGTAATGCCTGCAGTTCACTATTCCCCATTCCCATTTCCCTCTTTTACCTTATCTCCTTCCCTGCTCAACACCTCCCTCTGGTGCTCCTGCCCCTTTTCTTTCTTCCATGGCCTTCCGTCCATGGCACTCCTATCAGATTCTCCCTTCTCCAGTCCTGTATCTCTTTTACCAATCAACTTCCCAGCTCTTTACTTCACCCTCCCCCTCCCAGTTTCACCTATCACCTTGTGTTTCTTCCTCCCCTCCCCCCACCTTCTTACACAGGCTGCTTATCTTTTTCCTTCTGTCCTGATGAAGGGTCTCGATGGGAAACGTCGAATCATCCAACCAGGTCAGAATTGATCTTCCCTCTAACACCACTCCCTGCCTTTCCCCACACAGAACCACTGATTCACTAACGTCGACCAACCTCAGCTTTAAAATGAATATTTGTTTGGTATTTTCCTAAGTTTCAGCACCGCTCATGCAGAAATGTTCCGGAATCAGGTTCACACACAAAATGCTGGAGGAACTCAGCAGGCCAAGCAGCATCTATGGAAAAGAGTAGAGTCGCGTTTCAGGCCAAGACCCTTCATCAGGGCAGGAGAAAGAAAGACGAGAAGTATGTTTTTGAAGGTGGGGGAGGAGAGGAAGAAACAGAAGGGGACAGGTGAAACTAGCAGGGGGAGGGTGAAGTAAAGAGCTGGGAAGTTGATTGGTAAAAGAGATACAGGGCTGGAGAAGTGGGGAATCTGATAGGAATGGATAGAAGGCCATGGAAGAAAGAAAAGGAGGAGGAGAACCAGAGGGAGGTGATGGGCAGGTACGGGGATAAGGTAAAAGAGGGAAATGGGAATGGGAAGTGGTGAAGGGGAGGAATTACCGGAAGTTTGAGAAATTGATGTTCATGCCATCAGGTTGGAGGCTACTCAGACAGAATATAAGGTTTTGCTCCTCCAACTTGAGTGCGGCTTCATTGCGACAGTAGAGGAGGCCATGGACTGACATATCAGAATGGGAGTGGAAAGTGGAATTAAAATGGGTGGCCACTGGGAGATCCCAAGTATTTGGATCCTGAGCTCTGGGAGATCCAGCACCCTGGCCCCTTGCATCTTATTTTCTCTATGGGTGTCCAGTCCCTATACACATCCATCCCCCATCAGGAAGGCTTCAAAGCTCTCCATTTCTTTCTGGACACCAGACCCAACCAGTTCCCTTCCACCATTACTCTCCTCCGTCTGGCAGAACCATTCCTCACTCTCAATAACCTCTCCTTCGGCTCCTCCCACTTCCCTCAAACAGAAGGTGTAGCCATGGTCTTGGCCTGAAACATTGACTGTACTATTTTCCATGATGCTGCCTGGCCTGCTGAGTTCCTCCAGCATCTTGTGTGTGTCGTTTTGGATTTCCAGCGTCTGCAGATTTTCTCTTGTTTTGAGATCACGTTTAATATCACTGGCATATGTCATGAAATTCATTGTGCTGCTGCAGCAGTAGATTGCAATACATAATAATAAAAAAATTTCAATATATATAAAAAGAGAGGGGAAAATCATGAGGTAGTGATCATGGATTCATTGTCTATTCAGAAATCTGATGGCGGAGAGGAAGAAACTGTTCCTGGAACACTGTGTAACTCCTCCTTGATGGTCACAATGGGAAGAGGGCATGCCCTGGGTGATGGGGTCCTTAATGAATGATGCCACCTTTTTGAGGCACCTCATTTTGAAGTTGTCCTCAGTGCTGCGGAGGCTAGTGCCCATGATGGACCTGGCTAAAGGCTGATTTATACTTGTGCATCAAATGTACGTCATAGGTACCGCCTATCCTATGGCGTGGGGTGACGTGCACCTCCCCAAAAATGTAACCCACGCGTCGCGGCGACACAGACAGCAACAACTGTGATTGGTCTGCTTGGTAGCATCGCATTTCCTGATACACATTTCCGATTGCTTTCCTCCACCATGTCTATACACTGTTGCGAAATAAATGGTTGGAGACGATGAACCAAATCGTCAAATCTACCTGCCTACATCCGAAAATATTTGAAATGCATTTCCTCGTCCATGTCTGTCACAAAGAAACTCAACACAGTGGCATAGAAACACCACCGCCAACTAGCGTTTTGGCAGTGAATTGCAGAGTGACGCAGACACAACTACGCATGCTCGCTACAGCGTAGGGCTACGCAAAAGTATAAATCAAGCCTACGGCGTAGCCTGTGCGCACAAGTATAAATCAGCCTTAAGTTTGCTATTTTCTGCAGTATTTTTCCAATGCTCTGCAGTGGTCCCTCCATACCAGACAGTGATACAATAAGTTAGAATGCTCTCCACTGTACAGTAATAGAACTTTGTGAGTGCCTCTGGTGATTACCAAGTCTCCTGAAATGCCTCATGAAGTATAGCCACTGTCTTCCCTTCTTTGTAACTGCATTGATATCTTGGGCCCAGGATAGATCCTCAGAGATGTTGACACTCAGGTGATGTCTGTCACCATTCGAAATTCTGCCAGCAGTAGTTGTGTTGTTGGCAGATTTATAGATGGTGTTTGTGTTGTGCCTAGCCACACACTCCTGGGTGTAGAGAGAGTAGGGTGGTGGGCTAAGTACACACCCTCCAGATGCACCTGTGGTGATTGTCAGCGAGGTGGAGACTCCCAGTGAGGATCAAGGATCCAGTTGCAGAGGGAGGGGCAGACGCCCAGGTTTTGGACTGAGGGTATGATTGTGTTGAATGCTGAGCTGTGATCAATAAACAGCAGTCTGACATAGGTGTTACTATCGCCTGCGTGATCCAAGGGTAAGTGGAGAATCAGTGAGATTGCATCCGCTGTGGACCGATTGTGGTGATAGGCAAATTGCATTGGGTCCATTTCCTTACTTAGGCAGGAGTTGGTTCTCGCCATGACCAATTTCTCAAAGCACTTCATCACAGTAGACGTGAGTGCCCTGAGCCATAGTCATTGAGGCTGCTCACCCTGCTCTTTTTGGGCACTGGTATGATTGTTGTCCTTGAAAGCAGCTAATTTTACAACTGATTTTAACTCTCAGCCCTGGTTCCTTGCTCCCCGATCAAAAGGAATAGATTCTCTCTCTAACTATATCAACTAACTTTTACACCTTGGAAATATTAAGTCAATGAAGGAAAAATGCTACTTTGTTTGGAGACACAAGAGACTACAGATGCTAGAATATGAAGCAACAAGCAATCTGCTTGGGGACCTCGGTGAGCCGAGCAGCATCTAAGGAAGTGAAGTGTTGACATTTTCTCCTTTGATTCTTGGAGAATGGGAAGCATTTTAGTAGACTAATAATTAGACGCATACTGCAAACTGAAAAATGAAGGTGTTGGTTGAAAATATTTGAACGATTTATAAACCTGAAACATTATGTAAGCTGCCAGTTGAGTTCACACATAGAAAGCAGTTTCTGTCAACAGAAAGGAGCCATTTAATGTGTTGGATGAACTTGCACATTTAGAACAAGGCTCATTTAGTGTAAAACCTGAAAAAGCTTTCTTCCAAACATGGCCTGACTCAACTGGGATGTTTCCAATGCCAGACTTATAACCTTGCTAACTGTGCATTTATTTAATCAACGACTAAATGCTCACACAGCTCTTCACTGACTCTCTGTCTGGAAAGCAATGTGCAACATGAGCAAATTTTAACCCCAAGACTTTCATTCAAAGTGTAGTGGCTTCTGGAAAAATGACCCCAGGAAAAAGTTTCACCACAACCTACAATTTCTTTTTCTTCACTTTTCAGGATGAAATAATTTTTTCAGATTTGTGGACTATTTTTTCTCCCGCACTCTTACTGACTGGTGTCAGTCAGGATCATCGACCAGCCGCTGAAACTCTTTCATAGAACACAGAACAGAACATAATAGAGTACACCACAGTAGGGTCCCTTTGGCCCACAACATTGTGCCAACCTTTTAACCTACTCCACGATCAATCCTCCTATACAGCTCTTAACACTCTGTTTTTCTTTCATCCATATGCCTATCTATGAGTCTTTTAAAGATCCATAATGTATCAGCCTTTACCATCAACCCCACAGAGAATTCCAGACACTTACCACTCTCTGTATAAATATCCAACCTCTAACATCTTCCCTAAGCCTTCTATGGAAAGCAGAGGAAGGTTTAGCAGAATGCCCGTTCTTTGCAGGTGTAGACTTTGATGGGGCAAATCACAATAGTTGATGCAGCAATTACATGTGCCTGGGTAATGCAAGCACACACATATCTATGCTGATGCATGCATGCAGTCTCTCTGACACACACACACACACACACACACACACACACACACACACACACACACGCACGCACACACGCATACACACACACGTACACACACATACATGACACATACACACGCACACATACACACACACGCACACACATCCACACACACATATACAGACACGTAATGCACACACACGTGCACACACACATGCACAAATACACATACACACATGCACGCTCATACTCACACACACATGCATGCAGACACACATACACACACACACACACTCACACACACACACACATGCACGCATGCACACACACACACACGCACATGGACATACACGCGCACACATACACACACATGTACACATATACACACATACACACACGCACACACACACATACACACACGTACACACATATACACAACATGCACAGATGCACACACATACACACACATACATGCTCACATTCACATACACATATACATACACACACACACACACACACACACACACACACACACACGCACACACACTCACACACGCACACACACTCACACAAAGCCATTCATAACCATGGAAAATTGCGCAGCTGATGACGTTTTCCAGAAATAGACCATGTAAGAACTTGATTTGTTCCTTGGAAAATTTATTGTAACTTGAAAAAGCAGGAATACTGGAACCACTCAGCAAGTCAGGGAGCATCTGTGTTAAGAGAACCTAGAGTCATAGAATCATAGAGCAAGCCCTTCAGCCCATCTATTCCATGCTGATCCATTAATCTGCCTAGTCTCATCGACCTGCACTCGGGCTATAGTCCACACCTCCCATACATGTACCTAAACAAAGTTCTCTTAAATGTTGAAGTTGATCCCGCATCCGCCAAAAATGGTGAATATGGAATGAAAAATAGAGAGACTGCTGAAAATCTTAATGCTGGGTCTTGACCTGAAACATCAACAGTTCCTTTTCTCTCAGAGAAGCTGCCTAACCCACTGAGTTCCTGCAGATGTTTGTTCGCTGCTCCCAATTCTGGCATCCATACTCTCTTGTTTGTCCAGGAAGAATACTCACCAGGCTAGGTGGCATCTTCAGAGAGTGAAACAGAGTTAATGGTTCAAGTTGTAAATTCCTTTAATCTGATAATATGGAGATGGCTCAATTATATAATATACAGTACTGCAGTTATAAATATCAGGAGAAATTTTTGCTCTTCTGAGATGGATGCAAGATATCAACTCCAAAAAAAGAATCAGCAAGAATTGGATTGATAAACTATCTTAAAAGGGGATTAGACTAATCAAGTTTTCCTGGGAATATTATGACTCAGGGATGATGAATGAGTCTCGCATTATACATAGCTCATTCCACACTTTCACCACCCTCTTAGTGAAGTTTCTCCTCACATTCCCCTTAAACATTTCACCGTTCACCCTTAACCCATGAGCGCAGAAAAAAAAATATAAGAAAGTTGCTGGGACTTGAGGACCTGAGTTATAGGCAAAGGCTGAATAGGTTCGGACTTTATTCCCAGGAACGCAGAAGATCAAAGGGAGATCTGATGGAGGTACACTAAATTATGAGGGCCAAAGATAGGGTAAATGCAAGCAGGTTTTTTCCACTGAGATTGGGTGTCCCAAATTATGGCATGGTACCTGTCCATTGAGAAGCACCTTGGACATGATGTTCACCATGAGAAATAAAGGGAGCAGCACCAAGCATAACATGGGGCCTTCTCCACCCTCACTGAAGGTTTAGATTCTGACCAACACAAGTTGTGGAGCAACTTCCTCAGACTTAGCTTCCCACAACGTATTTCATCTCCATTTTGCACTTGCTTCATGATGTCATGCAAGCCTCAAAACTAACTTAATGGATCTACCATGGAATCGGTGAAGATCAATAGCAAACTGCATTTCCACGCCAACACTTTTCTCCATACTCCTCTCTGCAATGCTGGTCCTCACCTTCAACAAGCAACCTGCTGAGGCGGGGCTGATCTACCTGACAAGTGAGAAATGGTTTAGCCCCTATCACCTGCAGTCCAGGATCAAGATCACCCCAACCTCAGTCATTAGGCTGAGAGAGAGAGAGAGAGAAAAATGTGCAAAATAGTGTAAAAAATCAAAGACACACTCAGAGATAGGTCCATGGTAGTGCAAGAGGTGGTCCGTAGCTTTCCATTGCGGATGTAGGGTTAGAGTTTTACAAGAACCTGATGGCTGTAGGAATGCATCTGTCCCTGAACTTGGTGATGTAGGACATCAAGCTTCTGTACCTCTTACCCAACAGAAGCAGCAAGAAGAGATCCTGACTCAGAAGGAGGGGATGCTAGATGACAGATTCTGCCTTCTTGACACATTATGTCCTGTGGATGATATCAATGTTGGATTAGGGCTGTGCCTGTGATAGACTGGGTGTGTCCGGTTCTCCCTGCAGACTTTTATATTCATCTTGGTTAGTGCTGCTGTGAAGCACCTCTCAGAGAACGTTTTTGTCAAAGGCAGTTCACTACTGCCTTCTTTTTACCACCACAACTTCTGACTCATTGAGAAATAGAGTGTTGGAAGAGAGAGAGGCAAGAGACCGCAGATACTGGAATCTGGACCAGGACAGATCCTGATCTTGATGCAGGGTTTTGACTGGGAACATTGAGAATTCACACCACCACCCCCCACCCCCCGACAACAGATACTGACAGGCTGCTCATTCTTCTAGCAGATTGTTTGATGACTGAAACCAAAATGAGCACAGATCTCGTAGTGTACTGGTGAGCTGGTGTCCCAAGGCACTGTAGAGATTGTACCAAAGCCAACTCTGCAAAGTCCTCCATATCTACTGCCTATGTGCACTCCCATGACATCATTCCCCAAACAACCTACCCACCCATCCTCCCTGTCAACCACCTCCTGCCCCGTCTGTGGAAGAGTCAGGGATTCACACTCGGACCTCATCAGTCACTTCTGAACTCACGAATCTGGGGCGGTGACAATCCATCCTCAATCTCAATGGACACTGAGCGACCACTCTCCATTGACCATCGACGACTCCTCTGTAGAGATCGTTAGGAGCACCAGATTTCTTGGTGTTCACTGGCAAAGAATCTCACCTGGTCCCCGAACACCAGTTCCATAGCAAAGAAAGCCCAGCAGCGTCTCTACTTTCTGCGAAGGCTGAGAAAAGTCCATCTCCCACCGCCCCCCCATCATCACCACATTCTACAGAGGTGTATTGAGAGCATCCTGAGCAGCTGCATCACTGCCTGGTTCGGAAATTGCACCATCTCAGATCTCAAGACCCTGCAGCGGATAGTGAGGTCAGCTGAGAAGATCACTGGGGTCTCTCTTCCCGCCATTACAGACATTTACACCACACGCTGCATTCGTAAAGCAAACAGCATTATGAAGGACCCCATGCAGCCCTCATACAAACTCTTCTCCCTCCTGCCATCTGGCAAAAGGCACCAAAGTATTCGGGCTCTCACGACCAGACTATGTAACAGTTCCTTCCCCCAAGCCATCAGACTCCTCAATACACAGAGCCTGGACTGACACCAACCTGCTGCCCGCTACTGTGCATATTGCCTTGTTTATTATTTATTGCAATGCCTGCACTGTTTTGTGCACTTTATGCAGTCCTGGGTAGGTCTGTAGTCTAGTGTAGTTTTTGTATTGTTTCAGTAGCACCATGGTCCTGAAAAATGTTGTCTCATTTTCACTGTGTACTGTACCAGCAACTATGGTCGAAATGACAATAAAAAGTGACTTGACTTGACTTGACTTGACTTGAAGAAGATTCATTGAATAGTTTTCTAAATTTATCCGGTGTGCTGGAAGATAAAATTCTGTGTCACCTACCACAATGACATTTTATAGCTTCTATTGTTTACAAGATGTGTGCTTTTTTCCCCTTTCTCTGTGCAGTAGTTATGGTTTTTTTCTTAATTAGGTTCTTCAGGTTTCTTGCTTTGTGGCTGCCTGTATAAGTTATACATTCTTTGATAATAAATATTCTTCAAATTGGCCTCATAATCCTCTAATGTCTTGGAGAAACTTTGGAATCAACAGATGATTTGAAATTCTGTCTTCTATATAAGCAACTACTTAAAATTACTAAAGAAAATTGAATGAATTATAATGCAGAATAGAAATGGTAAATATAGAAAGAATTTGTTTCATTTTCTTTGATCCTTTCTGTCCCGTAGATACTGAGTAAACCTTTTCCCTCAGTGAAGTTGTTATTAGTTTCTGTATCTGAAACCATGGGATGATTAAACAGAATGATTTTCAAAAATACTTTGGCACAATTGTGTATATAACTGTGTTTAATTAGTGTCTTAGTACCATGTGCTGTAATGAATAGATATGAAATTATTTGGAATATCTTTGCTGTGACCCAGAAGACGAAGAAGAAGAAGAGAGAGAGAGGGAGTGTAGAGGTGGGGAAGAGAGGGAAAGACACAGAGATAGGGAGACAGAAAGTCAGAAAGTGTTTATCAGAAACAGAGAGAGAGGGCAGAAAAAGACAAGCAAAAGTATGCGCACAAGGGAGAGGGGTGAGAGACACAAATGGATGGAAAAAAGTTAGAAAGAAAGAAGAATTCATCAGACAGAAAGACAGAGTCATGTAGAAAGAAACATACATAAGCAAAGAAAATGATAGAGAGAGGTGGGAGTGGGAAATACAGATAGATGGGGAGAGAGAAAGAGAGGGAGCTCTTCTGTGAATTAATCCTTCAGATCTTTCTCAACATGCTCTGTCAGACTGTCAGACAAGGCCTCAGTTTAATATCTCATCAGAAAGACACCATTTCTCACAGTGCAGCACTCCCTCACTATTGCCCTGTAAATGTTAGCCTAGATCCAGAGTCTGGAGTATGCTTTAAACTCACAGATCGTCTGAAGTGAGAATTTTGGTAACTGAACCAGAATTGACTTCATTGACTTCCGTGAGCCAAACTCATTTTCTACATTTGGGCTTGTTCTGGCACTTTAGAGGAGAACAAAACAAAAGTTTACATTTTCCTGATAATCTCTTGATGCTCATTGTTTATATCAGATCTCAATTTGTAGTGCACTTGGGCAATATTGGCACCGACCTTTGTTATTCCTTGAACCAGTGAGAATCAAACCATTCATTGGCTGGGTCTGTCAAATTCATTTCAAGATTTCGACATACACACTGTGTTCTTGGTTTAAGTGGTTCACTATCCCAAATAAATAATGCAAGCACAGGGAAAAGCAAACTTTTGAAAAGCCAGTATTTTACCAGTGCAGTGATGATGGAAGAGCCAACATTTAGATGAGATTAGATTAGATTAGATTCAACTTTATTGACATTGTGCCAAGTACAGATACAAAGCCAATGAAATGCAGTTAGCATCTAACCAGAAATGCAAAGAATGGTGTTATTTACAAAATAACTGCAAATAAAAAGTAAGTGCTACAGCACACAAATATAAAAGTACTGAGACAGTACAATATGGGTGCAATACTGCTTAGCGCTGTGATGTGAGGTTCAGCAGAGTCACAGCCTCAGGGAAGAATCTCTTCCTGTGCCTGCTGGTGCAGGAGCGGAGGCTCCTGTAGCAGCTACCGGATGGGAGGAGAGTAAAAAGTCCATGGTTAGGGTGAGATGCATCCTTCATAATGCTTTTTGCCCTGCCCAGGCAGCGCTTAGGGTAGATGTTCTCAATGGTGGGCAATTAGGTGCCGATAATCCACTGGGCAGTTTTCACTTCACGCTGGAGCGCTTTGCGGTCCAATACGGGACAATTGCCATGCCACACTGAGATGCAGTTGGTGAGTATGCTCTCAATGGTACAGCCATTTCCATTCCAGATTCACAAAAGTTGCTAAGGAAAGAAGTTCCAATGAACTTTGACAGGAACCACAGCTCAAGTGACCCAGGTGCAATCCTGACCTCAGACATGGTATACGTGGGATTTGTGAGTTTCCCTGTGACCAGTGGGTTTCCTCTGGGTGCTCCAGTTTCCGTTCACGTCTCAAAGACAGAGAACAACATAGAGCACAGAACAAGCCTTTTTGGCCCACAATGTTGCGTTGCACTAATTAAACTGGTAACTAAAAGCCTGCTACACTAGTCCCTTCTGCTAGGCAATGCCCATAACTTTCCATTCTCTGCATATTCATGTGCTTATCTAATACCTCTGTTATATATGCCTCCAGTACCACCACTGGCAGCACATTCCAGGTATTCATCACTCCCTGCATAATAAAAAATTACCCACACATCTCCTCTGAACTAAGGCAGTTAGATGGAGTCAGGTCACAGACCGTTTGTATGGAACATGCTGAAAGGGTTAGTATCCAATCTGGGTTCCTATTTGACCATGCTGACGAGTCTGCAAGCCAGATTGGGAGAATGTGAGAGCTGGTCCCTCAATGTGCGCAGATGTCTGTCATGGGAAGCTTAAAGGTTGAGCCTTCAGACAAAAAGCCACATAGAAGAATGGGTTATATTCTTAGCTGGTTATTGCAGCAGTTTGTTTAACTCACCCTAATATCTCATATCTGACTCAGTAAGAATGAGTTAGAATTTACAAGGTATTAAACAGAATAAAAATCTAAGTGGCAGGAAAGACTCCAGCAGTGGTGGTTAGTAACAAAGAGTGAATAGGATCTTATCCCCCTGCCAGAACTGGATGAGTCTCGGATTAGTCGGCTGTCAGAATACTAAAAAAATCTTAACCCCATTGCAACCTGCTCAAACCCATCCAATCCATTGTAACATATGTACAGGGTAACCAATTCAGTCCCTGGGCTGTGCATTGCTCTGTTTAGTATGTTAATGAGGCTTAACCTATTCTAGCTCTAACATTAACCAAATCTTTGGACCCCTGTCAACCGAAGGTAGGCAAGGGCAGCTGTGGTGAGATGTAAATGTTTTGCCAGCACAGTTTTTAGTACAGGAGGGTTAACCTGTTTCCCCTCACTCACTCCACCCTACTGAATTCAGCTATTACTGACACTTACGTGGTCACACGCTCCCCTCCAGTCTGAACCCATTCCCTCCAATCAGATGTAATCAGGTCCAGTACCCATCCATGAGATTAGATCATTTCTGGTGGTCAACAATCATTAATCCCTCAGCCTTTGTCCCTGCAGTGACTGTAATCCCCTCCCTTGATCCACAGCCCCCTCAAGCCTCCAGCCCCAAGCTGCACCATCAGCACATACACTGGCCCGCAGTGCCATCTTGAATGTCCCATCTCACAGGGCGGTGATCACAAACTGACCATCAAATCATTCAGTTTGGATAGTTCGACTCTCGGGTGGGCATTGCTAGCAGTTATTGTCCATCACTACTTGCCCTTGAGAAGGTGGGGCTGAGCCATCGACTTGTGGCACAGTAGCATGGCGGTTAGTGTACTGCTTTACTTGGCTGTGAGATTGGGCTTCAATTCACACCTCTGACTGTAAGAAGTCTGAATATTCTTCCCATGACCATGTGGTTCTGTGCGCTGGTTTCTTCCGACATTTCAGATAGTCGCAGGCATGCCATGTTGGCACCACAGTGTTCCAGTGAAGGTGCCCCTCACAGTGCTGTTGAGGAGGGAGTTCCACGGTTTGGGTTTGGCTCCTGAAATAAATATCCAAATCCGGAAATACTGGAAACCTTCAGCTGGACAGGTAGCATCTATGGAGAGAGAATGCCATTTCAGGTAAATGGCTTTTCAGGAGGAGAGCTCCTCCTGTGCTGTTTATCTTGCTGAGTAAGTTCAGTCTAATTGTCATTCAACCACATATGAATACCCATGCATACAGTCAAATGAAGCAGTGTTACTCATGGGCCAAGGTGCAAAATACAGTACCGATAGTCATACATGGCACAAGGCATATATAGCACATATAAACATGCAGTCACACAAAAAAATTTATACTATAGCCCAAGTTGCTGATCCATAAATGTTATCGGCAAGAGCAAGCCTGCAGCAGTCAGCAGACGAACACCATTCAGCTTGTCCTCCACTGAGCAAACACTGGAGGGCAGCACTGATGCCAGTATAGATCACCATGCCAGTATAGATCACTGTTCCAGTACAGATCACCGATGCCCATATAGATCACCGTTCCACACCACCTCCAGGCACTGACTCCGATGCTCCTCTCCTGGACAGCAGCAAACAGGCAATGCCGCAGCACGAGGCCTGGACTGCACTGCAACCCGAGGCCACGCAGCTCCTCCACCACTGGTCCCATCAATAGAGAACTGGACTTGCAGCATTCCATATTACCAACATCCAACACGGTCTTGTGATCACAAGAAAAATGACTAAGACAATCTCTCGTTGCTAGACTGCACTCCACCTTCACCCACTGACTCTCTGTAGCAGACAGCAATACAATCCTCATCAAGTCCAGCTCCTCCACCAAAGTGCAACTCATTAATGGGGTAGGTCTGTAATACTTGGAGTTCTTAATGTCTACCAGTGTCTTGCCATCGTAAAAAGACAATTGATGTCTACTTGTGTCTTGCCGTCATAAAAAACAATTAATGTCTACCAGTGTCTTGCCATCTTAAAAAAAGACAATTAACATCTACCAGTGTCTTGCCATCGTAAAAGGACAATTAATAAAGACAATAACACCTTTGGCTGGCCCCGTAGAGACCACTGTGTCTGAACGTGCCACCATCTTAACTTCAACATTCTGATTTTAGTGATGAAAAGAAGGAAGTTAGGGCATTCAAAAGAGCCTATTGAGCTTTACAATCTCGGGATTACTGCCTGTGCCATGCGACAGTGAGAGTAGGAATGCGATGAGGTGGAGGATAAATGCGTGGCTGAGGGATTGGAGCAGGAGGCAGGGATTCAAGTTTTTGGATCATTGGGACCTCTTTTGGCGCAGGCGTGACCTGTACAAAAAGGACGGATTACACTTGAATCCTAGGGGGACCAATATCCTGGCAGGGAGATTAGCGAGGGCTACTGAGGTGACTTTAAACTAGAATGGTTGGGGGGTGGGAATCAAATTAAAGAGGCTAGGCGAGAGGAGGTTAGTTCACAACAGGGGGATGGGAACCAGTGCAGAGAGACAGAGGGGTGTAAAGTGAGGGTAGAAGCAAAAAGTAGTAAGGTGAAAAGTAAAAGTGGCAGGCCGACAAATCCAGGGCAAGCATCAAAAAGGGCCACTTTTCAACATAATTGTATAAGGGCTAAGAGAGTTGTAAAAGAGCGCCTGAAGGCTTTGTGTGTCAATGCAAGGAGCATTCGTAACAAGGTGGATGAATTGAAAGTGCAGATTGTTAATAATGATTATGATATAGTTGGGATCACAGAGACATGGCTCCAGGGTGACCAGGGATGGGAGCTCAACGTTCAGGGATATTCAATATTCAGGAGGGATAGACATGAAAGAAAAGGAGGTGGGGTGGCGTTGCTGGTTAAAGATGAGATTAATGCAATAGAAAGGAAGGACATAAGCCGGAAAGATGTGGAATCGATATGGGTAGAGCTGCATAACACTAAGGGGCAGAAAACACTGGTGGGAGTTGTGTACAGGCCACCTAACAGTAGTAGTGAGGTCAGAGATGGTATTAAACAGGAAATTAGAAATGTGTGCAATAAAGGAACAGCAGTTATAATGGGTGACTTCAATCTACATATAGATTGGGTGAACCAAATTGGTAAAGGTGCTGAGGAAGAGGATTTCTTGGAATGTATGCTGGATGGTTTTTTGAACCAACATGTGGAGGAACCAACTAGAGAGCAGGCTATTCTGGACTGGGTTTTGAGCAATGAGGAAGGGTTAATTAGCAATCTTGTCGTGAGAGACCCCTTGGGTAAGAGTGACCATAATATGGTGGAATTCTTCATTAAGATGGAGAGTGACATAGTAATTCAGAAACAAAGGTTCTGAACTTAAAGAAGGGTAACTTTGAAGGTATGAGACGTCAATTAGCTAAGATAGACTGGCAAATGACACTTAAAGGATTGACGGTGGATATGCAATGGCAAGCATTTAAAGATCGCATGGATGAACTACAACAATTGTTCATCCCAGTTTGGCAAAAGAATAAATCAAGGAAGGTAGTGCACCCGTGGCTGACAAGAGAAATTAGGGATAGTATCAATTCCAAAGAAGAAGCATACAAATTAGCCAGAAAAAGTGGCTCACCTGAGGACTGGGAGAAATTCAGAGTTCAGCAGAGGAGGACAAAGGGCTTAATTAGGAAGGGGAAAAAAGATTATGAGAGAAAACTGGCAGGGAACATAAAAACTGACTGTAAAAGCTTTTATAGGTATGTAAAAAGGGAAAGACTGGTAAAGACAAATGTAGGTCCCCTACAGACAGAAACAGGTGAATTGATTATGGGGAGCAAGGACATGGCAGACCAATTGAATAATTACTTTGGTTCTATCTTCACTAAGGAGGACATAAATAATCTTCCAGAAATAGTAGGGGACAGAGGGTCCAGTGAGATGGAGGAACTGAGCGAAATACATGTTAGTAGGGAAGTGGTGTTAGGTAAATTGAAGGGATTAAAGGCAGATAAATCCCCAGGGCCAGATGGTCTGCATCCCAGAGTGCTTAAGGAAGTAGCCCAAGAAATAGTGGATGCATTAGTGATAATTTTTCAAAACTCGTTAGATTCTGGACTAGTTCCTGAGGATTGGAGAGTGGCTAATGTAACCCCACTTTTTAAAAAAGGAGGGAGAGAGAAACTGGGGAATTATAGACCGGTTAGCCTAACATCGGTGGTGGGGAAACTGCTGGAGTCAGTTATCAAAGATGTCATAACAGCACATTTGGAAAGCAGTGAAATCATCGGACAAAGTCAGCATGGATTTGTGAAAGGAAAATCAAGTCTGACGAATCTCATAGAATTTTTTGAGGATGTAACTGGTAGAGTGGATAGGGGAGAACCAGTGGATGTGGTAGATTTGGATTTTCAAAAGGCTTTTGACAAGGTCCCACACAAGAGATTAGTGTGCAAACTTAAAGCACACGGTATTGGGGGTAAG
The DNA here is from genome assembly GCF_030028105.1 of Mobula birostris. NCBI lineage: Eukaryota > Metazoa > Chordata > Chondrichthyes > Myliobatiformes > Myliobatidae > Mobula > Mobula birostris. The sequence continues at coordinate 118,820,407 of NC_092370.1, read as the reverse complement.
GTATTGATGTGGATAGAGAATTGGTTAGTAGACAGGAAGCAAAGAGTGGGAATAATCGGGACCTTTTCAGAATGGCAGGCGGTGACTAGTGGGGTACCGCAAGGCTCAGTGCTGGGACCCCAGTTGTTTACAATATATATTAATGACTTGAATGAGGGAATTAAATGCAGCATCTCCAAGTTTGCGGATGACACGAAGCCGGGTGGCAGTGTTAGCTGTGAGGAGGATGCTAAGAGGATGCAGGGTGACTTGGATAGGTTGGGTGAGTGGGCAAGTTCATGGCAGATGCAATTTAATGTGGATAAATGTGAAGTTATCCACTTTGGTGGCAAAAATAGGAAAACAGATTATTATCTGAATGGTGGCCGATTAGGAAAAGTGGAGGTGCAACGAGACCTGGGTGTCATTATACACCAGTCATTGAAAGTGGGCATGCAGGTACAGCAGGCGGTGAAAAAGGCGAATGGTATGCTGGCATTTATAGTGAGAGGATTCGAGTACAGGAGCAGGGAGGTACTACTGCAGTTGTACAAGGCCTTGGTGAGACCACACCTGGAGTATTGTGTGCAGTTTTGGTCCTCTAATCTGAGGAAAGACATCCTTGCCGTAGAGGGAGTACAAAGAAGGTTCACCAGATTGATTCCTGGGATGGCAGGACTTTCATATGAAGAAAGACTGGATGAACTAGGCTTGTACTCGTTGGAATTTAGAAGATTGAGGGGTGATCTGATTGAAACGTATAAACTCCTAAAGGGATTGGACAAGCTAGATGCAGGAAGATTGTTCCCGATGTTGGGGAAGTCCAGAACGAGGGGTCACAGTTTGAGGATAAAGGGGAAGCCTTTTAGGACTGAGATTAGGAAGAAGAGTGGTGAATCTGTGGAATTCTCTGCCACAGGAAACAGTTGAGGCCAGTTCATTGGCTATATTTAAGAGGGAGTTAGATATGGCCCTTGTGGCTATGGGGATCAGGGGGTATGGAGGGAAGGCTGGTGCAGGGTTCTGAGTTGGATGATCAGCCATGATCATAATAAATGGCGGTGCAGGCTCGAAGGGCTGAATGGCCTACTCCTGCACCTATTTTCTATGTTTCTATGTAACACAGTTCCGTTGGCTTAAGTTTAAAACTTTCAAGTTCCAAAGTTTCAATTGAATGAACTGCCTCTGTAACATAGAGACAGTTCATTGTAAGCAGGACAAGACTTTGCTGGTTTGGGCTGTAATTAAATTGTTCCTTCCTTGCCAATACATAGGCATATACTTAAAGATTTCCACATAACCCAATGGTGTTTAGACTGTTTGTGACATCTGGTTTTCAGAATGTAGCCTGTGCATCAGGCTCTGTGGTGGTCCCAGTTCTGTGATGAGTAGACTCTGCAGAGCTGAAATATTACTCAGCATTGATAAAGTCCAGCTGGATTAGAGTACATCATCTCTGTGATGGAAACTTCAGACTTTGGCAAGTCTCCCAGGCCACAATAAAAAATAAATGAAAGTGCTTTTTACAAATATTAAGAAAACTCCCATCTCACCAGCTATAACTAAATGAGACTGATGCATGTGTGGTGTGTGTGCGTGTGTAGTGCGTGTAGTGTGTGTGTATGTGTGTGTGTGTGTGTGTGTATGTAGTGTATATGTGTAGTGTGTGCATGTGTGTGTGCGTAGTGTGCGCGCGTGTGTTTGTGTGTGTACAGCGTGCGTATGTGTAGTGTAGTGTGTTTACTCTGTGTGCGTGTGTGTGTGTGTGTGTGTGCGCCCGCGTGCGTGCGTGCATGTGCGTACATTACTTCAGTCAGAATAAAATCTGTTATATGCTGGTAAGATAGAGAAACACAGACTTTGGAGAGAATTCTTTTATTTCCATGCTTTGAATAACTAATTTCTGAACAATTGTTGGAAATGATAATTGTGCATTCCTTGTGGAAAGTGCACTCTGTGGCCACTTTCTTAAGTATACCTGTACACCTGCTCGTTAATGCAAATATCTAATCAGCCAGTCATGTGACAGCAGCTCAATACATAAAATCATGCAGACATGGTCAAGAGATTCAGATGTTGTTCAGACCAAACATCAGAATAGGGAACATCTAAGTGACTTTGACCATGGAATGATTGTTGGTGCCAGACAGGTTGGTTTGAGTATCTCAGAAACTGCTGATCTCCTGGGATTTTCACATATAACAATCTCTAAAGTTTACAGAGAATGGTTCGAGAAGCAAAAAGCATCCAGTGAGTGGTAGTTCTGTGGGTGAAAATGCCTTGTTAATGAGAGGGGTCTGAAGAGAATGCTCAGACTGGTTCAAGCTAACAGGAAAGTGATAGTAACTCAAATAACCTTGTGTCACAACAGTGGTGTGCAGAAGACCGTCTCTGAATGCACAACACACCAAACCTTGGGATGGGCTACAGCAGCAGAAGACCATGAACATTTACTTCGGGGTCACTTCATTAGTTAAATCCTGTATCTATTAAAGTGATCACTGAGTGTATGTGACAATAGCAGCAGAGCTGAAAGAAAATAGACTGCAGGATATGAAAGCTTACATACCACTTGTCTTATGCACTGAAGGTAGTACTCCATAACGTGAGCAGAAGCTTTATACCAGCTGAGGTCCCCATGACAACTCTTACAGTATAAAAAGTCCTTTACATAGAAACATGCCCTTTGGCCACCATGTCCATGGTACCAAACCATACTAATGGCACTTACCAGCAAGCAGTTGATTCAAAGCCTTCTCTGCCTTGGTAATTCTACTGTTCATCGAGAATCTGATTTACTGTCACTGACTTATATGACATAAAATGTATTGTTTTGTGGCAGCAGTATAGTGCAAAGATATGATAATTATAAATTTCAAAATACACTTTTGCAAAAATTGAATAACGAGGTAGTGTTCATTGGTACAGAACATGGTTCATTTTGAAATCTGATGGTGTATGGGAATAAAACTGTTTCTGAATCGTATACTTCTTCCAGCTCCTATACCTCCTCCCAGGTGTTAGTATCAAAAAGAGGGCATGTCCAGGTACTTGATAAACATTGTGAAAGTCTTTGCCTCCACTACCTTCTTGAGCAGTGTGCTTCAGGTTCCAACCAGCCTCTGCAGGAAAGAAATTCCTTCTTAAGAGCTCTCTAACCCTTTTCCCATCACCTTAAACCTATTCCTTCTCATTTTAGATACCTCTGCAACGAAAATTCCTTTGAGAAGGAATTTCTTTAGCCAGGAGGTGGTGAATCTGTGGTATTCATTACCACAGATGATTGTGGACGCCAAGTCATTGTGTATATTTAAGGCGGAGGTTGATAGGTCCTTGATTAGCAAGGGCATCAAAGGTTATGGGGAGAAGGCAGGAGAATGAGGTTGAGAGGCATAATAAATCAGACATGATAGGATGGCAGAGGAATGGAATGGGCCAAATGGCCTAATTCTGCTCCATGTCTTATGGTCCTCTGGCAACGTCTTCTCTCATCTATTGCCCTTCATAGTTTTGAATATCCCCTCTCCCTCTTCTGTTCCCAGGAAAACAAACTGTCTATCAGTCTCTCCTCACAACAAAAAGCTTCTGATCTCTGAACTGTACCTGGGAAATAACCAGGTTGTTCCTGACTATTGATTAAAATCTCAAAAAAAAAATTGAGAAAAATTGAAAGGATTGAAAAAAAAGCCAATTTGGGAGGAAAGGAGGAATCCACAAGATGGGTCTAGGTGGGCCAGGCCAACACAGATTAGATGGCATGAAGGGCCTATTTCTCTGATTTAGAGCTCTTTGCAGTTTTTTTTAGACCACCCCTCACATCATTTTTCTTATGCATGTGTGAGAAGGGTTTTGTAATGTGGAATTTTGTACCTTGGATTCATTAACCAGATGGAAGAATTGGTAATGACCAAAAGTAACATGTGAAGTGGGGCAGATGTTTCTTCAAATGAGCTAATAATTCTTTCTGAAAGACAAAAACAAAAACTACAGCTACTGAAGAACAGCATCGATTCATCAGTTTAGGCAGGATCTGCAGCAACAGAAATAAAATTAACTTTTCAGACTGGCAATCTTTCATCAAATCTTCTGAAATGACTGGAGACACTGATGTTTTCTCTCTGCAGATGCCTGACCCTTTGAGGGTTTCCAGCATTTTCAATGCTTAATCCTGATTGTTCTCTCTACCTATATCTGTAATCTACTTTACTCCCAGCTTTCCAGGATCTCAAAATCAAGCTTAAGTTTATTGTCATCTGACTGTGCATATACACAACCAAATGAAACAAAGTTCCTCGGGACCCCAGAGTACCCACAATACATATATCACACACAGCATAGAAAACAAAATGTTACCACAAATATCATTGAAATATAGTTCAAAATGCATGTGAAATGCATAGCACAAGTAAGCTGTAAACAGAGAAAAGCTTGTTGCCCTCGTGACGAGACCTTGGTGGTGGCAGGGTACTCATTAGTCCGACAGACTGAGGAAAGAAGCTTATCCCAGTCTGGCAGCCCTTGACCTGATGTTTTATGTACTTCCTTCCTGATGGCAGTGGGTCAAAGAGATTGTGGGACAGGTGTTAGGGATCTCCAATAATGCTCCGGACCCTTCCTGGTAAGTGTCACAAATAGTGTGGAGGGAGATCCTAGTAATCCTCTCGGAGGTTTTAACTATCTGTAGGGTTTTGAGATCTGATGCCTTGCAGCTTCCGTACCGCACAATGATGCACCCAGACGGAACAGACTTGATGGTGCTCCTGTAGAGAGTTGTTAGAATGGTGGGGGGGGGCGGGGGCGACCCTTGCAGGCCTCAATTTCCACCAAAAGTAGAGATACTGCTGTGCCTTCTCGCCTAATAAGGGGGTGTTGTGGGTCCAGGTTTGTTTGTCTGTTATATGCACACTAATGAACTTCGTGCTCTTCACTCTGTCCATGGCAGAGTCATTGATGTGCAATGAAGAGTGGTCAATCTGTGCCTTCCTGAAGTCCACAATCATCTTTTTTGTCTTGTCTACATGAGACGCGATTGTTGTTCTCTGCACTCCAACAATCCCTGGAATTTTATTTTCCCTTCACTGACAGGGGTCCTTTCCACAGTCTGGGTCCTATGCTCTGTTATTACTAATGGAGAACACAGCTTAAGGACCTTTCTTAAAAGCCCCCTCTTCTTGGTGAGGTTGGCCATAAATTTGATCTGATTGTACCTGGTGGTCCAGCAGTGCAGCAGTTAGTGCGGCTGCCTCAAAGCTCTAGCAGGTCAGTTTCAATCCTGACCCTGGACACTGTCTCCGCAGCGTTTGCAAATTCTCCCATAAGGCCATAAGATATAGGAGCAGAATCAGCCCATCAAATCTGTTCTACCATTTGTTCATTTCTGCTTATTTTTATATCAATCCCATTCTTCTGCTTTCTCCCCATAACCCTTAACCACCTCATCAATCAAGAAGCAATGAATCTCTGCTGGGTGGAGGTAGGTGGAAAAGTTAAATGGCTGAAGAAGAAGGAATATGATAGGAGAGGACAGTGGACCATGGAACAAAAATGTAAGGAGGAGGGGAACCAGAGGGAGGTGCTGGGCTGGTGAGGAAAAGATAAAGGTGAGAGGGTAACTACTTTACTTTATACTTTATTGTCACCAAACAATTGATACTAGAACGTACAATCATCACAGCGATATTTGATTCTGCGCTTCCCACTCCCTGGATTACAAATCAATAGTAAATATTAAAAATTTAAATTATAAATCATAAATAGAAAATAGAAAAATGGAAAGTAAGGTGGTGCAAAAAAACCGAGAGGCAG